>NC_060274.1:111470858-111785906 GCF_021613505.1 Equus quagga | reverse complement strand
CCCGTACACAGTTGTATATCTTAATTGCAGGTCCTTCTAGTTGTGGGATGTGGGACACCACCTCAACGTGGCCTGATGAGTGGTGCCATGTCCGCGCTCAGGATCCAAACCCTGGGCCACCACAGTGGAGCACACGAACTTAACCACTCGGCCATGGAGCCGACCCCTGAGGGTCCTTCTTTATCTAGAAATATAAAGTACCAAAGACACTAATGGAAGGTATATAAGGGAGATTTGCTTCATTTTTTAAAATAATTAATTAATTGATTGATTTATTGCTGAGGAAGATTGTTGCTGAGCTAACATCTGTACGTATCTTCTTCTATTTTGTATGTGGGATGCTGCCACAGCACGGCTTGATGAGCAGTGTGTATGTCCGCACTCAGGATCTGAACACACGAATCCTGGGCCTCTGAAGTGGAGCGCGCAAACTCAACCACTATGCCACCCGGCCAGCCCCATTTTAGCAAACTGAGTACACCAAATGTGAAAGTACTTTGCTAATATGTGGCAGATCTGCTTCTTTCCCCTTTATTGACATTTTATGGGGCCTCATACCTAATTCCCAACCCCTACCTTGTATCTGCGGCTAGAGTGGGGAAGCAGTCTCAGTCCAGCTCAGAGGCTAAGGGAGTAAATAAAGAAAGGCTCCTATTTAGTGTGTCAGATTAGCTACACAAGTGTCACGGCACCATCTCGTACTTTTTTTTTTGAGCCTAAACAACTATATCTTCTAAGAGTTGCTCTCCTCAAAGATTTAAATGGGTCTGTAATGTTCTGAAAAATTAAAAAAACAAGCAAACAATAAGGCTGGTGTCATTTAACAGTGACTTATGGTTCCAAATCTACTTCCCTGCATTTCTTCCCCCTCATAAAAAGGCAAAATGGAAATAAGCCTCTTTCTTTCCTGACATTGGATGAGAAAACCCAACCACATACTTTGCCAGATTTTTCTAGGTGGAGGATAGACAGGGATGTCTGCTTTAGATTTCAGTGAAGTTTCCAAGCATGATTTTTAGTTTCCCTAGTGAATGCCTAACACCTGTAGCTCTCCAACACCACACCGCATTTCTACCTTATTTAAGAGACACCCAGCAATTTCATCAATAAGGTTTTTTTGTTGTCACTTGACAAGGGAACGATATGCTGACAGACTAAGCCCACAATAGCTTCTATCAATTAAGCGTTTTGGGAAATCAGAAATGACAATGAAACCCACTGCATTAAATAACCCATGGTGCTGGGAATTAATCAGAAATCTGGTGCTGCTGAAAATAAATGAGTTTTTAATAAATTAAATTTGAGAATTACCTACACGCTGTGGATTATGGGTCTGTGTAGAGGTGGCTTCTGATTCATTGGGAAATCCGCAGGGGGTACCTGCTGTTAAAGCAGACAGGAAAATATGCTCGTTCCCCTGGAGAGAAGGAGAGGAGGCTGCCCGTGTATGTGCCAACTTCTCCTCTCTTGCCCATTCCCACATTGGCCAGGCTATTCCCACATTGGCCAGGCTTGATCTTTCCTTGAGGCCCTTACTTTCTCTGTGTTGACTTTGATATCCAACAAAGAAACATTTGTCCTACTTATGCTCTTGCATGTTCCATCTGCTTTTCATCTTAGATTTAAATCACCTGAAGTTTTAAAGTAAATTTTTAAAAATATGATGACACTCAATTTCATAATTAAATTAATCAATTCAGTTTGTTTGGGAGATGTTCAATATTAATGATCTATGATAGGCTGCAAGACCTGGTCCACCAGACCCTAACAATCGATTAGACTTAATTCAAGACAATACATCAATTAGTTATGGAGTGCCTACTATGTGTGAGATGCTATACTATGTATTAGGAATACAAAATTGCCAGTCTTTCAAGGATCTTAGGATCTTGTGGGGAAGTTCTGTCTGAATACAAAGCAAGGAGTCCTAAGTGCTCAGATGAAGTTATAAATTGCTAGAGAATGGTGGAAGAGGGGCAAGAAATTCTAGCTTGAGGTGTTTGGGAAGACTTCACAGATAAGGGGGCACTTGGAGTGAATGCTGGGGGACTAATTGCAATAGGTGAGGGAAGGGTTAATGGCATTCTAAGCAGATGGAACAGTATGAACAAACGCTATGATGGAGTCTTGAAAATACAGAATAAGTGTAGTTAGCAGTAATGTATTATATATTTGAAATTTGCTAAGATAGATCTTAAGTGTTTTCACCATACACACAAAAAAAAGAAGGAAAGAAAAGAAAATTGTTAACTATGTGAGGTGATGGATATGCTAATTAGCTTGATTGTAGCTATTATTTGACAACGTATATGTACATCAAAATATCAAATCCTACACCTTAAATATATACAATTTTTATTTGTCAATTATACCTTAATAAAGAGGAAGATAGAAAGTACAGGGCATGTTTGAGAATTGTCATTCATTCATTCATCCAACAAGCATTGAATGTCTACTCTAGCTTAGCTACTTTATAGTGTAGTTGAAGTGTAAGGTTGAAGCAGGAATAAAGTAGGAGATGAGGCAAAGGAAAAGTTTGGGACTAGAGTTTGAACGACCAAGAGTTCATATGAAATGCTTAGTTTTATTTCATTTAATTTCGTTTTCATAAATGGAGTCATCCTGAGCCTACTTTTCTGTTGCTTGATTTTTTTTACTTACTACGTCTTGGAGATACTCCCATGTCCATACCTGTAAGACTGTCTCATTCTTTTTTTTATTTCTGTATCATATATAGAGATGGACTATAATTTATTTAACCATTTTTCTATTGATGAATATTTAGGTTGGGGGAAGCTATCCTAAGCATTTCTTTCATGAACAGTCCAAATGCTGTTACTATGTTATAGAGTTTTCTAATGGAAAGTATATTAGAGCCAAGACTGGATAATATCAATCAATCAATCAATCAATCAATCAATATTTGCAGAGGACTCTGTCAGAGTCTTGTGAGAAAAGAGATAATACATTCAAACTAGATAACTGAGAAGGGTTTAATAAAGTTTAATAAAATTTGATAAAGTTCATGAAACTTAATAAAGGTATTATATATAAAAGTATAGGCAGGGTTTAGGAAAACTACCAAAAGATGGTGTCATACCCCACAGGCTAACATAGGGAGCTGTCACCACCTCTAGGCCAGACTGGCAAGGAGGGGGAGTGGTTAAGGGAACCTAAAGCAAGTAATTGTACAGAGAAAGGCAGCCAACTCCTCATGACCAGGCAAGGAGGGATCCATGGTGTATGGACACCCAGACCTCACTCTTCTCTTGACTATTATCTTTCACCTGGGTGTCCCAGTGGCCAAATCATTAAGCAGCCCGTGGGTAAGATGCTATAGGCCACAGAGGTCAGCCTCCTGGGTCACAAAGCAGGATGGAGAAGGATGGAGAGAGAATCTGGAGGATCATTCAGAAAATCTCTAGTATAAGGACCAATTAAGAGTTATCTAAATTTTTATATTAAAAAATTACACCAAAAGATAAGGCGTTTTCATCAAGAGGTTTAGGATTTTTACCTATTGGGGAAGAAATTAAATATTTTTGAAGGTCAAAAATAGGACTTCTAGGACATTTACAATATACTTGACCAGGATTACACAAAATAGGACCTTTAAATCTATATCTTTATTCCTAACTTTTCTCTTGAGTTCCAAAATTAGATTCCATTTGATTGCTGAGCATCATTCCTATGTCAAATTTAACATGTCTCATTCATCCATCTCCAAACCTATTCCTACCCTCAGCCCTCCTCGACTACTCTCTCCTTCCTCTGCCCTTGATCTTCTCTATTTCTCTCAACTTGTTATATGAGCCATCACTTTAAGTGTCCTCAACTGGATTGTTAGAGCGTGGAACTCAAAACAAGCATGTGACTCCTTTTTACCTTCCACGATGTCCTGTGTAGAGCCTGTCTACCTTCATCTTGGGGAGAAATAGGAAGACCTGCTTCCCTCCCAAAGCAGATCTAGTCCACAGGACTCACCCCAGTTTGTATCACCTTCACTATTCCCAAACCATTCCATTTTCTAGCCATTTCCTCACTATATTGTAAGTTATTTGAAGGCAGGGACCATGTTTACTTGTGTTGATATGTCTCCTGGTGTCTCATTTTCTGAGGAAAGAACTTAACACTCAGTAGTAGCTACTGTTTATGACTTTGCTCTCACTGTTAATTGGGTCTGGAGTAAACCATGTCTCAGCTTGGGCACCATCTAAGCTTACTAGACAAACTTCAACTTAAGAATGAAGTTTGGAACTGTTATATTAAAGACGGATTCCTGTTGTGTCAGGGCTCCCAACTGGGAAAATTGCTTTCAGTTCAGCCACTATTTAACTGCTTTGTCAGCTGACATGAATATGCAAAGGAAAAAAAGTCCACCGACAGATCACAGGGTGGCTTGGTGATTAGGCATTAGCAGACAATCAAAGTTTTGGACAGACCGCGTCTTCAAGTAGTGCAGATGTCAAGAAAAGGTACTAAATCCTTCTGATTTCATTGAAATGGCTCTTAGACAAGACTGAAAAATACATGATTTTAACTATCCCTTTGTGGGTCTTTTCCACATTCATTTGAAAGAGGCATGGCAGCTCATAAAGAACAGCAACTTCCTTGCAAGCCAGAGGGCTTAATGAAGAATTAAGGATATTGCAACCTTGTAGCTGAAATAATAGAAAAAAAATGGAATTATTCTTCCCATATTAAATGCATATATTCCTGCGTGTTTCTGCCAAAATGACTTTCTAACCCATGGAGTGAAATGCACTTTGTTCTCACATGGGTGCACTAAACAAAGCTGTGGGCTCTACTACCGCTGCTGGAAGGAAACAAAAAACATCAGAATGAAAAAGCGCTCTCAACGTATGGTTATATCAGCCCTAAATTGTATCACAGCTGCTTCTGGCACCATTAGACGGAACACTGGGTAATTTATAGAAGTCATTTTTAACAATTTGATTGTTGGTATATATCTGCTGAATTGATTGGTTGTGGAGACAGATCTTTATTTTTATAATAGCAATAACATCCTTTGCAGATTACTGCTCAATTTATTCCTGATGCTAACATTACCAACTAGTATCTATCAATTTATATTGGAAAAATATGTTCTTATTTCTTAATTATCTGTTTAATTGTAGGAAGCTACAGTCCCGTGATGCCCCAATTTGACTGCACTGGGGAGCTTGCCAGAGTTGCTAAGAGTCTTGCTGTTTGGCTTCTAGAGGGCTCTGTGCAACGTTGTGATATTAACAACCTTTACCCCTGTGTCTAAGAGGGTGCTCGTGCCCTGAATTACAGCTGGCAGCACAGCCTGCTCTTCTGTAGCCCAACTGAAGTCTCCACAGCTGGCAAATGCCTTCTCCATTGACCTACTTTCCTGCTGATCTACTCTCACCAGCTCTAGTCACCAGGAATCCTGGTGATGACATCCTCCATCAGGTCTCCCTTGGGCACCATGGGCCTCTCTGGAGCGTCTTTGATGAGAGGACATGACTGTCCAAATTTCGTGGCAGCTCCCTGGAATAGATTATAGACCTCATTTCTGACCATTGGGTTCAAATTGGCAAAAATGGAAGTTAAACACATTCAGCCAGTTTCCTCTTCACCCACCACCACTAAATGTAAACGTAAATCTATGTAATAGACATGCATCAGAAGACTACTACTGCAATTAAGTAATTTCATTCATATTGACCCACTCTTTCATTGTGACTTTATTTTTTATTTTTGCTATGTAAAATATATGTAACATGTTATCATTTACCATTTTAACCATTTTTAGGTGTACAGTTCAGTGACATTAAGCATACTCACATTGTTCTGCAACCGTACCACCACCTGTCTCCGGAACTTTTTCATCTTCACAAACTGAAACTCTGTACCCATTAAACAATAACTCCCATTTCTCCCTCTCCCCAGCCCCTGACAACCACCCACCTTCTTTCTCTCTAGGCATTTGACTACTTTAGGTAGCCAGTATATGTGGAATCGTATGATATCTATATTTTTGTGTCTGCCTCCTTTTATTTAGTGTCATATCTTCAAATTTCATCTATGTTGTAGCATGTATCAGAACTTCATTCCTTTTTAAGGCTGAATGATATTCCAGTGCATGGATGGACTATATTTTGTTTATCCATTCATTCATCCATGGATATCTGAGTTGTTTCCACCTTTTGTGATTTTTTGTAGTGGTATGCTTTGATTCTTTTCTCTTTATCTTTTGTGTATCTTCTAGAGATTTTTTCTTTGTGGTTACCATGAGGTTTACATAAAACATCTGATAGTTATAACATCCTATTTTGAGTTGGCTATTGTGAACAATGCTACCATGAACACGAGTGTACAAATATCTGTTCAAGTTTCTGCTTTCAATTCTTTTGGTCTCGCCTACTCTTTAGAAGTACTGCCCATCTCCTTTACTATGTGACCCCATCCCAACTTTGATCTTCCTGTGATATATAGTTCCTGCCAATACCTTTCATTGTCAGTGCCTGGATTTCATTTCTTCTCATTATCTGCCCTCCATGCATGCCCTTCTTTAGCTCACAGATTCTGATTTATCGCCCAAGCTTTCTATTCACCATCAGCCTGCTATTGAAAAGGCAGAAGCCCAGGGCTGGACTCCTAGAGGAGAGATACTCTCATCTTTTCTCCTTGATGTCCAAGAGCCTAGGTGGGTCCCCTTCCCAAGTCTTCTACAGCTACAAGCAATAACCCCTGAATTCTACCCGGCAGCCTATGTGAATACATGAAGATCATCCCTGATTTTGAGACTCTGGCAGAAGATAAAGGCTGAGCACAAGCTGCATAGTCAAAGATCAAAAGCCAGAACTGTGATAATGGCCTCAGCAGCTTTGAGCTCCATCAGTACTGTGACAGGAGGAGACAATCCTTGTCCCAAGTGGGATCCAAGCTCAAGTAAAGAAAGCCCTCTCTCCAGGAAGAAAAATAGTTTGCTTGGGGCCAGCAGCCTGTTCAGGGACTATAATCACACCTTTTCTAAATCACTTTGCTTTTTTATTGTTCTTTTATTACAAGCATCATCATTATTTTAGATTACTACCATTTGTTGCATGCTTACTATTTACAAGGCACATGATGAGAAATTTACTTGAATTTTTTCTTCTTTCATGTTTGTAAGAATCTCACTGTTGATAGGAAGCAGAATACTCTTTGGAGCCAGACTGCCAAGTTCAAATTCCATTTACCAAAGGCTTGAACCTCTCTATCCCTCAGTTTCCTCATGCAAGAGGAGATGGTAACAGCACGTACCTTTAAGAGCTGTGAGAATTGATGGAGCTAATCCATGGAAAGCATTTAGAGTCATATCCAGCACATAGTCAGTACTTGACTAAGGTTAGTTCTTCTTATTATTTCTCCATCTTAAAGATCAAGAAATTAAGGCACAGCAGGTTAAGGAACTTGCCCAAAGCCATACATTCTAGGGCTGTTGACTCTCAAATATATGCTCATAATATTTCTCAGGTTTATAGATGCTTACTCTGTGGTCCATGGAGGAGGAAATAGAACAAGCTGTATTTCAGGCTTTTATATAAAATACTGGTATGTACCCATCTCAAGATATATTTTCTGTTAACTAGCCTACCTCTACTTCAAGTTGCAAAGAATAGATAACACAGAGTTAAATAAAATTTCTGCCTCTAATTTTTACTGACCTAAAGCAAGCAAATATTTAAAAGGCTGATATATTGATAATATCTTCCATGCACAAACACAGGTAAAGCGTGGAGATTCCTTATCTCACCCTCTGCTAAATCTCTCTTCTCAACGTTCCCAGTCACTGGAAAGCAGACTATTAATCCTTTGTCCTATCTCACCACCCTCATCACTCTCCACACATTGGTACGTGAGAGATAGTGAATGTAGACGGCAGTTCACAGGGCCGGAAATGATCTCCACAGGTATTTCTTATTCAGAAAGCTTCCCATTTCCCGAGAGGAG
The DNA here is from genome assembly GCF_021613505.1 of Equus quagga. NCBI lineage: Eukaryota > Metazoa > Chordata > Mammalia > Perissodactyla > Equidae > Equus > Equus quagga. Next base: position 111,777,941 of record NC_060274.1, on the reverse strand, counting down.
GGACCACATGAGTCCCGCTCAAGTGCATTTCAAAGTCATCGCAGTAAAACTCCTTTAAAATCTGGACCTTTTCGGGGGGCTGGCCCCGTGGCTGAGCGGTTAAGTTCGCGCACACTACTTCACAGGCCCAGGGTTTCCCTGGTTCTGATCCTGGGCGTGGACCTAGCACTGTTCATCAGGCCATGCTGAGGTGACGTCCCACGTACCACAACTAGAAGGACCCACAACCGAAATACATACAACTATGTACTGGGGGAGAAGAAGGAAAAATAAAATCTTTAAAAAAAATCTGGAACTTTTCAAAATTACCTTTAATAGACTTATTGTTTAATTTTCTTGCCTTTACTCAAATCAGAAGCAGTTTCATTTTTACTTCCCCTTCTTATCAAACCCCATGCTATGGTTGATATTGATTGGTTATTTATAATGGGCATGGCTCATCTCACCATATGAAGGTAATAGGACAAGTTTGTGAATGTAGAGAGTTTTATTTACTTTTTACTTTTTAATTGAGGGAACATTGATTCATTACATTATATAAATTTCAGGTGTATGTCATTATATTTCAATTTCTGTGTGGATTGCATCATGTTCATCACACAAAGACTAATTACCATCCATCACCACACTCATGTGCCCAGTCACCTCTTTCACCCTCCTCCCTCACCCCTTCCCCTCTGGTAACCACCAATCTAATCTTTGTATCTATGTGTTTGTTTGTTGTTGTTTTTATCTTCTATTTATGAGTGAGATCATATCATATTTGACTTTCTCCCTCTGACTTATTTCACTTAGCATAATACCCTCAAGGTCCATCCATGTTGTTGAAAATGGCAATATTTCACCTTTTTTATGTCTGAGTAGTATTCCATTGTGTTTATATGCCACATCTTCTTTATCCATTCATCCCTTGATAGGCACTTAAGTTGTTTCCAAGTCGTGGCTATTGTGAATAATGCTGCGATGAACACAGGAGTGCATATATCTTTACATATTTGTGTTTTCGTGTTCTTTGGATAAATACCCAACAGTGGAATAGCTGGATCATATGGTAGTTGTATTCTTAATTTTTTGAGGAATCTCCATACAGTTTTCCATAGTGGCTGCACCAGTTTGCATTCCACCAACAGTGTGTGCGTGTTCCCTTTTCTCCACATCCTCTCCAACACTTGTTATTTCTTGTCTTGTTAATTATAGCCATTCTGATGGGCGTGAGGTGATATCTCATTGTAGTTTTGATTTGCATTTCCCTAATAATTAGTGATGTTGGACATCTTTTCGTGTGCCTGTTGGCCATCTGTATATCTTCTTTGGAAAAATATCTGTTCAGATCTTTTGCCCATTTTTTTAATTGGGTTGTTAGTTTTTCTGTTGATGAAATGTATAAGTTCTTTATATATTTTGGATATTAACCCCTTATCAGATTTATGGCTTGCAAATATCTTCTCCCAATTGTTAAGTTGTCTTTTCCTTTTGTTTATGGTTTCCTTTGTTGTGCGGAAGCTTTTCAGTTTGACGTAGTCCCATTTGTTTATTTTTTCTATTGTTTCCCTTGCCCAAACAGACAGCGTATTTGAAAATACACTGCTAAGACCGATGTCAAAGAGCGTAGTGTCTATGTTTTCTTCCAGAAGTTTTATGATTTCAGGTCTTACATTCAATCTTTAATCCATTTTGAGTTAATTTTTGTGTATGGTAATGGTCTACTTTCATTCATTTGCATGTAGCTGTCCAGTATTCCCAACACAACTTATTAAAGATACTTTCCTTTCTCCATTGTATGTTCTTGGCTCCCTTGTAGAAAATTAACTATATACAGATGTCTGGGTTTATTTCTGAGCTCTTGATTCTGTTCTATTGATCTGTGTGTCTGTTGTTATGCCAGTATCATGATGTTTTGATTGTTATAGCTTTGTAGTATATTTTGAAGTCAGGGACTGTCATGCCTCCAGCTTTGTTCTTTTTTCTCAGGATTCCTTTGGCTACTCGGGGTCTTTTGTTGTTCCATGTAAATTTTAGGATTCTTTGTTCTATTTCTGTGAAAAACATCATTGGAACTTTGAATCTGTAGATTGCTTTAGGAAGTATGGACATTTTAACAATGTTAATTCTTCCAATCCAAGAGCATGGAATGTCTTTCCATTTCTTTGTGTCATCTTCAATTTCTTTCAACAATGTTTTATTGTTTTCAATATACAGGTCTTTCACCTCTTTGGTTAAATTTCTTCCTAGGTATTTTATTCTTTTTGTTGAAATTGTAACTGGATTGTGTTCTTAATTTCTCTTTCTGCTACTTTGTTGTTAGTGTGTAGAAACACAACTGATTCTTGTATGTTGATTTTATATCCTGTAACTTTACTATATTCATTTATTATTTCTGAAAATTTTTTGCTGGATTATTTCGGGTTTTCTCTATATAAAATCATGTCATCTGCAAATAGTGACAGTTTCACTTCTTCCTTTCCAATTTGGATCCCTTTTATTTCTTTTTCTTGCCTGATTGCTCTGGCTAGGACTTCCAATGCTATGCTAAATAAGAGTGGTGAAAGTGGGCATCCCTGTCTAGTTCCTGTTCTTAGAAGGATAGCTTTCAGTTTTTCTCCATTGAGTAGGATATTGGCTGTGGGTTTGTCATATATGGCTTTATTATGTTGAGGTATTTTCCTCCCATACACATTTTATTCAGAGTTTTTATCATAAATGAATGCTGTATCTTATCAAATGCTTTCTCTAATTCTATTGAGATGATCATGTGATTTTTATTCTTCATTTTGTTAATGTGGTGTATCACATTGATTGATTTGTGGATGTTGAACCATCTCTGCATCCTTGAAATAAATCTCACTTGATCATGGTGGGTGATTGTTTTAATGTATTTTTGTATTTTGATTTGCTAGTATTTTGTTGAGGATTTTTGCATCAATGTTCATCAGTGATATTGGCCTGTAATTTTCTTTTTTTGTGTTGTCCTTTTTTGGTTTTGGTATCAAGGCAATATTGGTCTCGTAGAATGACTCAGGAAGCCTCCCTTCCTCTTCAATTTTTGGAAGAGTTTGAGAAGTATAGGTATTAAATCTTCTTTGCATGTTTGAACTTTTTGCATGGTAGAACTCAACAGGTAAGCCATCTGGTCCTGGTCTTTTATTTTTTGAGAGGTTTTTGATTACCATTTTGATCTCCTTACTGGTGGTTGGTCTATTTAAATTCTTTATTCTTGATTCAGTTTTGGAAAGTTGTATAAGGATTTATCCATTTCTTCTAGATTATCCAATTTGTTGGTGTATAGCTTTTTGTAATATTCTCTTATAATCTCTTGTATTTCTGAGGTGTCTATTGTAATTTCTCCTCTTTCATTTCTAATTTTGTGTATCTGAGACTTCTCTCTTCTTTTCTTGGTGAGTCTGGCTAAAGATTTGTCAATTTTATCCTTTCAAAGAATCAGCTCTTAGTTTCATTGAGTTTTTTCTATTTTTTTTTTTTTGGTCTATATTTCATTATTTCTGCTCTAACTTTTATTATTTCCTTCCTTCTACTGATTTTGGGTTTTCTTTATTCTTTGTTTTCCAGTTCCTATAGGTGCTCTGTTAGATTGTTTGAGATTTTTCTTGTTTGTTGAGGTAGGCCTGTATTGACATAAACTTCCCTCTTAGAACCGCTTTTGCTGTATGCCATGAATTTTGTCATGTCATATTTTCATTTTCGTTTTTCACTAGGTATTTTGATTTCTCCTTTGATTTCTTCACTGACCCAATGCGTTGTTCAGTAGCATTTTGTTTAATCTCCACATATTCGTGGCTTTTCCAATTTTCTTCCTGTTGTTGATTTCTACTTTCATACCAATGTGGTCAGGAAAGATGCTTGGTATTATTTTAATCTTCTTAAATTTGTTGAAACTTTTCTGTGGCCTAATATGTGATCTATCCTGGAGAATGTTCCACGTGCATTTGAAAAGAATGTGTGTTCTCTGGTTTTTGTATGGAATGTTCTGTATATATCTACTTGGTCCACTTGGTCTAATGTGTCACTGAAGGCCAATGTTTCCTTATTGATCTTCTATTTGGATGATCTGTCCGTTGGTGCATGTGGAGTATTAAAGTCCCCTACTATTATTGTGTTACTGTTAATTTCTCCTTTTATGTCTGTTAATAATTGCTTTATATATTTAGGTGCTCCTATGTTGGGTGCATAGATATTTACAGGTGTTATATCCTCTTGTTGGATTGTTTCCTTTATCACTATGTAGTTCCCTTCTTTGTCTCTTGTTACAGTTTTTGTTTTAAAGTCTATTTTGTCTAATACAAGTATTACTACCCCAGCTTTCTTTTCATTGCAATTTGCATGGAGTATCTTTTTCCATCCTTTCAGTTTCAGTTTATGAGTGTCGTTAGGTCTGAAGTGTGTCTCTTGTATGCAGCATATATGTGGGTCTTTTAATCCACTCAGCCACACTATGTCTTTTGATTGGAGCATTTAGTCAATTGACATTTAAAGTAGCTATCAATAAGTATGTACTTATTGCCATTTTGTTACTTTTTTTCTGGGTGTTTTGGTAGTTCTCTGTTCCTTTCTTCTTCTCTTGCTCTCTTCCCTTGTAATTTGATGGCTTTCTCTAGTATTATGTTTGGGTTCCTTTCTCTTAGATTTTTTTGTATTTATTATAGGTTTCTGGTTTGTGATTACCATGGAGTTCATATGTAATAACCTACGCATATAGCAATCTATATTAAGTTGATGGTCTCTTAAGTTTGACCTCTTGCTAAAAGCTCTACTCTTTTACTCACCTCCTCCCACAGTTTATGTTTTTGATATCATATCTAACCTCTTTTTTGTGTACATTTATTGGTTATGTTCTTATCATGGAAATAGATAATTTTAGTACTTTTGTCTTTTGACCTTCATATTGGCTTCATGGGTGGTTGGTCTGCTACCTTTACTGTGTATTTGCCTGTACTAGTGATTTTATTTTATTTTTTTATAATTTTATTATTCCTACTTGTGACCTTTTCTTTTACACTTAAATAAGTCCCTTTAGCATTTCTTTTAAGGTTGGTTTATTGGTGATAAACTCCTTTAGGTTTTGCTTGTCTGCAAGAGCGTTTTAAATTGAAACATCATTTTGCCTCAATTGTAGATGGGTCTCTGGACATAGATAAGAGCTCATCTTTGAAAGATAATACCATGTAATATGAAAATTATGGAATGCATATGTATTTCTCTTCTTTGGAGGTAGTTAAGAAAATGCTGGGGCCAGCCCGGTGGCACAGCAGTTAAGTGCGCACATTCCACTTTGGCAGCCCAGGGTCTGCCGGTTCAGATCCAGGGTGCAGACATGGCACCCCTTGGCACGCCATGCCGTGGTAGGCATCCCACATATAAAACAGAGGAAGATGGGCACGGATGTTAGCTCAGGGCCAGTCTTCCTCAGTAAAAAGAGGATGATTGGCAGCAGTTAGCTCAGGGCTGATCTTCAAAAAAAAAAAAAGAACGAAAAGAAAATGCTGGTGGGGCACATATCTAGATTTTATGGAAACTTTTCTTACAGAAAACAAGGTATTAAACTAGAAAGTGAAATGTAAATCTTCTTTCAATCACCATATTTCTGATTTTATAGGAGAGAGAGTGAATATGTGTGTTGGGGAAAAGATTATGTCTGGGTCAGGGGTTGGCAAACATTTTCTGTAAAGGGACAGACAGTAAATATTTTAGGTTTGCAGACCATATGGGCTTGCCACAATCTCTCATCTCTGCCATTGTAGCAGGAAAGGAACCACAGACAATACATAATTGAATGGGCATGGCTGTGTTCCAATAAAACTCTGTTTACAAGAACAGGTTATGGGCCAGTTTGGTCTGTGGGCCATAGTGGTCAACTTCTGTTCTAGGTTCTGTGCTGGGCACTTTATATATACTATCTTAATTGCTCAGACCACTGAACATCAAGATATAGTCTAGTTACACTAACCTAACCTAGTTAAATTATATGAACATAGGTAAAGAGACATTTTTCTCATGCATCCAGGAAGGACCGGTAAATAAGGCTGGCCCCAGACTTTTCCACGAAAGTATTCAATGCTAGAAGGACATAAAGGAGGAACCTCATGAGAGTTCTAAGGCAAAGAAAGTGTGCCATGTGAACACTACATTATCCAAGATGCCTTCGCGTAAAAAGCTATAGGCAGACCCTCTCACACATGAAATAACTCAAAGAATACAGACTCATGAGCACTTCTTTAAAAAACTGTGCATAACAAAGTTCTACATTGAGATAAATCTAAATAAAGAACTCAGGAATGGGCATTCCACAATAAAAGGACTGCTAATGAGGATTAAATATGTTTGAATATAGAGCCAATTGTAGAGCCAAAACTGGATTCCAAGCCACCGTGGGAATTATCTGTACAGAAATTAAAGTGAAAGCTACAAATGTGGACAATACAAAAACAACAACGCTACCAACGCAAGTCAAGAAGTGGGTGAAGGGAGTTGGAAGGAATTGTGAGAATGCTGAGTCTAAAATAGAAACATGTAATGACACTAACCTTCTAATATTTTTCGTGTTCTCTTTTTAGCTTTGGAGGTATCTTTTAAAGAATTGTTTCTGGGGCCGGCCCCATGGCAGAGTGGCTAAGTTTGCGTCCTCTGCTTCAACGGCTCAGGGTTTCATGGGTTTGGATCCCGGGTGCGGACATGGATATGGCACCGCTCTTTGGGCCATGCTGAGGCAGCATCCCACATAGCAGAGCCAAGAGGACCTACAACTAGAATGCACAATTATGTTCTCGGGGGCTTCAGGGAGAAGAAGAGAAAAAAAGAAAAGACAAAGAAGATTGGCAACAGATGTTAGCTCAAGTGCCAATCTTTAAAAAAAAAAGAAAAAAGAAAATTGTTTCTCTTGTAGTGATGGAAATATTTATTTGAAGTTCAGCAGTTCTTCTGTTTCACATCTATTAAAATAAAATAAAATTAAGTTTAATTCTTTTAATTTAAAAAGCATCTATGGTGTAAGCTCATTTTTTAAAAATGTATTCTATCTATTTTTCTAACTCCACATTTGCATTTAAAAAGATGCTTTGGATAACAAAGGGTGTTTGGTTGTGTTATCCTAAATAAAGAATAGAATTTCAGGATAGAGGGATTTGAGCTATTTCTATATTTCTAATTCTTTTTACATTTCCTTATTGATTGAATTTATATCATGAGCAAGTAAAATTTTTTTGGAGGTTTAATTACTTAAATTTTTATTATGCTTATGTTAAATAATAAATGATTTGTTTCAATTTTTGGGTGAGTCGTTCTGAGTGAAGATGGCAAAGGTTGATCGAAACAATAACAACGTTCATATTCAAAACCAAATAAGTATAAAATAAAGTGGGACTTCCAGATTGACGAAACCAAAAGCTTGTTATGTGGACAAATGGAGTTGAGATTTGCACAACATCGATGAACCTGGCGGGCATTATGCTCAATGAAACAAGACAGACAGAGAAAGACAGGTACTGCCTGGGGTCACTTACATGTGAACTCGAAAAACAACTAAAGAAAGGTCAATTCACAGAAACAGAGAGTAGAAAAGTGGTGGCCAGTGGCTGTGGAGTGGGAGGAAGAGGGAGAGGCAGGTAAAAGGGGACAAACTTTCAGCTCTGAGATCAAGGAGCTCTGAGGATCTCATGTCTGATGTGTTGCCTAGAGTCGAGAACACTGAATTGTATAATTGAGATCAGCTAAGAGAGCAGCATTTCAGTGTCCTCACACACACACAAAGTCAATAAGTGAGGTGAAAACAACAATCAGAGTTGAGGAGAGAGGAGAATGAGGGTGTGAATCCTGGGAACTAGATCAAATTCCTGGGAGAACTTCAGACTTTCAAAGGCCCTGAGATAGGTGGGTTCAAACCAAGAATCCAGGAGACGCAAGGAACGGGGTGACATCTGGCTTCCAGGCGGAAGAAATAGAAAACTAGCTACAGGAGCCCCTGTGACACGGCCACAGTTCCATGATGAGGGCGTGGGGTTCTAATCTCCAAGTCACTCCCAGTGCTCAGTTGCCTGAGAGTAGAACTATATTTGAGATATGGAAACTCCTATCATATCTAAAAAGCATTGTTGCTACCTGGTTGAGCTCCAGTTCTGCTTCCTGGGTGATTGGTACCATCCTCCGCATCCTGTATGGACTGGGGCTCTTCCTCCTGTTCTTTCCCTCCCCCAAAAGGAATCTGCCCTTACAACTAACTTACAAAAGGAGAAACGTCAGGAAGGTAAGAAATCCTGGACCGAGACCCACCAGAAGATGAGTCTCTCTTCTTTTTCACTGTGATTTCCACTTCTCTGAATCAATTAGAGGGACTCCAGGGATGGGAAAGAATAGAACATCATCCTTCTAGAGACAAGCCAGGTTGGGTGGGCAGGGGTGAGAGTGGGCACAAGGATTTCGATCCGAAGCTCTCCGAGCAGGAGTCCCGGTGTGGTAGAGGGCTCCAGGGAAAGTCCCCAGGCCAGTGACCAGTGGCCATGGATAGGATGCTGAGTGGGATCTGTGGGAAGACAGGCCCTGAGCACTGGTTCCCCAGCCACCTTCCCAGGGCAGGTGTCTCGGGCGGGCGTTTTCTCTGTCGTGGTTGATCTGAGGGCAGAGCTGAGCCCCCGAGATTCTCTGGGCAGGACCTGGAGTCGGGCTGTAGCCTCAGGAAGCAAAGTCCTCCCTGAGGAAGCTCACCAGATGCTGTACATCCGAGAACGTGCGTGCCTCTCGAGCAGAGGAACAGTGACAGAAGATGCATGCTGGTCCCACATGGGGACCTTCTTATGATCCTCAAAGAAGGAAGACAGCAAATGTCCATTTTGTGTTCAATTATCCACTTCAAAAGTAAGTAAAAGGGAAGAAACACCCCAGATCCCCAGGAGTTCAGTGTAGACAGTCATCTTGCTCACAAACGCTGTGCGTCTGCAGCTGGTCCAGAGAGAGGAGAGGGAAACCCACAGTTTCTTGTTTTTCCTCTCATTTCAGCATCAAGCGGAGCCGAGAGGGAGGAGCAGCAGGAGCAGGAAGAAAAGGGGAGCTTTGAAAGGTAAGCTCCTGCCATTCAGCCCGGTGCCCCAGAGCTGGCCTCCATCTCCTGTCCCTGAGCACCCAGCTCCGTGGGCTCGAGGATGCCAGGGACAGAGCCTGTCCCTCAGGAAACAGAGCCCTCAGGGAGGCTCCCGGGAAGGAGATGAAAACCTGAGTACTTGCCAGATTCTGTGCTGGGAACTAAGGCCAAGGCCAGCAGGCGTCTGGAACAGGGTGTTGCCCAGCAGGGGCATGTGGCCTGTGGTGGAGGTTGAAGCACTTGGTCAACGACAAACCTCAACCCATCAGCAGCCTTGCCATCCCCATCAAGGATCCCGTGGCCTTGGGCACTGGTGCCTGGGCTCCAGAGTCTGACCTCAAACAGTCTCCCCTAAAGGCACATTGCACTCAGCCTCCTGTAAGAGCCCTAGGCCCCTGCCTTCGTCGCTGTGACCCAGTGCCCTAATTTCTAGCTTGCAGAGCTGGCCGGAAGGACCTGGCAGAAGTGGGGGGCCTGATGTCCCTTTCGCAAAGGTAAGGAATCTTGCCCTTCTCTCCTGGGCTTCTTCCTCGTAGAGTCTCTGATGTGCCCCAGGGCTACAGGCAGCTTGGGGCTGAGCTGGGAGGGGAGCCATGGGGCAGGGGGGGCAAGAGGCCTGGGGTGAGGGACAGCAGGAGAATTCGGTGAATTGAAGGGAGGGCCAGGGAGGGCCATGGGTCTCAAGGGGCCACCCCCACCTGGCCTGCCCTGCTGTCCCAGTGCCCTCTGCTCCTGGCTACAGCTTGTGCATCTTGTTTCCCGCAGCTCCCCAGGGAGGCTGTCTTGTAAGGGATGCTTCCATCGCTTGTCATCTCAAGACTCCCCTGGGGAGGCGTGCAAGACAGCATCTGCTAGAGTCCGCCAGCCATGCGGAAAGCCTGTGGAAGGTGCTCCTCTCACCATGACTCCAGCACTTTCCCTGGCTCTTCTGACCCAGCGCACTCTACCTTTGGCCTCCACTCTGCCAGCAGAACCTCCATCAGCCTTGACCAGAACTCCACTAGGCCCTGTTGCCACGAGCTCAGCTCCAGGTCGCTCCTGTTGGCCGTTTCCCAACTCAGGCCACGGCCGCGTGAGCTGTCGCATTGAGTTCCTCTCCCGGTGGAACATGATCAAGGTCTGGTTCTTCCCCGTGTCATCACACTTCGAGTCCCAGCAAGGGCACCTGTCCTGCCACCGACCAGTGGCCTCATTCTGGGGAGGCCCCACAAATAGGGAGGGAGAGACTGATAGCCCCTCAGTTGCCAACCCTGATGTCCAGAAGCTGCTCAAGACAGAAATCATGGAAAGAATACAAACGGAGGTCTGGGAAAAAGAACAAGATGATCCACACACTCCTCAGATGCTCGAAGCACACACTATCATGTCTGGGCTGAATTTCCGCTGGGGCCTACCCCTCCTGTCCTTGGGGCCTGCAGATCTGAAAGCATGTGAGGCTCAACCCTCGGCCCTTCCACGGTCCCCTTTTCCCCCCGCAGACACCTGTGATTCTGGGGCCCCCTCGAAAGCTGACTTTGCACACTTCATGGGAAAACCTCTTGAGCCTCCTCCAGGTGACAAAGTCTTAACTTTGACAACAGAAGCCTCAGTTCCCAGCCTGGCCCGTCCCCTCCCCGCTCCCTCACCAGTGTGTGAGGAAGATCAGAAGGCCCTGGGAGGGACCCTAGCTGGCGATGGCAGTGGGCCCTCAGAAGCCTCTCTCTTGGGACAGGAGGGCCGGCCGCCTTCTCCAACCTTCCCATTCAGCCTCTCAGAGAGAAAAGGGCAGAGTGGGACCTTCGTGGGGGCCGAGCAAGGCCGTCGAGAGCTGACTTCAGGGTCAGCAGTGGCCAGGAATGAGCCTCAGGAGGAGAGTAGGGGTGGGGCCTCACCAGAGCCCTGCTGTGGGTGGCAACACTGGAGGGGGAGTCAGGGTCCCAGTCTTGGAGCCAGCTCGGGGGAATAGGAGACACCCTCGGGACCAAACCCCTCAAGCCCCTGCCTGAAAAGGAAGAGGTTTTTCATGACAGCCCTTTCAGAAAAATGTTGAGACACCTCCTGCCCTGCCTGAGGCCCAACAAGGATGAAGCACCAGAGGATCCCCTTGCAAAGGCAAGCCCGCATCAGCCACCGCCCAGAGCCAGGCACGGGTCACACACAGCTCGGCGTCGGATGGCAGGGCTGTTCAGGAACCATCGACAGTGACATCCTTTGCGCCCTGGGAGAGAAACTGAGGCTTGCCGAGAACTTCTGGCCTCCCAGTCGAAGCATCATAAAAACCATTTCAGGCCTGGGAAGCTGGACATACCTGTTACCACGACATTCCCTCCTCCCCAGAGCAGAGAAGAACAATGACAGAGGACAGTCCCCAACCTACCTCCAGGAACCACAACTGTCCGACTACGAGGGAATGGATCAGAACAGGCATGGCAACTGGACCTTGCCATCCAGGAAGCCGCGGTCCCCAGCCAAACCCTGCCAGCCTGCGCTGAGGGTGGCAGCTGCCTCAACCAATCCATTACCCACCATGCTGTCCTCAGATATGTGTCTCCTGGGATGAGTAGACTGTGTCTGACACACCTTTCCTCGCAGGAACGCTTATCTCCCCAAATGGGGAAGTGGAGGAACAGAAAACCTGGTTTTTCTCCTTATCCCACCCTCTGTGCTAATGGTGTCTTCCTACCCCAATTTTCCCCAAATACGCTTTTTTTCTCCTTAGAGGTCGTGGCTTCTGTTTGTGCCCTGCTAGTGGTAAAAATGGGGTCAGGCTCCGCCCTTCCTGAGTGTCTGCTTTGGCTTCCAAAAGAGACAGGGCCATGGGGGGAGGCTGACTGCAGAGTGGCTCACCTGCCCTCACCCCAACTCCCCCATTGCACCTGAAGTCCCCATCACACTGTCCTTACAAAAACAAATGGAAGCTTTGGGCTATTTCCAGATGAGCAAAACCTCTAAGACCCCAGCCCAGGATGGGCCCCGCCTGTCCTTTCCTGCATTCTCTGGCCCTTGAACTTGTGGGGCTGTAGGGAGGGGGTTTGCAGAGGCTCCAGGAAGTGTAGAGACAGGTTCACAGGTCACAGAGTGGGGAGGGGAGTGTGGGGCAGTGCTGGCCCTGAGTCCGGGGGGCGAGGAAGCTTGCCCTGCACCCCAAGCTCTTGGTGGGAATAGATGACGCTACCCCGGGAGCTTCTTCTCTCCCTGATGAAGCTGCCATGGAGATGGACCTGCGCATCCCTCTTGGCCCAGCGTCACCGTCCCTCTGTCCTTGTCACAGTCTGGAGCAGCAGCGACAAGGATGACTGTGCTCCCGGCTCTGAGGGCGGGCGGGTGGGGAGCACGGATGCTGCTGTGGGCCTGGCCCCTCTGCCCAGATGAGCTCAGAGCTCTGCTCTCCTGCACCTGCCTTCTCCTCGGCACTCCTCCTCGTCGTTGCCATCGAAGCAGTCGGGCAGCCCGTCGCACTGCCAGGTGCCAGGGACGCAGCGCCCGTTGCCACACATGAAGTTGCCTGGAATGTTGCACTCATTGGTGAAGTTGTTCCCTGGGAGCAGCTGGCCCTCCGCCGCGCTGCCCAGCATCAGGCACAGCGGCCCGAGCAGCCACATGGCGCGGCCGCCGCTCGCTGCCGGCGCCACCGCTGCCCCTCGGCACGCCGCAAGTAAAATTTTTAACAACATGGTGGAGTGATTTCCAAAAAGAAAAAAATTAAAATGGAAAGGGAATCACACGTGTTAGCAGTAGTTAACTTTAGGTGATGACACAAAAAAAGGTTGACAATTTCCTTTTGTTCATTTATATATTGAAACAATTTTATAGAAACCAACCAATATATTCTACTTTTTCACAAGATAGAATAGAAACCATAGAAAGAACGTTTTCAAGAAGGAGAGAGTGGTCAACAGTGCAAATTCTAAAAAGAAGATGAACAAGATTAGGGCAAATATTAGCAACAGGAATGTCATGGTTAACTTTAATGAAAACAATTTCAAGGAAATGGTGGAAGCAGAACAGAGAAATAAATGAGCATGGAGTGAATGGGAAGGGAAGAAGTGGAGAGTCTGAGTTTTAGGTGATTTTTTACCAAATAAGTCATTCTTCAAAAACACCTCTTGAGATACTGCTATTTCCTCCATTCTTACAGAGAAATTGAGATTTATGCTTCTTAACTAAAATTTTATGGCTGGTAATTACTGAGCCGGTATTCAAACCCAAGTCTTTCTGACTCCCAAGCCTGTTCTCTCTCACTGTACCATGATGTGTGTGAAGTTTTAGTTGGAAGAGAAGATGGAAGATACAATTAGAGTGGAGAGAAAACAGAAGTTACAAGGATGCCTTTGGAAGGGCATGTCCAGCCCACACTCCCTACACCTGAGAACTTTCTATAGTCATGATCATGATAGCTATGTGTGTACTTCATGGCCCTACCATCCAGGCCATACTGATGAACTATGGTGGACAATCAGTGGACAATACTGATTGCACTGGCATAGACCAAACATTAGCCTAAATCTGCTAGGAATTTTTATTAGAGCTACAAGATACTAGTACTTTTTTTCAAACAGTCACTTGAATTGAGGAGAATTAAAATGGGCCAAGGTAGCCATATTTGTCTATGTGTGCATGGAGACACAGAGAAGGCTGATCAGCAGAGACAGATAAACTGAAAAAGACAGAGATGGAGATAGAGATGGAGAGTCGGGGGGATAGAGAGAGGTCATGTAGGGAAAGCAAAGATGAGAGATCATGTGGCTCCAGAGAGAGAGAGGGACCAAGTGAGGTGGAAGAGGAGTTGCTTTGATTCAGATGGCTTTCCAGTTCCAGTTCCGGTAAGATCTAGCTGCACTTTTTGATTGAGCCAATTTGAGTGGGTTTCTGTTACTGCCAACCAAATAGTCTTGAAAAGGCAGGAAGGTAAGAATTTAGACACGTCAGGGAAGACTAATGGAGGTTCGAAAGCTGAAGGATTACCTGACATCACCATGGCCCTGGGCCTGCTACTTATCAACATGTCATTGGATGGATTGCTTAGCCATTGGAGAGTTCCAATTCTACTTAATAAAAAAAGTTTCCTGAGAAATATAGCCCTGAGCCCTCTTCCCAGATGCTTTCATCCCTCTCTGACTGGGCCAAGAGAACCCTATAGCATGGAATTTTTAAAAAAGAATATAATAGGAAGCATCTGTAATTCAAAAGCAGGCTGTGAGCTCTTGAAGTCCTCCTCAAACTGCAGTGAATTCTCTTAACAGGACAGCATGAGCCCCCCTCCAGCGCTTCGCAGTCTTTGAGGGCTGCGTGTTTGTTTCCAAGTTCCCTTACTGTTCCTTGAGTTGGGTTTGGAGAACATAGGGTTTCCACGACTGCTGGGTCCCAGTCCTTCAGGCAGCAACTGGAGGAGGAAGACATTGTAGAATTCTGGTGTCAAATCTTTATTTATATTAAAGAATTGGCTTTAGAGATTCAGGTCATTCATTATCATAGTTTTCCTGAAAAGTTGTATTTTTTAATCCATTGGTTAGAAGAGTGATGACAACAAGACCCTAAGTTTAACTACAAATAATTCATTTCGCATTATTCTGATTCGAGGTGACAGCTGTTAATCCAATCATATGCTTCATCAGTTGCTTCCTATTGATCCATCAGCATCCATGGCATCCACTGATCCACCAGCATTGATACTTGAAGAAGATCTCCTCAGAGCGCCATGACTTATCTTATAATAGACAGGAGGCACCATTCTCTTACCAAAGTTTGGAGTGTTTCCCTTTGTCAGGTCCTCTCTCATAAGAACCCAGTGGTTATGGATTTTTCCAGAGGAGAGCTGATAATTCAATGTAGTGGATGAACTTTGGCTTTCAGATGGAGTGTGACACAGATGCTTTCCCTTGATGTATTTTATATCCTCAGCCAGCACCTCCTGCACATTAGATCACATCCTCTGAATAACAAGCATCAGTGTCCAAGCCAATGTGTGCAACTTGGCTGATGTAGATTTAAATGCTACGTTGCATTACAAAGTGCTACATGTCACCCCAGGTTGTGTTCGGCTCCATCATGGCTTAGGCTGATGGGATGCAACATAACAGGATGTGGCAAGCTGGGTGATGTATAATGCAACGGTACGTGTCCTGCCTGCAAAGCAGTGTGTTCTCAGTGGGAGCAGCACATCACAACAGAAGGCCCTGCTCTCAACTGCTCCGGCGTCTGTCAGTGGACTGGGGGGAGCTGGCTCACTTGGATAATGGGCTCTCTCAACACCTTAGAAACCACCGCTCAGTTCTAAGTTGCCTTTTGCCCAATTCTCTCAACAATTGCTTTCAAAAAACGAAGCCCATCAGCCTCAACTTAAAGCCACCTCAGGGAAGAGCTGAGCCTCGAATTGCATGTCTGTGGTTAGAAATTAGGTGTGCTTGAGGTCTTGTCATTGGAAGACTCTTAAGTGCAACTTCCCATATAACCCCTGCGTGTGTTTGTCAGATTTGCATTTCACTCTATGATGGAGTCAGTGATACCAAAGCATCTACACAAGGCTACTGTTAGCTTAGAAGTTGCCTTCTTTGTAAATTAGAAAAGGCACTGCTTTTTCTACGAGGTGCTTACAGGACTGAGCTTTCTGACAGTAGGCACTTGCTATCCAGAACAATCCCCCGTTCTTGGTCACTTGGAGGAATCTCTAACCTATCTCTTCCCAGGCCTCCTCGGTCAAGCTATCCTTGTTTCTTGCCCACTGGCACTGCCTCTTGCAAATACCTATCTCCACACAGAGCCCACTTCAGAGAAAACTTACCTGGAAAGTGAGGGGATGTTTAAACCCAAGCTGTTCCAGAACACCCACTCCCTAAGGGCAGGACCAAAGCACACCGATGGTTATGTCCACAATGGTGAAGAGAATGTAGGCTCTCACTGGATACAAGATGCTAAATCATGATTAATAAATGAGGTGTTGGTGTTTGTAGATAATTGGCTCTCCCAAGTATAAAAATAGTGTTTTATTTAAAAAAAATTGAAATGTAAAGTATAAAGTAGAAAACTAAAATCACCTGTAATCCTACCACTCAGAAATAAATCACTATTAATGTTTAGGTGTATTTTCTTCCCATTTTTGTTGTAGGCATACACATGCATTAAATAAAACTCTTGAGATTTTATATATAATACATATTATCTTATATAATGATTATGTTATAATTATAATATTATTAAATAGTATACAAAATATTAATAACATATGGCATAGGTATATCATATCATATCATAACATATGATAATATATTATTATAGATAAATATAGTATGTAATTTTATTCCCTTCTTTTTCCCCACTTTATATAATGTTATTAACATTTCCTCATGGTTTATTTTGGATAAATCACTAGCACAGGAATTAGTAAGTCAGAAGGGCGTTTGTAAATCATACGATACACACAGTCAATTTACAAGGATGCTGTCTGTCTGAAATCCCAGCAGCCTCGCAGGCCAGTGAAGAACAATCCATTGCCTTCCCCTGAGAAGGACTCAGTTCATTATAGCAGCTAGTCCACAGTGGCTGGAGGCTGAGAGCAGGCTTCCACTTCATTCACCAAGTCACTGGAACAAAAAATACTTTCACCCTTGACTCAGTTTCTCCCTCTATGAGAAGAACTTACAAACGACTACCTCCAGGATTCGTAAGGGCTTTTTGAGAGGATTGTCAGACACCCAGGATGGGTTCCCAGAGTTCCTCACACTTACTTGTTACTGTCTTGGCTTTCCCGAGAAGCAGGTCATTTCATACGCTCAGTTCTCCCACAGGTTGGGCAAAGGGTTCTCCGGTGAGCGGAGGGTTGAGAGTAGAAGTGAGGGCCAACAGACAGCAGGAAAATGTTTCAGAAGCCGCGTGCTCTGCTCCATTTCCTAAATTCTTCCTTCATTCCCAAAGACTTTTCTCAGGAGAAGTTGGGAGTAAAACATAAGTTTTTCCTTTAAATGTGTCAAATGCAGTAGCCCCTAGCCACATGTGGCTATTTAAATTTAAATGAATTAAAATGGAATACAATGAAAAATTCGGTTCCTCAGTCCCGCTAGCCACATTTCAAATGGTCAATAGCACATGTGTCTGTGCAGAACATTTTCGCGATCCCAGAAAGTCCCATGGGCCACGTTGCCCTAAACTATTCTTAGACAGAGGAGAGTAAATGCATATCCCTGAGATTCTAGAGCCTCTGCTAGAACTTTAGCAGGTGAGAAATTTCTTTGAAGACTCTCATTTTCTTTTAAAAGCTCATATGAATTTTTCATTCTATAATGTAATGCATACATATTTGCTAAATAATTTCAAATACTGAACACTGAATAAAATTGACAAACCAGAAAAGCCTCGGACTCGTGCTGTGTTTTCTCCTATGGAAGTTGAGGGAACATGGTTTTGGGGACACGGAGGATATTGCTTTCCTCTGCCTGTCACAGTGGTGAGGCTTCCTGCCTTGCTGGAAGAGAAGGGGCCGTCCCAGTGAAGCGGTTCATCATTAGTCCCCGAGAGCCATCAATACACGTGCAGACCTCTCACAGAAGCTCCCAGCACGGCAGAGACGCTGGGAAGCACAGAGAACAGTGAGGGTCTTTCCAGAAGGTCTTTCCTCTATTTTTAGCTATGCTGTGACAACCTGACTGGCTGAGTAGACGCAGATTGAACTTGATCGGATAACAGATTTCCTGTCTGATCAGTGGGATCCTCGCAGCCTGTCCTAGGATGCTGTTCTCAGAGAGATCACTTCAAGCCCAGTGCTGAGGTTTGGTTGACCTAGCCCAGGAGTTTTCAAAATCACTTGGAGAGGTTATTAAACATGTAAATTCCCTGTTTAAAAGGAGCCTTGAGTAATTATATTGCACGTGATCTCTTAAAAACAATACTTACTGGGGCCGGCCTGGTGGTGCAGCAGTTAAGTTTGCACAGCGGTCCAGGGTTCGCCCGTTCAGATCCTGGGTGTGGACCTATGCACCACTTGTCAAGCCATGCTGTGGCAGGTGTCCCACACATAAAGTAGAGGAAGATGGGCACGGATGTTAGCTCAGGGCCAGGCTTCCTCAGCAAAAAGAGGAGGATAGGTGGCAGATGTTAGCTCAGAGCTAATCTTCCTCAAAAAAAAACCAATAACAGCAATACTTACTGAGCACCTGCTATGTTTTGGCCATAGTAGCGGATAATGGAAATACAAAGCAAATAAGCATTAATTTTTAGAGTCCTAAGATTAAAAGAAACCTCCAAAGGATGTATAACCCATACCTACGCCTTCAGTGGCTTCAGTTATACTCTACAGACTGACCCACTTCAATGCGTGGAGTGGCGTCTTCTGTTAGTGATTTGGTCTATACTTTTTCTAAAGCAGTGCTTTCATCTAGCAAAGGCTGCTTAATGATTTCCAGCACAGAAGTTGTCCAGAAATTGTGAAGCAAAATGAAATTTTGTGTAGAGCATGAAGGGGGCGTGTGTTGGGATTTGTGGCCTCTGCAGTTCAAAAGGCTGTGAGGGAATTAGATCGGAAATCTGTGTGGCTTCCTATTTCAGAATCTCAAACGTCGAAATGTGTGCTTAGTTCAAATTCCTCATTCTGTGGTTGAGATTTATTTCTCCTGTGTGTTCAGGAGAGATGGAAATGGCGAATCCCTATCCTTGAAAAAAAAAAATTAAAAACTTTCCCTAGTTTTGAAAGCCTTTATTAAGGTATCACACAGATTTGCATCCCAGACGAAGTCCTCTCTCTTGTCTCACCTTCCGCATAGATGCTGTTTTCCACCTCGAATCACGCTTGCTCATTTCTGGCACTTCTCCAATTTACCCCTGCCCACTGTAGGGTGAAAGTACTGGACAAAATAAGGTCCGAACCACGCTGCAGAGTTGAATCCGACCAAAACGACACCAAGCCATCCAATTTCAACTGGCTTATTGGTTTTTCTCTAACCTGCGGCCCAACACCTGTTTTTCTGTTATTTTCCCCCCTATTCAGACCAGCTCCCCACTCTATTAAGAATCTCTCAGCATTCAACTGTTGCAAGTATATCAAATACAGGAAGTGTTATTGCAAATATTTGTTTCAATTAATTAGCAATGGTCTTTGATGACGCCTGAGTGCATTTTTCTATTGTAACCATGTGGTGGCTCTAGCCCCAGGGTGATGCACAGCCCAGCAACATTCTTTAACGATCCTCTTAATTACACAGTTGGGGTAACCATTCTGTATAAAAAATCTGCTTTGTAATTACAAAATCACCAGCCCAGCCAGCCGTGTTGACCCATCAATCGCTTGCATTCCACTGTGTCCTCAAAATGTGCGCTGTCTTCTCTCCAAATGGCAGGGAAGCTTTGGGAACTGGTGAGTGTGGGGTGCAGCTGCTCCTGTAATAAATGTCTCTCTCTCTCTGCCCAGGGTTGCACCACCGCTGGGCTTTTTCCTTTATTTCCTGCCATCTTTTCCTCCACAATAGCCTCAAAAACATGAGGGAATTCATCCCCTCTTTCAAATCCATCTACAAAAAGCTAGTTGCAGTAATTTACCATAAGCCTAAAAAAGTACTTTTGGCCCCTCAGGTTGACTGGCTTGATTCCTTGGATGCAATTTCTTGTGGAAATCGCCACTTAACTTGCTCTCAGTACTAACCAGGTTTGTATCATCAGCTCCAAAATCAATGCGTATCCATTTATTATTGTGTGTGTTGCATTGAATTGTGATGATTTGTGGACATCTTGGACTCCTCCATTGTCCTGGGAGTTCTGGGTTGCTAGCATCTAGCACAGTGGCTGGCCCATAATACAAGCTCAGTGCATCTTTGTGGTTAAGTGTTGGCAAATGAAAAAGCTGGCAAGTTAACTTCTCTGCTATGTCACGTCTTTTCACTGTGAAGGCTCCTGCTGGTAAACTTGTCCTGACTGCAGTGTACATGAGGAAGTCTTGGGACCCAGGTAACACATGTGTATCTTGAGTGTCTGGTTAGTGAAGCTCCTTCTGATGTCGCAGAAGTACTGTTTGCCTGTGTAATGAAGATTCCTAGGATCCCAGGTGTCCTCGACATGCTTTTCCCTTCTTTCAGCCAGGAGTCATCACTTCCTTTTATACTGCAAAAATAGTGCTTCTCCAGGTGTCCTTTGGGAACTAGTGGCCCCCAGAGCCACAGGAATGGTGGATTCCAAGGACTTGTGCCTCAGTCACCAACTCTTCCTATGGAAATCCTGCCTTTTGGAGCAGTGGAGGTTGGCTAGGAGCTTTTCTTCATGTTTTGAGTGACGTGATTTGAATTCAAAGAGAAAGCTTGGAGGAAGAGGAGCTCTCATTCATTGGTGGGGGAGTGCAAAATGGTGCAGTCGCTTTGGAAGGCAGTCTGGCAGTTTCTTGCAAAGCTAAACATAGACTTAACATACGAGCCAGGAATCGCGCCCCTGGGCATTTGCCCAGTTGATTTGAAAAGCTATGTTCACACAAAAACCCACACATAAATGTTTATAGCAGCTTTATTCATTATTGGATGGCTTTATTCACACGGCTTTATTCATAATTGATAAGCGTTATTCAAAAACTGGAAGGAACTAAGATGTCCTTCAATAGGTGAATGGATAAAGAAACTGTAGTAATCCATGCATTCAACGATAGACAGAAATGGGCTATCAAGCCACCAAAACTCATGAAGGACCTTAAATCTCCTAAGTGGAAGAAGCCAGTCTAAAGGGCCACATATTGTAGGATTTCAATTTTACGACGTTCTAGAAAAGGCAGCACTATACAGCCAGTAAAATGATCAGTGGTTTCCAGGGGAGCAGGTGGAGGAGGGGAGGCTTGAATAGATGAAGCACAGAGTATTTTTCAAGCAGTAAAATTATTCTGCGTGATACTATAATAGATACATTGATACTGGATATCGTACATTTGTCAAAACCCATAGAACTTCATAGCACAAATGGTGAACCTTAATGTACGTAAATTTTTAAAAATCATTTAGGGGTTGAAGCGTCCCAGGAAGGAATGCAGACGATGACAAGAGAATCTAAATGTATAAAATGATCTCGCTGAAGGAGGCAGGGGAACAGGTGCTGACCTAAGTAACTTTGGAAATCAGTGGAGTTTTAAGACGGAAGACGAAAAGCACTGCACATAAGCACTGCATTCTCGTTGATAAAGCTGTTAACCACAGGGGTAGAGGTTAACAGTTCTGATGCTACCATACGTGTATACTGGAAGGGAGCAATTAAGTAAATGAATGGCAAATGGTGGAAGCCAGATTTCTCACTATTGGAGTGGAATTTGTCAGATGGGCAAAGGGAGGACCCTAGAATGATCCATGTGGTAATGGATTAGAGTTGGAGACATCAGTATAAACTCATGTTTACCTTAGTATAGATACAGAAGATTATATATAGCAATATACATATACATATATGTTAACATACACACATATATTCTTTGCTCTTTAGCTGAGAGGGCCTAAAAGAAGCAACACCTCAGTAGCAGCAAGCACACTTAGCACCCAGATCTTGGTTTCCGATATCATTCTCCAATAAAAGGAGCCAGGACTCCTTGAAGAAAGGGCAGATTCTGGGACTTAGGGCGAGTGTAACATGATAAGAAATATGTATTTGGTCTCTGTCTCAGGTTCCTGGGATAGAACTCCTAAAACTCCTGGAATTTCCTGAGTGATTGGGTAAGAGGGACACCTTTTGTTACTCATAATATGCCCCTTACAAGCATGCCTGAGTTTATGCTAACAAGGTGACCCTTGGAGGATGGAAGCTGGTTGCCAGAGGAATCAACCATGTGATTAGAGGGTTGGAACTTTCAGCCCCCACCTCTACCCATCAACTTCCAGAGAGTAGAGAGGGGCTAGAGATTGAGCCAATCCCCCAATGGCCGATGATTTAATCAATCACGCCTATGTAACAGAGCCTTCACAACAACCCTAAACCATGGGGTTTGGAGAGATTTCAGCTTCATGAACACAAGGAGGTGCTGGGAAGGTGACACACCTGTGGAGGGCATGGAAGCTCCATGCCCTTCCTCCTTCCTTGTCCTATTCATCTCTTCCATTTGGAAGTTCCTGAGTTCTATCCTTCATAGTGAACCGGTAATAGTAACTAGAGCATTCCCCTGAGTTCCGTGAACCCTAATAGCAAATTATCAGACCTGAGGAGGGAGTCAAGGGAACCTCCAATTTGTAGCCAAGTGAGACAGGAATGTGGATCACCTGGGGACCCACTGCTTACAATTGGTATCCAAAGTGGGAGACAGTCTTGTAGGACTGAGCCCTTGACCTGTGGGATCTGTGCTAACTCCTAGTAGTTAGTGTCAGAATTGCTTAAGATGTTAATAATAGGGGAACCTGGATGCAGGGTATATGGGAACTTTCCATATTATTTTTTCGATTTCCCATAACTCCAAAACTGTTCTAAAATATAATCTATTTTGAAAGGCAGGAGGGACAGGCTCTGTGGTCAGCAGGGCTACCATCCCGTTTCCTTCCTCTCATGCGCCCACATTCTGTGAATGGTACCTTCTTTTATACCTTTGGCTAGGATTCTGCTTGTCCCTCCAAATTCACTCATCACACTCTCTCTTTGCCTCTAGAATTTCCCATTATGAATTGCACCCGCTGGGCTCCCTTGCCCTCTGATATCTGTTGGGTTCTGCAAATGGAAGCCCCCGGCAAGAGATCAGAAAATGGAAGGAGAGAGAAGCTGGGGTATTTATTCGCCTGTGCCCCTGCTGCTCCATCGTGGGCCGGCAGTGACTTGTTGCACTGTCTAAGGCGGGAGCTCTGTCTGGGTGGCCCTTTCAACAGCTCTCCCACAGTTTCCTTCCTCACTCCCCCCTCGTGCTCCTTCAGGCCTAGGCTGGTAACTGTCGCTGTTGCTACCCAGATATTTTACCATTGCTCATTGGTTTCTTTTACCCCTGCCCACACCTCTGTAAGTAGCTCCTTAATTAAACTCTTCCTAATTTACCCACTTGAGTAGGCCGTCTGCATCCTGCCCTGATCCAACTGATTCTGGGGGCTTCAGGCCCTAATTTACACCGATACTCCCATATTGCTGGATCCACCCCCTGACACCCTCAGCCCCAATGGCCTGTAACCCACAATGCTTCTCTCTAAGAAAAGAAAAGAAATTTGTCTCCCATCAACACGCTTAAAATCCACCCTACCTGCCCCAGTGTCTGCAGACCAGATTCTGCTAGAAGTGAGCGGATGAGAGACTGACTTCATCTCCTAACAGGGACTAATGGTGACTAGCTCTCTCATTACTTCCCTGGGTCTTCACTTGAACAATGGGGAATTGCCACGGCTCTACCTCATTCCTCGCTGTAAGAATCGCTAGTGATAACAAAAATAACGTCATTAGCAAACCTAAAGAATCACGCAATAACATCACTTTTATAGTCTTTTCTCCTCATTATATAAGTAATATAACTTCTGCAGTGTTAAATTTTTTACAATAAGCATGTATTACTATTGTAATGAAAAGACTATAAAAATGTAAAAATAAAAGTAACACGCTTATTATCAAAAGTTTGAAAAATATTTTTAAAATTTAAAGGAGAAAATAAAAATGGCTCACAATGTTGGAACAACAAAACCGCATGTTGAAAGAATGAGAATTCTCAGTCCAAGTACTGACTCTATCACTTCTGGCTGTAACCTTGCGTGAGTCACGGCTTCTCTGAGCCTCATTTGTCACAGCTATAAAAGAGGGACACTAATACCGCCCTAGCAGGATTGTGGAAGAATTAGGTACAATCTAAGCACAGCCTTTAGCCTAGTGCCTCAGGCAGAGGGTATAGGAGTAGAGACAGGCCTGGGATTGAACCTCTGCCTTGCCAGAGACAAGCCATTTGACCTGGGGAAAGTGAGCTAACCTTTCTAAGGCTGTCAAACAGGGAGATAAAAATGATAACTATTTCCTAGGGCAGAACACATTAATTAACGAAAAAAGAGCTTCTTGGTACAGTGAATAGCCCATGGCAAACAAGGGCATTGCAGCCATTGTCTTCAGCTTCATCATCATCACTTTATGCCTTTATTATCATCATCAACAGCAATCATCATCTTAGGAAGGAAAACCACCCCTGAAGAGATCCACCAGCTCTGTCCTTACAAATAGGGCACACACACATTCAGTGAGGCCTGGGGGGCCAAATTGGGCCCATTCGCTGTCCCTGAAGTTCCACCTTCAGAGATGCGTTTCCTTAGTGCAAGCCAGTTGAAATGCAACGAGGATAACATAGGCGCTCACTGGTCACTGAGCTTTTAGAAGGACTGCTCCCGAAGGGTATGGGGGTCAGGACCCTTCCTATCTGTACATTCCCAGACCCGTAAAACCTGGTAAGAATAAGCAGTAGCAACAACCTTAAATTGAAGGGGAGAAAAAGGAATTAGGTGTGAGCCAGAGTGAGGACGGAGATGCGGTGGAAGGTAAAAAGAGGGGTGACGGAGGGGGGGTGTTAGGAGAGATGTCTGTCCTAATTTGTCTCAGCAACGGGGGTAAGGTTTGCCGGCTTTTTATTCGTTTTACTTTGTTTGCTTGCTGAAGAATCCCATATATTGTTTTCCATGAGTCAGGCCCTGTTCTAAGCACTTTACAGATAGTTACAAACATACAAACTCACGATACAATCATTTGGTCGTATGTAGGCCTCGGAGTCTCAGAGCTTTTCAACACAGCGGGTACACCTGTTCTCTCTCACTCTGCCCCCTCTTCTCTGGAGGGCAGACTGACAGCTTTTATGTGGCCAACTACTTACCATTCGCTTTTTAATTCTTTCGAGAAAGAGTTACTGAGCACCTAAGTCAAGGAAACAGCTCACACTCATTTTCTGGAGCTTATATTCCAGTGGAAAGAGACAGACAGTGAAAAATTAGTTGTAAATAATTACTCTAGGCGACCTAGCATTTCAGTACGAATAAGTTCACCAGATAGTCTTTCTGAAAGGAGCTTTTGATAGATGAGAGGGTGGCGAGAAGGTAGCAACCTGGTTTTGGGGAACAGGGCTATGTGGAGACATGTCAGCTAGAGGACGACTCAGATGGGGTGATCAGAGGTCGGGGCTGGTGCCCACCTCACGTCTGCCTGAGGTCAGCCCAGGGGCCCTGCCTCGAAACTGCGGGAGCTTTGACATCTTTAGGAAAACAGGCTCTTCCCAACCTCACCACCTTTCACCGGGAGCTCTTGGATGTGGCGCATGCCCACACAATCTCCAAGAACCAGGGTCAGGCTGAGCCCAAAGGCCACGTGGCTTCAGAACTTCTTTATCTCTTTATCTCCTGTGGGGACGGTTTCAACAAGCCAGAGGGGAGCCAGGGATGATAAATTTTCTTAGGAAAATCATATTAAAGTTCAATTTGTTAAATCAGCCTCCTGATCTTATCAACGGTGGGCACTTGTTCTAGCTGCAGAATCAGGAGACGATAAATCCTTCAGGCTGAGTCTGCAGATGGTTATCCTAACTGAGGACGAAATCTATGGGGAAGTCATCTAAGGAACGTACTCGGGGCTTGTATAATAGCAGGCTGGTAGCGTTGCTTGATCACATTGCGATCATTATTTTCCCTTGGTGTGTGTGTCATTTCAATAACAAGGCTTTCAACTTGCTTGGAATTTTCCTCTTCTCCTGACAAAAGTAGCAGAAATACCTGTTACTCGTGTTCCTGTTTTCAACACCAAAATTCACTTGCTGACTGTGCCAAAGGGTTTCTGGGAAATTTTTGGAAACAAGACTGGGATGGGAGGTTCTGTGCTGCTGGTAATTGATGCAAAGCCACATGATGTAAGTGCTTCTCAGAGAGCCTGCAGCACTGCGGAAAGCAGCCTAACAGCCTGATGGGCAATAGGTTGGGGGAGCATCTGCCTTTTGGGAGACTTCATCAGCACATCGGGCATGAAGTTAAGCAAGTGAATGGTTTTTTAGGAAACAGTTTAAGGACTGACATTTGCCCCATTTGTCTAGTCACCCGAGAAGGGCTGAGCACCTTTTGTGTGCCAGGAACTGTGCAAAACACAGAGGAGAGGCTGCCTGAACCATCGTTTCCTCTCTCAAGGAGCTTAGGGTAAGGGCAGGGTCGGCCTCTCTGCTCCTGCTTGCTTTTGTACAGCCCGAGGGCTGTGGATGGTCTTTACATTTTTTTAATGGTTAAAAAAAAAAAAGGATATTTCATGACAGGTGAAAATGGCATGAAATGGAAATTTCACTGTCCACAAGCAAAGTTTTGTTTGGACACAGCCCTGCTCATACATTTCTCTATTGGCAATGGTGGCTTTCTCACTACGATAGCAGACTCGAGTAGTTGCCAACAGAGACCTTATTGCCTGCAAAGCCTAAAATATTTATTATCCAGCTCTTTAAAGACAAAGTTGGCCAACCATGAGTAGAGGGCACAGGCAAGGAGGAAGCCACCTCCCAATGTGATAAGTGCTAGGGGGTGGCAGGTGCCTCTAGGACTCCAGGACAGCAAAGACACTGAATCAGTCATTGGTAAGTGTGATCGCTGTTCCAAAGAGAGCTGACTTAGCAATGAGGGAGTGTTTAAAAGAAAGAGAAGTTGGGGCTGGCTGGTGGTGATTAATAATAGAGTAAGTGAGAAGACATCAACCTGGTGAGAGATGCAGGGGGAGTGGATTAGGGAAGGAGACTGACGGGGTTTGGGTTTCTTTGAAAACAGAGCCTGAGACAAGATCTTGAGTACAGGGAGTTTATTTGGGAGGAGATTTCAGGAAACAGGAGCGAAAGGGTGGAAAGAGTGAAATAGGGAAAAGAAAAAGCTAATAAAGGGTATGTTATTGACTGGTTACTGCTGTGGGCAACTGGGGATCAATCCTTCCAGGAACCCTCTGAAGAAACGTGTAGAACAAGTCTCAGAGCTGCGCACCCACCATGGGACAGGGAACCTGGGGCCTTTACTCTCTGATCCTCTATTGGTTAAGCTTGCATCACCCCCTCTGCACTTCCAGGTTTCACCTGCAGGTGGCAGCTGAGCGCCTTCTGAAGCTTGGGAGAAAGCCCTGGGCCAGCAAGGTGGAGAGCCAGGCTTGAAGAAAGATGCTGCAACACGCATGGAACTGTCTGCCACCGCTGTGCTGAAATCAAGTGCATCAAGGAGATGTGGCGGCAGGTACTATGAAGATCTGCTGCAGGGATGTCCACACAGCTAAGTAGGAGTAGAATCAAGCTTTGGCCCCAGGCTATGATATGTTCTGTTGGACTAATATCTCCTGCTGCTGGCTACTCAGATCCCCTGGCTGGCCTTGCAGCTCCTGGGGAGGATGTGCCTCATATGCTGGAAAGAACACAGTTGTGGGAGTCAGAAGGCCTCACTCCATCTGAGCCTATCCTGTCTTGGTCCCTGAAGAACCAACAGGAGGTACACACACACACACGCACGCGCGTGCACACACACACACACACACACACACACACACAGGAAGAAATCTATTATAAGGAATTGGCTCATCCAATCATGGAGGATGAGAAGCCCCACAATCTGCTGTCTAGAAGCTGGAGACCCAAAGAAGCCATTGATGTAATTCATTGTGAGTCTGAAGGCCTAAGGACCAAGGAGCAAATGGTGTGGATTCCAGTCTGGGTCTGAGGGCCTGAGAACCAGGAATGCCGAGGGCAGATCAATGTCCCAGCTCAAACAGTCATGCAGGAAGGCCAAATTCTCCCTTCCTCTTCTTTTTCTTCTATTCAGGTCCTCCAAGGATGACGCCTACCTCCTTTGGGAGGGCACACTGCTTCCCTGAGCCCACTGATTCAAATGCTCCTTTTATCAGGAAATACCCTCACAGACACACCCAGAAATAATGTTTAGCCAAGTGTCCAGGCACCCAGTGATCCAGTCAAGTTTGACACATAGAATTAACCATCACAGTCCCTGACTGACCCTGGTAAGCTACTTATCTTTTCAGACTAGAAAAAACCTGCTCTTTCTAACTCATACATTTGTGATAAGGATTAAATATATTTCAAGCGTCACAAAATAGAGTGCCACACAAATATGACATTATTATTGTTATTATTCCTCCCCTTCTCATTTCTTCTGTAACTCAGCAGACTTTTCAGAGTGTTAGTGCCCATCAGCACATCGCTGAGAGCCCAATGTGTGTACGTGGAGCCCTTCTCCGCAGTGGAAGTTGCCTCCGTGGAGAAGATGCATTTGCTTGGCCCCAGAATGTCTTGCCACCCACTGGATATATTGGCACTTTCCTCCCTCTTCGTTGATCAGTCCACTAAGGAACTGTAAGCATCCATGAAAAACTATAGGAAGGTTCCTGTCTCTGACCAGAGCAGATAAACCTTTGACCAGGGCTTCTCTTTCGAATTAAAAAAAGAAAAAAGAAGGAAACTGTGGGAACTCCCTGAGCCCCAGCCCACTCTGTTTCCCCCTCCCCAAAAAAAGAATTCCGTTTAGGTTGTAAATGTGTTCACGTTATGGGCATCTCATTTTCCTGGGATCATTGAAAAGACACTTTTTGCATTTCCAAACAGATCGTCTTTGATTGTGTTTGCAACCTGTGCAATATCTGGGGAGAAAAAAATATCCTGTTGCTTTTAAATATATGCAAAGTATCTCACCCTGATAGAAGACAGTTTCCATCAAAGGGAGAAATAAACAGAGAAAGGGAGAGGGAGAGAAGGAGGGGGAGAGACGGAGAGAGCAGTGAGCCATCTCATGTTGCCATCCCTACCCTGGGCTGTCAACAAAGAGGCAGGCGCAGAGAGAAATGATAGCAATAGGGGATTGGCAACATCTGGAATTCACCGCTCATCACTTCTTGGTTCGGTCTAGGTGAAAATGTTATGAAAAGATCTATTCTGCTTAAATCTATTCATTTTTACAACAGCTGAGAGAGGCACCAAGTATAACCAATTCCATTTTACAGATATGGGAAGTGAGTACCAAGTGTTCTATGACAGTGGGGCTGGAGAGGGAATCCAGAAACATCCATTCCCCGAGCTCACTTTGGTTAAAGCAGTCGGGGTCCCTGGGGTCCCTTTCTGCCCTTCTTTTGCCAGGTCATCCCTCTGCCTCCTATGGCATTTCCTTCTCCTAGGTAATTATGAGCAGTAGTTCTGAGATTCTGCCGTTTGGAGAAAGAAATTTTTTTAAAAAATTGAAATTCTCACACTCTGGAGTCAATCCCTTAAGGTTCCTTCTTGTTTTAAATACTGATGGGCAGAAATGCTCACTATTCATAAAGAGAAGCACAGATCAAAGGCAAGAGTTAAACCCACAGTTACAGATCTGTCATTTAAAAGATTTTCCCACCAATGCTGCATTTGCAATTTGCAGTAAGCAACGTCTCATGTCAATTGCTTCACATTTCTTTCATGCTCCCTATTCCTGAGAATTTGACAATCTAACAAATTTGTTTCCCTCCCAATCACAAAAGTCAGCTTGATATCCTTATTTCTCCTTAATAGATAAAGGCCCTAAGACAGAGAAATGGCAAATGGCTTTCCTTGTGGTCTTATTTATTTATTTATTTATTTTTGAGGAAGATTAGCCCTGAGCTAACATCCGTGCCCAACTGCCTCTACTTTGTATGTGGGACGCCTGCCACAAGTAGGCAAGCGGTGCATAGGTCCATAGCTGGGATCTGAACTGGGGAACTCCAGGTCGCCGAAGCAGAACGTGAGAACTTAACCACCGCACCACCAGTCTGGCCACCCTTGTGGTCGTATCAAAGTCAGTAGAAGAGTCAGTTTCTGAAGATATAACTCTGGAGTTCCTCCTTCTATTTAGGCTTCTATCTAATATGTATAGTCCAGTCCTGGACGGACTGCACTGTAATAACGCAAAGAGAAATAGTAAACTATGAAAATGCATTCACTGGAGGACCCGGGTGGTACCTCACGGCATCCAACACAGGGAACTAAAGATGGATACTGATAATTCCAACAAAAGAATATAAATCAGATGCAGAAGGAGAACCCACAATCCCTAGTGCCTCTAGCCCATCTACAAAGTCCTTTGGCAGGAAGCTTGTTATACTCATTCAACAGGCTCCGGAAGATGTGAGACATAAGCCAAGAGATGGATGCTCAAATCTTCTTGTTGCTGGTGGCTGCACAGCCCCTAACTCTGATACAGAGGACATGTCCACTAGCACCAGGGAGCCCAGACACAGCTTCAAGTGTTGATTCTACAGGGGAAGGACCTGATTCAGAGGAAGAGGTTGTCTTCATTGTCTCTAAGGAACCTGTGCTTGCAGAATTCAGATTGGTTTAACTCAAAGCTACCTGGAGTGCAGTAAGCAGCAAAGGACAAATTCAACAAGATTTCAATTGTTATGAGAGTTGAGTCATGCTGTGACACTGTTCCCTTAGTGACTGCCAGAGTCAGGGCAATTTGAGGTTCTTGAACTAGCTACTCTGAGAGCCTTCTACTCAGTGGCTGGAGCCTGGATTCTAGTAGCAATGTAATAGAAGCTTGTGGAATGGGGTGACCCTAAAAGTGAGAGTCAGATCTACAGAGAGAAAATCTTACCATCCCTACATTTTGGATATCCTTTTCCAGTCTTGCACTCCAGCATTTGAAGTTTGGTCTACGTGGGGAGACCTGGGGACTGGAATGAAGCTCTGGTCTTACAGAGTTCCAAGTGGGATGGTTATGGTTGAAGAAGGTCCAAATCAAATCGAGAATGGAGGGCTGACCTGCTGTTTTCAGTGATGACCTTTCAAGTTGTGAATAACTAGAAAGTTGAGTATATGGTTGAGACTGAGCCTAGCAACAGGCCTGATCTGCTTGGATCATCTTGACTTCTGAAGGTAAGTTCCTCTATCGTATCCCTGTATAGAACCTTCCCATTCACTCTTTCAACAGACATTTTTGTGGGCCCACTCTGGACTAGGCACTGTATTAGGAATGGCAGATACAAAAAGGCTGAGTAATATAGGGACCTTTTCCTTGAGGAATTCATAGTGGGTTTTACAGTGGTATTTCCTGGAATCACTATGTCAACCTTAGTGTTGGATAGGGCAGGGTTAGCATAGAGTAGAAAGGTTGATCAAGGACCAGCCTCAAGCCCAGTGACCTTGACTACTCGAAGTGAACTGTAGAGTTTCTGCTGAGGCAAGAGCCCTGCCCTGAGCCTCAGACTTTTTGACCGGGGCCTTGACATCCTATCTGGCACTTGTGAAATTCTACTATATTGTTGCGCTCTGACCAGGATGGACTTCTTGAACTCAGATAATGCCATTTTTCCACCTTCAAGCATCTCAGCATCACAGAAACTTCTGCTGACATGCCTCACTGAGTGGGCTGGACCCCCACGTATTTATGCCATCCCAGAGTAAGCTGAACTTGCTGTAACCCTTCGGACTTGGGGATTGCCTGCCTTCCTGCCTTCTTTCCTTCTTTCTCATTGGGACAAGGCCACAGGTTACTCCTCCTCGAGGACCACCCAAACAGCAAAATTGACACCTCAACCCCAGCCCTACTTATTTTTGGCTTCTTCCCTTTCATATTGGCCTGCAGCTGAGAACCCAGCGTGCCTTTAGGACGAGCTCCAATTGCTATGACACTGTCTGGATTAAACCTTTACAAAGAAAGACCTCATCCTCGGAGTGCCCCCTCCCCTGTTCTCCCATCATGGATTCCTGTATGTGTTTTGGGGAGAACAGCTGCCTGATATTATGCTGCTGCTTTTGGACACTGAATGGGATGATGTTTTCATACCCAAGTGTGAAGTAGAATTGACCCTTGACCATCAGCCCGAAGAGCCTCCTTTGACCCCCTCCTCCAGATTATCCTTTAGATCAGCTTCAACAGAGGAGTTAAGCTGCTGCTCCAGGGGCAACAGGCTTGGGTTCTAATGCCAGCTCTGCCTTCCTCTGTGACTTTGGATACATTATTTGGCCCTCTGAGCCTCAGTTTCTCTATCTGTAAAACAGTGTTAATACCCTCCCTCAGAGGATTATGAGTATTTAAATGAGATGGTGTATTAAAGTATAGGCTTAGTGCTTAGTAAGAGCTCAAAATGTGGCAACTATTATTCTTTTCTATTTTGAGGATTGTTGTTATCCCTATGGCTACCCCTAACTGAAATCTTAAAAGAGACTCAATCCTACATTTGCAATGACAGTGCTGAAATGTGGCTCAGAAAGACCTGGAGGAAGACCACAGGAAACTATGCAGGTGACATGGAAAATCAACCTCAGAGAGAGGGAGGAAGTAAGGCTCAAAGTCATATCCCGTCATTGGGTGAAATGTGCTTTTCTTCTTCGTCTCATGTCCCTTCCTTGGGTCTCTCTTTCTCCTTTTCATTATGGATATTTTCAAACACACACATAAACAGAGAGCATACTTTAACCAGCCTTCCATGTACTCATCATCCAGCATCAATGATGATTTGCTAACCATGTGAAATTTGCTTTTGGTGCCTTAATTTCTCCCATATACAGTAAGGAATGATCACTGTCTCTTTCTCTTCTTGCTAACAGAAATGGATAGTGATGATAGTAGGAAACTGCCATTCTCCCACTCCCACAATACCTCCCTCCCATGAAAGCCTGGAAACACATCATTTCATTATTTCAAGTACAAGAGGTGTCTGAAAATGTTCAAATTTTCCCATCTGGCATCCCCATTCCCAAACTTGCCCATAAATCCAGGACATAGTCCTATCACACTTTCTTTCTTCCTCCAACTCCTCTTAGGTTATGCAAGAGGAAACAATTCGAGATTAAAGTGACAAATTAACTATTAACTGTTAAATATTTAATGGCAAGAAAAAGTCGTTTAAAATCCATAAAAAATCCGGCAATAAATCTAAATAGTATAGTGGGAAAATGTTACATTAACTTAGATTTTGCAGCACCTTAATACTGTCTTATATCAGATGTTCGCCAACTGGAGAACATACAGCACATTTTCTGCACAAATTTATGAACACATTCTAGTAACCCCATCCATTTTCTCTGTATTGTTTTCTCTTGGCATTTATAGCAACTTCAGTTTGTCATCGCACAAAGATAAGTGATTTTTAATTTTTTTCTTCCAGCTTTGGCCCTTGTTTAGTGGAAGTGCACTCACGGCCCGCTCGCTTATCTTCCTTCACCCTCGGAAAATGTAAGTGATAGAATCAAAGGCAGGACTGGACAGGAGCTGGAACCCAAGGATGGGAAGCTCTCACTTCCTATCTCTGCCAATAATTCACTCTCAGAATCCAGGTTGCTACTTTTAATGTATTCTATGGAGGTTGCTGTGAGGGTAATAATACTTGCCACAAAGCAATCCTCCAGAGATATAGAGGAAGTTAATGGAGTAATAATAAGGTGAAATGCCCATGAGTTATAGAGTAGTCCTTGGATTAAGGTGGTAATAAATAAATGTGAATCAAATGAGAGGAGAGCATCTGGGTCTTTCCTCATGTTGTTTTCACTTCCTGGAGTGCTTAATCCCCTTCTTCTTTGCCTATTCACAGGGATGCCATATACAGCTACATGGATTGTGCACTGCACAGCTCCAGGGGCTCATTCACACAGACCACAATGTGATCAGCTCTCCAGATCCTCCTGCTCCACCTCTGGGAGGCCTTTCCTAATTCACTCGGCCCTCAGGGCTCTGTCTCTTCAGTGGACACGCAAAGATGCTACCAGAGTTGTCTCTGACCCCAAGCTCTTGAGAGGACCTTGCCCCAAAGAATAAGGATTCTCGCTAGGAAATCCTGAGGATCTCAGATGATCCACCAAGGGTGAACCAAGAAAGGGGCTTTAATCCCACAAGTAAAACCCAGTCACCTCAACAGTGTTGAACCACCCACAGAAAACCACAGCAAGGGTTCCTGGGCCAACGGGGACTCAGCCATTGGACAGGGAAACCAAAATGGGTGCTCGGACACAACTAGTCCTTTCGTCTGAAGGGAGACAGCTGATGATCCTGCCTGGGGACACTACTGAGTGTCTCAGGGTACCACTGCCAGAGTTCCGTGCCTAGATGCCGAGGCCAGGGCCAGTCCTGCGCATTTGTTCCAGCCTCCAGTTCCATCCTTGGGAGTCGTCAGGAACTGGGTTTAGTTGAGCTGCAACTAAATCTATGTTGCTTCAAACGAGAGCCTGGAGCCTTTCTATTTATATCATTCAGGCCCCCAGCCCAATTCCTGCTGTAGACCACAGCCTGACCTGTTGGCCGTGTCCTCTGAACCTGGTGGTCCACCTCCCAATCACTGTTTCTGGCCCATTGTTCAGGGCCGTTAGGCAGCCCAGGACAAGGTAGCTGTACTAATAGTCACCTGTGATATGTGTTGAAAGTGGTATTCCTAGGGAAACAGGCCAGGTTGCCTTGATCTTTCTATTCCCAAGGGGCCAGGGCAGCGATGAACACACCGTGGGTATTCAGAGCGCATTTGTTGATAGTGCCAAGCATATAAAATGAGCAGTTTAAAATTTCCTACAGTAGGGAGAGGAACATAGCTCTAGTATCATCTATTTTTTATTACCTTTTTTTCCATGCCTCTGGTTAGTAACCCAAACCTGTTTCCATGGTGAATGTGGCAGGACTATGTGGTTATGGGTCTGTAACTCTCTCTTCCTTTTGAAAAAGCAATGTGTGAGCACGAGGACTATAACTTTTTCTACCTTTGTAAATTATTTCTAAATGTTATCTCATAGCTCACCTGTCACTGCCAACGGCCTCCTACGGTGGGCATCTCCTGCCACGGAGTGGATTATTTTGTGGAAAGTTCTTATAAACGTTTAAGGGGTATTAGGTCAGGAAATTCCTAAAAGTCAGAGTGAGGAAAAAAGAAGTAACATTTCTGTGGGATTATCTGATGCTGGGATATATCTGACTTCATTTAATCCCCCCAACCCCATTTTATAGACGAGAAAAACTAAGTCTCTGAGAGGTAAGTAACTACATAAGATAGGGCAGGCCTTTAAAGGTAGAATTTGATTCAAATCCAGATATCTCTGACTCCAGGGCCCAAGCTTCTTCCTTAATACGTGCTTCAGAAGACGTTGGGCAGTAAGATAACTCAACAACGACGCCATGGAAGGCCAAGATGAATTGTTTGAAGGAAGACAGAGGGAGAGAATAGTCCTATAAGATACGACCTTGATTTTATCCCAGAGAAGGGCAAGGATCCCGTCTGTCCCATGGTTACCATTGTCTCCCCACTGCTTAGTGCAATGTCTGGCTCCTAATTTGTGCTTAATTTGTCAAGTGAATTTATAGTCTCTGATGAAAGGCTTTTTTTAAAAAAAATTTTTAATGAGGTTATGATAGTTTACAACATTGTGAAATTACAGTTGTACATTATTATTTGTCAGTTATCTTATGGGTGCATACGTTCACCCTTTGTGCCTGCACCCCACTTACCTTCCCCCTGGTAACCACTAATCTGTTCTTTTTGTCCATGTGTTTGTTTATCTTCCACATATGAGCAAACTCACACAGTGTTTGTCTTTCTCTATCTGGCTTATTTTGCTTAACATGATACCCTCAAGGTCCATCCATGTTGCTGTGAATGGGACGACTTTACCATTTTTTTGTGGCTGAGTAATATTCCATTGTATCTATATACCATATCTTCTTTATCCAGTCATCATTCAACGGACACTTAGGTTGCTTCCATGTCTTGGCTATTGTGAATGATGCTGCAATGAACATAGAGGTGCATGAGTCCCTATGAATTGCTGATTTCAAGTTATTTGGATAAACACCCAGTAGGGGGATATCTGGGTCATATGGTATTTCTATTTTTAATTTTTTAAGAAATCGCCATACTGTTTTCCATAGTGGCTGCACCAGTTTGCATTCCCACCAGCAGTGTGTAAGGGTTCCTTTTTCTCCACAACCTTTCCAACATTTGTTACTTTTTGTCTTGGTTATTATGGCCATTCTAATAGATATAGGGTGATATCTTAGTGTAGTGGGGTTTTTTTTATTGCTTTTTCTCCCCAAATCCCCCCAGTACATAGTTGTGTATTTTGGTTGTGGGTCCTTCTAGTTGTGGCATGTGGGATGCCGCCTCAAAACGGCCTGATGAACAGTGCCGTGTCCACACCCAGGATCCGAACCTGCAAAACCCTAGGCTGCCAAAGCAGAGTGTGCTAACTTAACCACTCAGGCACAGGACCAGCCCCAAGTGTAGTTTTGATTTATATTTCCATGATGATCAGTGATGATGAGCATCTTTTCATGTGCCTATTGGCCATCCGTATACCTTCTTTGGAGAAATATCTGTTCATATCCCCTGCCCACTTTCTGATTGGGTTGCTTGATTTTTTGTTATTGAGTTTTGTGAGTCCTTTGTATATTAAGAAGATTAACCCTTTGTTGGATATATGATTTGCAAATATTTTTTCCCAATTGGTGGGTTCTCTTTTCATTTCAATCCTGTTTTCCCTTGCCTTGTAAAAGCTCTTTAGTCTGATGAAGTCCCACTTGTTTATTCTTTCTATTGTTTCCCTTGTTCAAGGAGACATGGTGTCCGAAAAGATCTGTAAGAATTTTTTTGCAGTTAAGTCTCAGCAAGAACAATCAAATGCACCTTTATGGTTTCAGCTACTATGCTTATGACTATGTAGCCAGTGACACCTCAGAGCTTGCCCTAAATCTTTCCTAGAAGGCAATTGAGCAAAGTGGTTTTGAGTTGTTATGTTTGGATAATCAGGGACCACCCAATATGGCATCACTAGCTGCATGTGGCTATTTAATTTTAAGTTAATTAAACTTAAACAAAACTAAAAACTCAGTTCCCAAGTTGCACTGACCACATCTCAAGTCTCAAGAGCCATATGTGACTAGTGGCTGTTACATTGGACAGTGCAGAGAGAGAACATTTCCATCATCACAGAAAGTTCTACTGGACAGCACTGGCTTAGAGTGCAGCCTTTGGTGTCAGAAAAACTGGGGCGGAATCCTAGTTCCACTATTCAATAGTTGTGTAACTATGGACTAAGTAATTAATTGGCAACTATAAAATGGAAATAACAATAATAATTGTCTTAGCCTAACTTCCCCCAGAAAATAGGGTCTACAACAGAGGCCTAGTGTAAATACCTCTTTGGGGAGTGTCTTTGCAGAGAACAGGAGGAAAGGATCAGATAAGTGAAGTAGGAAAAGGGAAAGAGCCCATATACAGCTGTATGTTTGAGTGGCCCTCAGCTAGAAGCAACCAGCTGCTTGAATCTGCGAGACCAGCGGAAAAGCTGTATAATGTTTAAACCTGATTCAGTTGTCTGGGGAGTGGAGGTGGATGGGTAAAATTTATCTATTGGTTCCTACGTGCTTTGCTTCCCTCATGGGGGTGACTCAGATACTCATCTCTGACCAGTCTAAGCTTTGGTTGCCTTGCCCTTGCCAGGAGGTGGTCATTGTAATTCCCATTCCCCACTCATCGAGGGTTGCCCCCATGGAATGCCCTGGACACTGAATCCCCAGACATACTCCTCCCTACTAGAGTTGTGTGTCAGTAGCTCCTTGTGGTAATCAGGGTCAATTACATCTGCTAGTAGTAGAGTTCCTTTCTTAGTCTCCTTGTGCTTCAGCATGAGGATCCCAAAGTGATCATGTGGTCGTGGCAGCTTCAAGTTCCAGTGACTAAGTCCTCAGCACAATCCCTCCCCACATCATGTGGTCTAGCTATGGGGGAAATAGCACTACATACATTCTTTTGGCTCAGTGCGTGTACTATATCCTGGAGCAAAATGTTACAACTCCACCTCCACAGGGTGTTATCCCTGAGACGGAGCCTTATCGGAGAGGACACTCCTCAATTATGTATTCTATTAGGCCAGTTGCTCCTGAGCAAAGATCCTGTGCTCATGTGTCCATTCTTGCACCTGTTTGCCACAAAAAATGGATCATTTCTTCTAAGGCAACATTGTGCTGGATACCATGCAGATCAGGTATTCTGTAGATCAATAATAGTGGCTTTGGTGGAGGCACTGTGGGCTGCAAAGGCAAACACATATGTGGAGTAAGTATCAATTCTGTTAAGGGCAAATTTCCATTCCCTCTGGGGTAGAAAGGTCTGATACAATCAACCCACCACCAAGTGTCTGGCTGGTATCCTTGAGGAACGGTGCCACATCAAGAGCTCAAGGTCACTCCTTGCTATTGATGGGTTGAACATTCAGTAGTACCATTAGCCTTGGTGAGAGGGGACCCATGCTATTGGACTCACCCTAGTCTCTATTCCTGATGCTCTGTTTTTAGATCCACTGTACCACCACTGGAATGGCTTTGGAGAGAGGCTGGCTGACATCCATAGGATGAGTCATCCTGTCTGTCCACCTGGCTGTTTAGAGCCTCCCTGGTAAGGGGTGTTCCCTGTTGGGCATCAGTGTGAGACACAAAGATCTGCCTGCTTTCTACTCCTCCCCAGAGGCCCATCCACATGCCTTTTCGCAGACTCCTCTGTCTTATATCTTTCAGTCTTACTCCTTTCAAGTCCCTGACCAACCAGCCAAAGCATTCACCACTACCCAGAGATCTATTTAGTTATACCTCAGGCTACTTGCCCTTCCATACATAATGGGACAATTAAGTGTACAATTATTCTCCACTCCACCTACCAGGAAAATTTCCCTTTCCCACTGGACTTATAAAATCCATTTTTGGCCAGCACCAACATATAATGCCATCTATGAGCCAGATGCAAGTTCTTTCTTCCTCTATTAGTTGGATGTAGGGACACCCTCCTCCTGCTCCATAAAGCCGTTAGTGTGAGATGAAGGACAGTTGTTGGTGCAACAGGGGTAGGTGACTTTTGGACTGAGCCAACTAATCGTAAAATTTGCTGTGCATTCTGGATCTGCTCTGACAGGATCCCAGGTGTACTGTTTGTTTTGCATAGTGAACTGCTGCTGTGCCCAACTGACTTTATGACTTGCTGGTTCTGGCAACAGTGAGTTCAGAATGGTCAGTTTGGGTTTCATAGCCATTTGTTTTCTCAGGTGTTAGATCTCTTCTAGGGCCCCAGGGCACACCAGGAACTATTTCTAAGAAGGAGAGTAATCCTCTGATTCAGAAGGTATGGTCTTGCTCCAGAAACCTGCAATAATCTTCATATCAGGATTTGCAAGAAACTCACCCAGCATTCTTACTGACAAGGGCTCTCTCTAGCACTATTGGGCCTGCTGGGTCATGTGGCCCAAGCAACAGGGCAGTTTGCTTCACAGCCTGGATCTGTTGCTGAATTGTTTTTGTGCTCTGGATCCCATTTGAAAATGGAAGCCTTTCTGGTCACCTGTTAAACTGGTCAGAATAGTATTTTCAAGTGCAGTGCATGCTGCTTCCAAAATCCCAAACGCTCATCAAACCTTATGGCTCCTTCTTAGTGGTAGGATGAGTAAGATACAAAAACCTGTCCTCCATCTTAGAGTGGATATCCCAGGACATGCCCGACTCTACGGGCTTCTAAAGATTTTACCACCGACTACATATTTACAGGAAACACAGAGAACATGCCAAAAGACATCACAGGGAGGCCATTAGCAAAATCCAGGAGGGACCCAGTTTCTTTAACAAATTACAGGGAAAAAAACAGAGAGTTGAAAGGGGCACTAATAAATTATAAGAGACTTTTAAAAACATATCAACTAACTTCCGTGTGTAGTTTTTATTTGTATCTTTATTCAAACAACCAAAATTGTGATGTTTATGAAACAACAGGAAAATTGAAAAATGACTGAATATTTGATGATATTAAGGAATTATTAAGTATTTATACATATGAAAATAGTATTGTAATTATGTTTAAAAGAAGTCTTAACTTTTAGAGTTATATGTAGAATATTTATGAGTGAAAGAATATGATGTCCGGGATTTGTTTCAAAATAATATGGGAGGAGGAAAGTGAATGAAGTTATAGATGAAACAAAATTGCCTATGAGTTGATAACTGTTGAAGCTGGGTGAAGGATACATGATGATTCATTATATTATTCTGCCTGATTTTGTTTATGTTTCTTTACTTTTCTTTTTTTAAGATTTTTATTTTTTCCTTTTTCTCCCCAAAGCCCCCTGGTACATAGTTGTATAGTTTTAGTTGTGGGTTCTTCTAGTTGTGGCATGTGGAATGCTGCCGCAGCATGGCTTGATGAGCCCAGGATCCGAACCCGCAAAACCCTGGGACCCCAGAAGCGCGGCGCAAACTTAACCACTTGACCACGGGGCCGGCACCTATGTTTGATATTTTCAAGGATAAAGTCTAAAATTTTTAAACTTAAAAATGTAAAATTTATTATTAAATAATTACATTAGTAGTGCTTGCAACCTGAGTCTCTGTAGGATTTATCTCTACAAACTGACTCACTTACAAGAAGCATCCAGGATACTTTCCATCCTGTTCTCACCAGATCCCATTAGTATGATGTCATTAGTCAATTGTAGTCAAGACAATTGAGTCCCTGCAGACTCTACTGGGGTAGAGACCAGGAAATTTCACACAGCCTGGGGGCAAAACAGTGAATGAACTTCTGTCCCTCTTGTGTAAAACCAAACTGATTCTGATTCTCCTCCTACTTGTCTGGATGGGGAAGAAGGCATTTGCCAGACCAATAGCCACATACCAAGAGCTAGAGGCTGTGTTGATCTGCTTTAGTAAAGACGCACAGCTGGCATGGCAGTTGCTAATTGGGGCTACAACTTGGTTAAGGTTCTGGTTGTCATCCACCATGATCTATCTTGGATTTTTTGTTTTTGTTTTGCAGCAACCAGATAGGTTAATTGCATGGAGATAGTATGAGAACCACTATCCTTGCATCTTTCAAACCTCTGATGGTAGCACTAATCTCTACAATTCCTTCTAAGATGCGTGATTGCTTTACTGTCTTGATCAGAAAACTGGGGGAGGAGGGCAGGGACAAGAGTTTCCACACTGTCCTTCCTATCATACTGGCTCTTATTCTAGAGGTCAGAGAACTAACAGGAGGGCTCTTCCAACTTCTGAGTATATCTATTCCAATTCAGGGACTTCCTCATAGCATCCCAAGCTGCACATCCGCAGAGAAGCTCTGGGGCAGGAAGCATGGGACTGAGGGCAGGGATCGCCAGGCTGCATCTGCACAAAACTGGCTGGACTCTGTGCAGGACTAGTCACTGTAGCATTGGCTAGATTAACAGTTAAATGAGACTCAAGATTTGAAGTGGTGTACAGGGGGCGTCCTATACAGTCACATCCATGTCAAAGGATGATTGGAAGGATTAAATGAAAACACCATGTAATGCTGCATTGCATATTACATACTTAAGTACTCAAAAATTGTTAGCTACTCTGTCATTACTGTCATCATTATTATTATTATTATTATTATTTCCCTGAGGAATAGACCTTTTATTTAGAGAAAGAGCAAAGTGCAGAAAGCTTAGATTATTATACCACACCTCCCATCATCTCTGAGATCTTCTTCTCCAGGAATTCATTTGCTTGCTTGGGCCCCATAAGGCATGCAAGCGTAATTAAAACTACAGGAGCAATTGCCATTTTACTTCTTCCACCAGAATCTTTGCTGATAATAACAAGTTATTTTTTTTTCAGCTGTCTTTTCTCCCATTATTAATTAATTTTTTACTCAGTAGTCATGCTGGATACTTCTTATTTCCTAAATTCTCTTTTCAGAGGCCTGTTGTGATTTCATTATAGCACCTGGATTCTGGGATAACCTTATTTTGAATCTTGCTGACTATATTATCAGGTTCACAAAACCTGCTTTCATGAAGCGTAATATCCTAGTAACTTTAAAACTAGTTCAGAGGGAAAAAATGAGAAAAGTAAAAAGTAATCAATTTAAAAGAAAGCAAATAAGGAAATAGAAAATAAACATATAACAGAGAGGAACAATATAAAGATGAGAGGGTAGATATAAACCTGAACAGATCAGTAATTGCTTAATAAAAATGGACTAATGTTTTAGCTAAAACACGAAGATTTTCAGGCTAGATTTAAAAGATCCAAATACATATTATTTACAAAAACACATCTAAAAAATGAGGCTCTAGAAAGATTAAAAGTAAAAGGATGGAACTTCTGCTTCCAGCCAACATTGAAATAACAGGGATCAAATTTATTTTCTCACCTGAAACAAACAAACAATAAAAACGGACAAAATATTTGAAACACTGGTTATCAAAACACTGGACATTAGGCAAGGAAGAACAGCAATCTCTGAATGATGGGAAACAAACGAGGTAAGCACTGCCATTGCTCCAGTCTAATGCCTTGAGAGTTTGCAGGTCACTGGGTAGGGAGGCAGAAGCCAAGTAGAGGTTGGTAGACCCCCTGAGTTGAGGAAACAGAGCTAAGAGTCTGAGGAGACACAGGTGGCTAGAATTTACAGGACAGAGTACTGGAAGGAAAGAGCTGAAGAGATAGAGAACTCTGGAGATCTGCAGGGGGTCCTTGAGTATTCAGCAGAGTACTGATCAGTGCATGCATGTGGGAAACTATCTGAGACTGGTGAAAGAATCACTTGAAAGAGTGAAAGGGAACAGTACATGATTCTCACACAGGACTGGGGACAGGCTAGAAGTTTAATTCACAGATAACTGGAGAGAGTACTTAGAAGGGTCTTTCCTCCGTAGTGTAGGATGATTAGTACTAGATTAAATATTGTTCTGGTCCTACCTAACAAAACTTAAAGAAAGAGCAGAAAGGATCAAATAGTTTCCAAGTAACCCAACTACATTGCAGAATACACTCAAAAATGTTTATAGGCATACAAAAGTATCCAGCACTCAGCAAATTAAATTCACAATGACTGACATCCAATTAAAAATTACTAGGCATGAAAAGAAGCGGGAAAATGTGACTCAGAAAGAGGAACAAAATCTGTTAATTGAAATTGACCAGGAACTGACTGAGATATTAGAATCAGCAAACAAAGACATTAAAACAGTGATTGTAGCTGTATTCCATATATGTAAAAAGGCACGTAGAGATATGGAAGATATAAAAAAAACCCTGAACTTCTGGATATAAAAATTATAATGTGTGAGGTGAAAATATGCTGGATGGGTTAACAACAGATTAGACACTGCAAAAGAAAAGATCGGTGAACTTGGAGACTAGTAACAATAAAAAATATTCAAAATGAAAGAGAAAAAAATAATTTTTTAGAAATGAAAAGCACTTCAGTGAACTGTGAGACAACTTCAAGTGGTCTGATGCATGTGGAGTCTCTAAAGGAGGAGGTGGGTAGAAAAAATATGTGGAGAAATGAGAAGGTATGATCTATTCACACAAAACATGGACGAATTTTAAAATAGTTATGCTGAGTGGAAGAAGTCATATAAAAAGAGTACATTATGAATCATTCCATTTACATAAAATTCTAGAAAAACAAAACTACTAATCCATAGTGAGAAAAAACATATATCAGTGATTGCCTGGGAACTGGTGGGCGAGGATGCAGGGAGAGTCAGGGGGAAAGGGCAAGAGGCACAAGGAGACTTTTGGGGATGATGAGCATGTTCATTATTTTGATACACAAAGTTATACCAGGGAAATACTAATTGAAAGAAATCTGCTAAAGCTATGCTAATATTTGGTGAAATAGACTTTTAGTAAAAAATATATATATATTGTTAGTGATAACAATGATCATTTCCTAATGATAGAACTACCAAAAACATATAGTAAACTTAAATTAATGTACACTTGATAACCTCATCTCAAAATATATAAAGCAAAAATGAACAAACCTAAAAAGACAAATAGATAAATTCACAAACTTAGCAAAATATTTTAACCACTTGTCTCAAAAACTCATAGACAAAACAAACAAAAATCAATAATATGGAAGACTCGAAGAATTAACAATTTAACTAACAGAATTTGCCTCATAGCACCCAACTGCAGAGTACTTAACATCTTTAGTATAATGATGGTTTTTAAGGACCCATAGAAAATTTACCAAAACTGATCATGTGGTAGGACAAAAAGAAATCCCCACACATTTCAGAGTGTTGAACTCATATAGAGCAGTGTTGTAAGTTGGGTTCTCTGGAAGCATATCCCACACAAAGGGCAAAGGACCTGGGGTACTTACATACCAACACCTATAAGTCATTGGTTTTGGAGGCTGCTGCCTGGGTTTGGGGGTGGTGAGGCATTAATTTCCAGCACTTCCTGTCCAGGTTCTGAGAGCCAGAGAAAGTACTCGGGTAAAGAAAGGCAGGTAGGCAGTGGGAGATTGGATCAGTGCCCGCTGACATGGTAAGGGCAAGGGCATGGGACAGAGCACCCACCATGTTTGTCATACCGTGGAAGAGGGATGGGGTGGGTCAGTGTGGTGATGAACAGCATATAAATGACCCTTTCCAAAGATATCCTAACTCTTGGCCTCTAATCTCTTTAATAAATTTGCCTTCTCTTATACTGCCTAGAGGGGGGTGATGGGTCAATGCTGGCCAAAATGTTTTTACCACCCCTTTTTGCGTGTCCTGTATCAATGGACTAGCATTGCAGTTTAGAATGTAAGGGTATTTTGCACCTGTAACCATGAGTTGGGGAGCCTGAGCCAAAATTCTGAGATGGAAGAATCCCTTTTCACATCCTATTACAGATCCTTATAATTCGTCACCCTTCCCTTTTTTCTCCCTAGGTAACTTGGGCAAATCTCCACTCTTTGAAACACAGAATCCAATGAAAACATATATATGTTAGCGAACAGGGTGTTAATTATAGGACTGAGAGGGAATAGCCGTTTAAATATCTTTGGAAAGTACTGGAGCATTAGTGATATTTGAAGCATACGGCAGAAGTTCTT
This sequence comes from Equus quagga, assembly GCF_021613505.1. Taxonomy (NCBI): domain Eukaryota; kingdom Metazoa; phylum Chordata; class Mammalia; order Perissodactyla; family Equidae; genus Equus; species Equus quagga. The sequence continues at coordinate 111,733,153 of NC_060274.1, read as the reverse complement.
TTGCTATTTCTCAAAGAGCGGAACAAATTTTCTTAAGAAAGGAAATCTTCTAAGTGCTGGAGTTGACTGTAGTCTGCGTTCTGTAATACATCCATCTGTGCAGCAGCCCTCCTGCCCCTGGAAGCTCAAGTCCTAGGCATCGTCCTCCCACTTACCCGAGTAAGTGGTTTAGAGAAACTTTCCATCTCAAGTCCAAAACCGAAAAGTTAGAGAGATCAGTTTCACAATCTGCTCAGACCTCAACATACCAGAGCAACTCAGTCCTCCGGAAAAACAGCGCTGCTACCTCCAACTAGAGCTCACCTAACTTATGGCCAAAGGCCTCCCAGGCCTAGCTCTTGGGGTTAGGCAGTTGAGTCTTTTTTTGCAGTGTCTCTCATATACGTCCCTCCATTCCCAATTCCTGCCTTCTTAGATAAGGGTTCCATATAACTTGTCTGAACTATGGTCTTCTGGAAGATTTTCTTCCCTCCCATCACCATCTACCCTGTGTCATCTGTAGCCGGGATAAGCAACTTAAAATACCACTTTCAGCATTTCATCCTCCTGTTCAGTATCTACTCTGACTCTAATATTTTATCCAAGGCCCCATTTTGGCTTTCAGAAGTCCGGCCCTTCTTAATCTGTCTGAAATAACCTATCCCTAATTCCCAATGTGTGTCCTGTGCCCTCCCTGTTCTGCTCTGTTGCCGAAACTCGTGACACTTTTTCTTTCTCTCACAGTGCACATGCTACTCCCTTGCTACCCACCACTAACATATCCAAATACTACTAAATGAGGTTACATGTGTGGAAGAATCTAACGCTCTACCTGACAGAGTCAATCTTCACCTGTTAGTTCCCTTCCTACAAACCTCACCGATAATAATTTTTGAGACCCTAATTGTGCAAAGGTCTCCATCTCAGAGGCAGAAAGGGAAACTGATTTCAAACTTTAATCAACGGAGTCTTCCAAACCAATCAACCTGTTACTCTTCCATCTATTTTAATTTTCTTCATAGCACTTATTATGATTTGAAATTACCTTATCCATGTATTTATTGATTGTCAATCCCTCCCCACTAGGTTGTGAGCCTTCCTGGAAGAGTGCCCTGTCTGTCTTATTCACCACTTTAACCCCCAGTGCCTGTGCTCGGCACATAGTGGGTGCTCAAAGAATAGCTGAATGAATGAAGGAATCTGTTTCATGAAGCCTTCTCTTACCGGGTTAGCTGGTATTGATTTCTCACTTTCCTGACTACTTCCTCAGTACCTCAGATTTGACTCTTGGGTGGTGTGGCAGCTTACTGAAGCTGTTGGAACTAATTTTATACATGTATCTCTTATTTCCCCACCCAGATATAATTCTGGTTACTTCTTGTTGGTAAGAATTTAAGCTTGGTGATCGAGGTCACTGGTTTTGGAGTAAGACTGAACTAGATTTTAATTCCATTTATTAGCTGGATAACTTTGAATAAGTTACTCAACCTTTCTGACCTAGAACAAAGTAAAAACAGTACTTTCCTAAGAGGATTAGTGGAAGGATTCAACGAGAAATTGCATGTAAAGTGCTTGTTGGAGTGCCTTGGAGATAGTAAATGCTCATTAAATGTCAGATACTTTTAATTTGAAAAAAATAAATACAGAAAATATAATGAACATTTTTACATTATAATGTATATATTATAAAACATAGTGTATGTTTTAATATAAATTGTAATGTATATACTGTAAAAATGTAGTGTATATTTTTTAAAAGGTAATAATATAACAACCATTTGCCCACTGTTCTGAATTAACAGCTGTTAACATTTCATCATTTTATTCGGATATTTTTAAATAAAAGAAATACTTTATAGATAAACATAGATATGTCTCTAGTGCTAAATGTTATTTTGACTCTAATTATGATTCCCACCCAGAAATGCTCCTTTAGGATGAGAATCATGTGATATGTTTTTTTCCATTCCAGCTTTTCTAGAAAAATGATCGTATAGGCGCCCTAGGAATACTTACTGAGTTAACTTGAGATGATAGTTTATTCCCACTGTCGAAATCTGATTTAAAGAAGATAAGAAGCTTCTTGACTGTCAGAGGCAGGAAAACTCTGCACTGTTTCTACATCTTGCATGAAAGATTTTATTAAGTTTATCAACCCTGTGACAAGGCTGGAGATAAGGTCTCTCCCTGTAAGATCTCAGAGAAACAATGCAACTTGAAAAGGAACAAAATAGGGGGATGGGACTCACATTCCACTCCACCTGGAAAGCCTTTGAAAGCAGAATCCAGCCAGCTAAGAGGAGTTGGACAGGCTTCCAGCGGGGAAGAGGTGATTAAGAAGATTCTGGTCCTTTCAAGGCAGTCTCCTTTTGTGAACCAAACCACAGATAGTGGACTTGTTGGTTCCAGGCGTTGCCAAGCTGGGTGGCAGCACTGAACAGAACCAGCACCAAAGCAGGTGTCAGAAGATTGGGGCCTAAGTCTAGCTGTCACAGATTCACTCCATAACCAGTCCCTTGGCGTCCTTTGGGTGCAGGCTCCTCAACTTCCTAAGGAATTGATTGGAACAGTTGGGTCCCTGTAAATTCTAAATATTGTGATATTCTGAATCCACTGTGTTTCTGAACTAAGTCTGGCTCCTTCATAGTTAAAGTTGTATTAGTTATCTATTTCCATGTAACAAGATACCCAAAACTTAGTAGCTTAAAGCAACATTTATTGTCTCAGTGTCTGTGTGCCAAGAATCCCAGCAGGACTTAGCTGGGTGAGCGGCCCAGGGTCTCTCATGGGGTTACAATCAAGGTGTCAGCAGGAGCTGCAGTTGGCTCGAGGCTGGACGGAGGGAGGCTCTGTGTCCAAGCTCAATTATGTGGCTGTTGGATGGTCCCAGGTCCTCGCTGGCTGGTGGTGGAGATATCAGTTCCCTGCCACGTAGGCTTCTCCATAAGGCTGTTTGAAACATGGCAGCTGGTTATCCTCAGAGGGAGAGGGAGAGGGAGGGAGAGAGGGAGAAAGGGAGCACGCAAGATGGAAGCCACAGTCTTTTTTCTAAAATAATCTCAGGGGCCGGCTCCGTGGCGCTGTGGTTAAGTTCGCACGTTCGCCTCTCGTTGGCCCAGGGTTCACCAGTTCAGATCCCGGGTGCAGACGTGGCACCGCTTGGCAAAAGCCATGCTGTGGTAGGCGTCCCACGTATAGGGTAGAGGAGGATGGCCAGGGATGTTAGCTCAGGGCCAGTCTGCCTCAGCAAAAAGAGAAGGATTGGCAGTAGTTAGCTCAGGGCTAATCTTCCTAAAAAATAAATAAATAAATAAAATAAAATAATCTCAAAAGTAACATCCATTCACTTCTTTCCTATTCTCATTAGAAGTGAGTGAATAAATCCAGCCCTCACTCAATTGGAGCAGATTAACAAAGGTATGAAAACCAGGAGGCGGGGATCAATGGCACCATCTCCAAGGGAGCCCACCGTAAGAGTAGAAATGGAAACTAGTTTGGATGGAGACACAGGACCAGCAGGAATTTGCCTGGTGGGGCCAGTGATGCAGGCACATGTAGGGTGACCAATTCATCCCTGTTTGCTTGAGACTTTCTTGCTTGTAGCACTGAAAGTCCCACATCCCAGGAAACCCCTCAGACCCTGGCACATTGGGACAGCTGGTCACCCTATGAGTGTTCTGACGATTGCTAGTTCTCTTTTCTAGAGCGTGCTCTGTCAGTGTGGAGGAGGTGCTCTCTATTACAGTAGCTCTACACAGACAGAGCCGATATTACCCATGGGATAGGGTCTACACTGAAATGAGCCGTGCGTGACTTGCTGTAATGAACAACATGTTCCTCATTCGGCAGCTTATGCCTTCCCTGGGAAGACTTTCTTGCTGAATGGTATACAGTTTATTGTGTCACGCAGGGCATTGTTGCTAATGCCACTTTGGTTGGCACTGGGGCTGGTGGATATTGGCATGTCACCCTGCAGCAAGGGCACCATGCCATCGTGACAGATGGATTCGTGTGCTGGCATGTTGTGGAATCAACAGGTCCATCAAATATGAAAGTGATGGGCCAGAAAGGGGTTTCAGAAAGTCAGAACTCAGACAGAATCCTAGGAGACTTAGAGATATTGTCAAGGCAGGGCTAGGAGCTTTTAGATTTTTTGAGATGAGTATTCTAAATATGAAATGAAGTAGACCAATGTCCTTTGAAGGCTTTGCAAAAGAATTTGGCACCAAAGAAAAGTTCTACCCACCCTTGCTTTTTGCACTCTTAGAGGCAACAAACGCCCAGATGGGAGATTATCTCCTTTCTACCATCACCGCAGTGAATCAGAGTAAAACAGAGAGAAAAAGAAGAGAAACAAGATCCTCTGAATCTAATTGGACTTACAACTTCCCCCTCTGCTTTGCATATTTATTTGTGCCTGTGTGGCTAAAGTGAGTGTCAAGTTAACTAAAAAATTCTTTGGTGAAATCTCCTTTAAGAAATACTTTTGCTGGAAATAATAAAAGGTATCTCATCCATTACTATAATTTTTTACCTGAGAGTTATTCTCATTCCACAAGATGTAATTCAATTTACCATTGTGACTATTATTCCCTGCGTTTTCCTTAGAAGCCTTGGGAAATACACTCTCAGCAAAGATAAATAATACCAGGACTAGAAAAGGGATAATTTTTTGTTTCAATGCAATGTTTTTCTTAGCAATAAGAAAGGCAGGGACGAAGGGCTAATAAGGCTGGCCCTGCTCCAGCCTGACGTGAATATGCTAATAGTTCCAGCAGTTCAGATGTGGGAGGTTGTATCAGGCTTCCTTGAGTCACTATGGGGAAAAGAGACAAAGATGACAGGTAGAAACCACTAGAAGTTGTAATGGCTGGGAAGGAGTCACAGAATCTTAGGCAGCATCATGCAATTTCACAGGGTCTGCTAATTATTCTCACTAATGCTTTCTTATCTATAATCCCACCTTGCAGAGGAGGTAGGGAAGGTCATATGAATCCCACATTACCCATGAGGAAAGGGGTGAAAAGACTTCCTCCACATGTCACATGTCTGAACTCCAGCCCGTATCTTATGCCTGGACCCAGAAGCTGTCACTAGAACACAGCCCTAACCAGAGCTAAACTACGTGTCATTCAGTGCCTACATGCCCCATCTCAGTGCTTAACATACGTTAAACAACCCCCTTCACGTGATGCGAAGAAGGAAAGAAGGCCATTTTCTTCTTTTTTTTCAAATAGATTTTAATGTTACTTTTAGACAAAATGCCTAATTCAATAGAAATAACATTTGACTTAGGGTCAGAAAACAGGGATGCATCTAATTCCAAAATTCAATTATTGTTGGGCTTTTTTTTCTTGAGGTATAACTGACATATTATACATTATATTAGTTTTAGGGGTACAAGATCATGATTCAATATTTGTATCTTGTGAAATGATCACCACGATAAGTCTAGTTAGCATGTGTCACCATACATAATTACAAAATTTTTTTCTTGTGATGAGGACTTTCAAGATCTACTCTCTTAGGAACTTTCAAATATGCAATAGTGTTATTAACTATAGTCACTATGCTGCACGTTACATCCCAGGACTTAGTTACTGTATAACTGGAAGTTTGTATGTTTTGCCTCCCGAAAATGTCATTTTCAGTCTCCTTCTCTTCTAAGAAAGATGAACGCCAAGGAAGTTCTTTTTAAGGATGCAAGTTGAAGAAGCCTAAAGAAGCTCTAAATTGTTCCACGGAAGAAAAGGAGCTGGGGAGAGGGCAGATAGCTGGAGAGTCTGCTCAACAGGAAGGCCACTGTGTCTCGAGAGAAATTGGAGGGGATCTTCATAAAATTTTGAGGATTGAACTGTACTATAGCTCTCTCTGTCTTCTGACAAAGATCTATAGAAGCTTATACAACCTGCTGGTGTTTTCAGAGTTTGGGTTACTTTATTTTATTTCCCAGTAATTTTATTGAGATCATAATGATTTATAACATTGCATCATTTGGGGCATACATTATCAGTTTCTGAATAGACATCATCATATGCTCACCACCAGTAGTCTAACTTTTGCCCCTCCCCCTACATAAAGTTTGGGTTATTTTAGATGGGTTTGTTTGTTCTGCTATTTAGGGGGTTGGAGAGGATGCAGTAAAGTGTTGAAGTCACCTCAAGGGGGAGCATTGAGAGTGAGAGCTGACACTGCCCACACAGAGGAAGTCAACCTTGGTCACTATGGTCAGAACTAAAGCTGCTCAGGAGCTGGAGACTTAGATACAGTTAGAAATGGTACTACAGAGTCGCAGAAGTGCTGAGGAAAGAAGGGTCGTCATTCGTTTATTTCAGAGAGTCATTTAAGTTGAAGAAGACCCTTGCATATTCTAACTCAGGAGTAGGAATAAATAGGACAGCATTCTGAAAGTTTGTCATTGGGACACCTTCCCCTGATTGACCACAGATGGAGAACAGCAGAACAACATATCAAAACCAGAGAACAGCATATCAAGAACCCTTGCAGGAGCCGGCCCCATGGACGAGTGTTTAAGTTCGCGTGCTCCGCATCAGTGGCCCAGCATTTCACCGGTTCAGATCCTGGGCGAGGACTTGGCACCACTCATGAGGTCATGTTGAGGTGGCGTCCCACATAGCACAACCAGAGACACTCATAACTGGAATATACAATGATGTACTGGGGAGCTTTGGGGAGAAGAAGAAAAAAAAATGGCAACAGATGTTAGCGCAGGTGCCAATCTTTAAAAAAAATAATAAAAAGAGTCCTTGTAATCCAGGCTAATTTTTCCTATTTTCTCTATACCTTTTCCTAATGAAATGCTAGTTGCATCAATGAAAATGGTGAAAGCCTACCACTACTCCTTCAATGATTTGTTTGGCCACCTCTGGCCCAGAATCTACTGAACTAACACTTTCATCACCAAAGCTTAAAAGCGTCAGATGGTGTTAACCTGTATTTTACAATCAAGCAAGTCAAACGTATTAGCAACAGAAGCTTGAAAAAAAGAGTCTTTGCACCAATCTCTTGCTGAGAAAATAACCTGTTGTAGTTGCTGGCAATTAATCAATTTGTTATTTTGTGTCGGATTCAGAGGCGCCTATGTTTTCTATAGGCTAGTAGCACACTACATTTAATCTCAGCAGACAATCACTTCTCTCCGAGTCCTCCACCACAGCTAAATGAGATCGGAAGGGGGGCCGCCCTCAAGAAAGAACATGTGCTCAGCATTGAGGTGAGATGGATGCTCCTGTCCCTCCCCCCATGGCCTGGTGTTAGCTCTGAGCAGCAGAGAAAAAAATGGGCTCCCAAATGCCGGTGGAACATCTGTGTCGACTGCAGCAAAACCCTGTACTCATTCCCTCGGCTTTTTGACTCATTGCAGGAATCTCATTATGAACTCATTTCATCTCTCCGGGGAGCAAGCTGATGGAAGACACTGTTAAAATTGTGTTTCAGTGTCTTGAACCTATTTAAAGCAGACTGCTGGGAGGTTATTATCATTTCTGTCATTAAAAGTGGAAATGGCGCTAACAATAATATTTTTACTGAGTGCTCAAACCACAAATATTTATTGAAAAAGTATTTTGTCTACGTAGCACTCTATCAGGCGCTATGGGAGCTTCAAAGTAGCTGGATATCTTGCCCCATCTCAAGAAATTTACAACAGCATTGGAAGACAAGATGTACTTTAAAATATTTTCAGTGGAGCTGGGCTGTAAAGTGAAGGGATTCAGCCCAGAGACGCAGAAGACCTGGATTCCAGCTTGGACCCCACCATTCACTCACCACGTGACATGGAGCAAGCTCTGTGGACCTCAGCATCCTTATTGATAGAATGATAGGTTTACCTTAGTTTATATATTTGCCAAATATTTGTTGAGCATGTATGTGTCAGGCATCATACTGGGGTTATAGAAATAAAACTATGTATGTTTTAGTGGGAGCAGAAGATAAGTCAATAGATAATAACAGTATTCAATGCAAGGAAATATAATGGAGATTCTTTCAATCTTTCATGTATTCACTCAACACCTACTATATGTTGTGTCCTCTTTAGGCTCTTTGGATGCATTAGTGAACAAAATGGACAACCGTTCCCTACCTTCGCAGAGCTTATAGTCTAAGGGTGGAGACAGAAAATAAACAACTGCAAGTAAAAATCAATAGACAAGTTGCACATCAGAAGGTGGTAAGTAGGGGGCCGGCCCAGTGGCGCAGTGGTTAAGTTCGCACATTCTGCTTCTCCGTGGCCCGGGGCTCACTGGTTTGGATCCCAGGTGTGGACCGCTTGGCAAAAGCCATGCTGTGGTAGGTGCCCACATATAAAGTAGAGGAAGATGGGTATGGATGTTAGCTCAGGGCCAGTCTTCCTCAGCAAAAAGAGGAAGATTGGAAGTAGGTAGCTCAGGGCTAATCTTCCTGAGGAAAAAAAAAAAAGAAGAAGGCGATAAGTCAGAGGAAGATAAAACCAAAGCAAGGTAGTTGTTGGGATCAGCAGCTAGGAGAAGATGGTGTGAGGAAAGCTGAGAAGGCGATTTGTGAACAAAGACTTGAAAGAAATGAGGGAGTTAATCATGCAAATAGCTGGGGGAAGAGTATTCTAGGCAGAGAGTCCAGCCAAGACAAGGTCTTATGATGGCGGGGGCTGCAGTATTTGAGGGATGGTGAGGAGGCCAGCACGGCTGGAGCAGGTGAGCAAGAGGCAGAGGGACGGGTTAGGGCAGAGAGGTATCAGGGGGACTGTGGGGTTGACTATGTCGGGTCCTGTGGGACCCTAGAAGGATATCGGCTCTTAACTCTGCAGGACAGGGGGAGCTGTAGGAGGACTGAGAGTAGGGGAGGATATGCTCTGACTTGCGGAGCGGATGGCAGCAGTTCATAACATCTCCACAACCCCCATGGAGCTTGAACCACAGACTAAAGGCTGTGGAGTGTTGCAAGCACTAGAGTGACATTTCATTTAAATTTTAAAGGATGACTTCTGGAAGTTGTGTAGATAGTGGGCTGGAGCATGAAGGCTGGAGGGATAAAAAGAAGCCTCTTTTTTCCCACCATCTTTATTGAGATAGAATTAACATATTGTGTAAGTTTAAGGTGTACAGCATGTTGATTTGATATATTTTTATATTGCAAAATGATTCCCACCATAGCATTAGCTGACGCCTCCATCACATCACAGAATGACCACTTCTTTTTGTGGCAAGAGCATGTACGATCTATTCACTTAGCAACTCTCAAGTATATAATACAGTATCGTTAACTCTAATCATCACGCTGTACGTTAAATCCTCAGAACTTATTCATCTTATAACTGGAAGTTTGAACCCTTTGGCCAACTCTCCCCATTTCTCCAGCCCCATAGTCCCTGGTGGCCCCAACTCTACTCCCTCTTGTGTTATTAACTAGGAGAGAAACAAGGTGGGCGGAAACTAACGTAGTATTAGAAATGGGGAGGGAAAGCCAAACCAAAATATTTTAAGGTAGCAGAATCAAAAAGACTTTATGACCACTCGTGTTTAGAGAGAAAGGGAGAGGATGGCCACCAGGTTTTGGCCTCGGCAGCTGGCTGGATGGTGGTATAATGTCTGAGAGAAAACATGCACAGTTCAGGCTCAAGTAGGGTGGGACGGGTTGGGAGGAACTTACTCTGTTTCAGACTCGTTGAATGTGAGGTGACTGTGGGCCACCGTGATGGAGATGTTCAGCAGGTAGTTGTGGTGACATTACCAGTGCTTGTCAATATCTGCCTCTGCTCTCCTTCCAGGCCCCAGAAGTCTGTCCTTCACACCCCCTGAGGTTACATAGGCTGTGTGAGTTCTTTTGACTGATGAGTTGTGAACGAAAGTGATGTGTGCTATTTGTGGCACTATTTGCATAATCATTCAACAGTTCTTCGCTGGGTACCTACTGTGTGCCCACTACTGTGCTTGCAGCTGACCAAGTGCTTGCTCTTGTGGATCTAGTATTCTAGCATGTGTAGGGGAGGTGGGTTGACATAATATTTTTTTCACCACAGGTAATTTATGAAACCGGGATGCATCGTATAATTGACGGTATGTCATACTTAATTGGCAACATTTTTTCTTCTTAGTAGTATATAAAATAATAGTGTGTCTTACAATTGATGATACCTTAAATTTGATGAGATGTGGGTATAGGCCATAATAGTCACAATAACATAAAAAATGATTATTGATTATCTAAAAGTTCTGATATACTATCATGGTGCATTGGGGGGTGAATGAGAGCAGAGGTGGTGTAAATGAGCTAAATTCTCTTCTATCATTGTGGGAAGCCAACGGATAGTATTTAAAATGTAAATAACAGGATATGCATGCTATTCTAAATGTTGAGATAAATACTAAAAGAATTAGAAGAATTGAGAGTGATTGCCTCCCTGATGGAGTGAAGGAGAATTGTACAGGGGACTGCTGTCTACGAGTAAAAGCCTTTTCATAACTTTTTACTTTTAAACCTTGTCACATATTTCTTTGATTAAAATATAAACTAATTAGGTGCTGGCCCCGTGGCCAAGTGGTTAAGTTCCCGTGCTCCACTTTCTCGACGCAGGGTTTTGCCGGTTTGGATCCTGGGCACAGACATGGCACCACTCGTCAGGCCACGTTGAAGTGGCATCCCACATGCCACAACTAGAAGGACCCACAACTAAAAATATATACAACTATGTACTGGGGGGGGCTTTTAGGAGGAAAAGGAAAAATAAAATCTTTAAAATATATATATACATAAACTGAAAAAAAAAAAAAAGACTGTGCATCTTAGATTGTGTTTCCTAAAGACAGAGGCTAAGACAGGGATTCAGGTCCATGACACACTGGTCTCTTCAGGAAAACTCTGTAAGGAAGCAAAAGCAGCAGAAGGAGGAGAAGGAAGTGACTTCAGCTAAAGTCTGGCCTTGGCTGATCCGTGGAAAGCTCTGGGCCATAGATTTCTCTGCAGAGTTGTCCCATCTTGAGACAGGACTGCATTAGGCAGTCAGTGACTGACCCCTGGGTAGAATGACCTTCCTAGGCATCTCAGGGTGAAGGTGTTTTGTCAACCAAGGTCATAGGCATAAGTCATTAGATAGCACCTATGGCAGCTGGGGGATGGGTGCACCAGCCGGAAAGGGGCTCTGGGTGGGGCATCAACAGCATCTACTCTACCATGCCATAAATCTCAAGGATAAACATGCAATGTGTAGTAGTCAGGGCTCTTTGGGGTACAAGTGACAGACAGCTACCTCCGACTAATGTAAGGGAAAAAAACAAGGCAGGGGAAGGGCTTTATTGACTCACTTAAAAATCAGATTTGGCTGAACCAGGGCTCAAATAATGTCACCAGGGCTCCATCCATCTCTCTCTCTCTCAGAATGTGACAACAACAATGACATCCCACAGCCCAAGGTTCCCATCCTGCTGGTTTAGCAATCCCAGTGGAAAGATTTCTCAGAGCTCTGGCAGAGAAGTCCCAGGGAGGTTGCTGACTGGCCCTTGGATCTTGTGCCTCTGAACCAACCACTCCAGGCCTGGGGTGGGAAGAGAAAGGGGCAGAGTACTCTGATTGTTGTGAGGGCAGGGGCAACTCTATCCCAACCACATGTAAAGGGTTTCCCATGGGCAAGAGGAATTCCATTACCAGAAGGAGAAAGGGATGTTAGGTGGGCAAAAACCCAGCAGCAGTCTACGACCATCCATTTTCCCAATTCTTCTCATTCTCCTGTGGCCAGACCTTTAATTATCAGAGGGGAGGAGATTTCGCCCCTTTATTCACTCTAACTCAGGAGTAATATCAACTCTCCTAACCTTAGCTGCCATCTTTAAGAAGCCCAGGGACAAATGAGAAGTAATATTTGTGACTCTGCTTGGTCCATCTCAATTCTGCTTTATGCCGAGGAGGTCTAGGGAGAGCAGAGGGCTTGTGGAAGGTCAAAATAGAAGTAAAAATTTTTTCGGCTCTGTAGCAAGACAATAAATTTCTCAGCTACGAGGTCTTGAATCAGGATGTTATGACCTTTTTGGTCTTTAAGTCGTGTGCTCTGCTAACCCAGTTATTCACAAGAGTTGAGAGGAGCCTGGGGGCTGGACCAATGATGTTTTCAGCAACTACAGTTTAGCTAAACTGGCCTCATGCCTTTTTTTTTTTCCTTTAGCATTAAAACTATACTTTAATGAAATAGAGGATGACATTTCAGAAAAGAACATGTAATTTACTTCTTCCACAGTGGATTTTATTTTTCCCATTTGCATGAATATTTCTCAGCTCAGAATCCCAAAGCTGCTTTCAGCAAATGAACACCATACCTTGCATCAAAATTAGATTCTGATTTAAACTTTCAATATCAACTGGCCTAAAATCTTACACCTCCAAACCTATCTCTGTCTTAAGTCTGGACCTTGTGGGACATATAGGAAACAGTAAAAATTGGGTCTTAATAAAGTCATTATGTACACTGGAGAAACAGTCAGTACCAAAAAGCAAAATGACAGAGAAGCGTCAGATGCTACAAGATGACAGTTGCTAGCCTATGGAGGCAGGAAGCCCACCTGGGAGCAGCAGTGTGGGCCTCAGAGCACCTGCCCCAGAATCATCTGGGATGTTTATTTAAATTGCAGGGGCCGGCCCAGTGTCATAGCGGTTAAGTTGGCACGTTCCGCTTCTAGGGGGCCCAGAGTTCACCGGTTTGGATCCCTGGTGCAGACATGGCACCGCTTGGCAAAAGCCATGCTGTGGTAGGCGTCCCATGTATAAAGTAGAGGAAGATGGGCATGGATGTTAGCACAGGACCAGTCTTCCTCAGCAAAAAGAGGAGGATTGGCAGTAGTTAGCTCAGGGCTAATCTTCCTAAAAAAAAAAAAAATTGCAGATGCCTGGGGCCCCACCCCAAACCTAATGGGAATCCCAGTCTCTGGGGGTGGGGCCAGGTACTTACACATTTAAGAAATACAGTATCCAGGTGATTCTGGTGCACATTAATACTTAGAAATGCCACCCCAAACAGAAAGCCGTTCGAGGTGGAACTCTATTTTTGGCATCTAGTGGTACCTGGCACTTGGTAGGCACTTAAATTTTAAGGTGGCTTTGGAGAACCAGATCTATGTAGGGACAGATAAAGAAATTAGCAGCGCAATTGCAACGTTATTCTTCAGAATAAGATCACTTTGTAGAAAGAGGGCAAGAAATGCTTAGCATGAGATTAGTATTTTTAAAGATAATGTACTATTTGATCAGGAAAACCCTGCCTCGAGTTTCAAAGGATAAAAGAAATGAAAGGATTGCGGGAACTTAAAGACGTATTTCTTTGAAAAATATATTTAAAGTATCACTTGAGGGTTCAAGCTTTCTGCGAGCCAGCATCACTAGATTTTGTATCTAACTGTGTTAAAGCCGTTACAGAATAGCTCCGTCTCGGAGAAGTGCCAAGTCAAAGAAACATTCACAATGAAAATGCCACCTGTTCACCAGGGTTACCCCACTGTGCTCCTGTAGAGGGGGGGCCCCAGCTGTCGAGGCCAGTGCCACAGGGAGTGGGCAGTTCTCCCCTCACCCCCATCATCAGTTACTACTGGCTGTTCTGGAGGAAAGTATATTTTGTTTGCATTTTGTGGGGGGGGTTTATAATCTCTCACTCAGCCTCAGCATGCTTTTGCAGCCTGAATTCTCTTTGGATAAATTCCAACCAGCATGAACAGAGAGCTTCTGATCAATTTTTAATTTCTGATTCTGTCACTTCCGCCCCACCTTGGGAACCTGGTTTCTGCACATGGTTCAATTTTCACTCTCAGTAGCAATGACTTGAGGTACATATGGAGAGGATGGGCAAGGCACATCCGAGATAAAAGACAGCACTCATGTTTCCAAGCCTCTCGTACATACCGTCCTCAGTTCACTTTACTAAGGAGAAAACATTCTGGTATAAGAAGGAGCTCAGTGCATACTAATGAGAATAAACGAGAAATCAAGTGACTTGCCTTTGTTTATTCAGTAAATTAAGTCAATGATTAGGATGCATTGTATTCTGGAGCCACATTCTGTCCACAGGGTTAGAAGTATCTGCTTTAAAATTACTGACATCTGTTGTTACTGGGTCCAGACCATAAGTTCAAGCTCCATTTTCCTCGAAGGTCACCAGCGACTCCTAACCCTGGCCGGCTATCTCCCAGAGTCAAGCCTATAGCTGTCAAAGAAACTTGGTGAGTATTTGTCAGTAATTCTATGAAAAATTATCCCCATTTTTGGATAAACAACTGACAGAGCATACCTACTGATGATGATATGGTTTAAGTTTTGTTCTGGAAAAAAAAAATTTCCATCCTCTTGTTCAAACGAAAGAAATACCGTTTAGGTATCATACTTTCTTAGAACTCTTGGAAAGCTTGTGGGTGCTGCTTAGATTTCATGTTTGTCAATAATCCTGGAACTCCATGGGCCACAAGTGTCCCGATGCTGGACACCCAGGGTGGCCCTAGCCCAGGAAAGGGGAGGAAGCCTAAGGGAACTTCCCATCACTGTCCCTTTCTCCACAAAGGGGCCAAGGACACTAGAAAAAGGCTAGGGGCATGGCGGGAGATAGCTTTTTATCTTTTCACCTTAAAGTCAAAAAATAAGGCTTTTCACTTATCTACTGGTTGGTTGGTTTGTTTTAACCATTTAGAAATTATAAAACATGTTTATATTCTTTTCAAATAATATTCAAGTATGTGCAGCAAAAAACTAAAGTCCCCTATTGATCACCTCACATTCCATTCTCCTCCTCAAAGATAACCAACTTAATAAGTTTATTGTTCTAAACATTGGTTTCTGTTTTTCTTTACATTTACAGTATACATATCAAATGTTTTATTTGTATCAGCACTTTTTACAAAGCTTCTTGAGTTGGGGAAAGCACTGTTATTTTCCAATTCTTCTTACACTTCTGATGATAGAGATGAACAAGTATTCAAAAATTTGTTTATAAAAACTAATAGTGCAAATTCTGTAGACCTTTCTGGAGATGTTGCTGGGTTGTCAGGGAACTTAACATGTCAGGGACCTTAAAAAACTTAATATGTGACACATGGAAACATTTACACCATATACCCCAAAATAATCCTTTTCAAAAAACTAGGTGGATCCTTTTAGAATTCTTCATAAACCGTGACAGTGTTTTGACTATTCCCGATAAAGAGGAACAAATACATGGAAAGATATTATATTGTTATGAACATTATATAATTAGTTGGGAAAAGAGGTGACAAGAGAACATATTCATTTTGATCTTATTTTTTTGAAGAAAAGTATTTTTTATATATGTCTCTAAGATACGCACCAAAATATGACTTTTTACTCTGTCGTTTGTATTTTTTGAATTGTCTAAATATTTTACGGTGACCACATATTGCTTTTTCACTGTGTGGTATGGGGAAGGACGAACGTATACATTTCCCTCAGGTGCCTGAAATCCTTGTGTAACCCAGAGCTCAGCTGGAGCCTGCGCAGCCCCTGAGGCCTAAGCAGGATTGCTCTGAATTCCCGACTCCCTCGCCTCGGGTGGTCCCAGGCCTCCTGCTGCTATTTCCTCAAGGTTTACGCTGACCTCTACCTCCAGCTCTGGTGTCCCTGATGCTGGCTTTATCTGCCCCACAAACCCTAGCGTCCTCGCTGCTGTCCACAGGACCTGCGCTTGCACCAGGTGTTTAGTAGGGTTTGGCGGACTTTCCTGAAGCCATGAAGTTCATGCAGGGGGGCCACATCACAGTGCACGTGGCTTTCCTCCATCTCTGACTACACTCTTTCTCCACCTAGAGACCAACCTATCTGTCTCCCTTTTGACTTTCTTCTCCCTTCTCCATCTGGGAGCAAAAATGTCTGTCCTTGTCTTACAAAAAGTATGTTTTCATGTGGCTGGCCCAGTGGCGCAGTGGTTAAGTGCCCTTGCTTGGGCAGCCCGGGGTTCGCCGGTTCAGATCCCAGGTGTGGACATGGTACTGCTTGGCAAGCCATGCTGTGGTAGATGTCCCACATAAGAGTAGAGGAAGATGGGCATGGATGTTAGCTCAGAGCCAGTCTTCCTCAGCAAAAAAGAGGAGGATTGGCAGCACATGTTAGCTCAGGGCTAATCTTCCTCAAAAAAAAAAAAAAAAAAGTATGTTTTCCACCTTCTCTGAAACCATGACATCAACCAATGTTCATGCCTGTGGAACTTGCCTATATCTTGTGGTAGAATTTTTCCAATAAAAGAGGTTTTTTTCCCTGGGAACATTACCACACAAAAATGGAGTTCTCCTAACCAATGCACATAGACAAGTCAATTAATTATGGCATCAGGTTTTGGGGGAGATATCAGCTTGACTCTGCAAGATCGATCTGCAGGGAGACAGGGGGCATGTGCCCTCAGATCTGTCTCCCCTATTCAGGATTTGGGGCAAAATTTAAGAGGTTTGAGAGAGCAGGCTGGCGTGTGGAAACACTGGTGGGACAGGTTTTGATTATTGGGCTTCAAGCATTTATGGTAAGGGTCTTAACATTTATGATGAGTTTCTAAACCTTTATGATGAGGTTTTAAATACTCACAGTAGGGTGGGAAAGGAATTTGAACCCCAGATCTTCCTGAATGACAGACTCCTGGCTTCTGATGAGAGTCTGACTTTTAAGTTCTGTCCTGGTCCTTGGTTCCATGGGGAGAAGAATCTTTGGTTCCACAGTCAATTCAGGACAAGCTTTCTTCTTCTGCACGTGCTCTGGCTATGCGACTTTGCAAATTTTCTGAAAGACAATTTCTTACTTACTCTGTTGATAAGATGGGGTCAGTTGAACGGATCTTGTAGGGCTCACAATTAGGAATAATTTTGCTAACAGCAGCTAAGAGAATACATCTTTATTTATTTTGTTAAATATAGCTAGACCTTCAAATCCTACTTTAGAATTAAAAGATTGAATAATTTCAAACTTCTGTCCCTCTAAGAAATTTTGTTTTGATCAGAACTCCTAGTGTAAGACCAATTTATTTACCCATATATACCCCAATCACCCTCTAGTAATGTGCTGGCAGTTACTGAAGGGTGATCTACTTGAGACAACATGGGGCTGGATAGGAGTCCCTAGAGACCTGGTAAGAGACTGTCCCCATGACCTGGGAAGCTGGCCCATCTGCAGAGCCCATTCCTGAGATATAACCGCCTGGCAGGAAACATTCTCAGGTGTGGTGTGGCTAATTTGCCTCGGGCAACAGTTGTTCTGAGGGTTTCCGAGTAAGCCAGGCTTGCCAAGGTCAGGCAGTGGTCAGGCACCGGGTGGTCAGGCATCACAGTGTGATGGGATGAGTGTATTGGGATGACAGGGCTGGCCTGCATGGAGGTGAGTCTATTCCAGACCAGAGACAGATCAGAACAAAGCAAGGAAACTCAGTTCCTGGGCACAGAGCAGAGTGCAGAGCCAAACTCCAGTCCTGGGAGAGGCTGAGTTACTTGGCATGGTAAGTGGTTAGAACTGAGGAAGATGGAAGGGCACAGGAACCCAGCCTTTCAGAGTAAGCCAACATGGGGAAGCATTAACACTCACAGAGGGGCATCCTTGGGAAACCAAGGGTTGGCACTGACCTGGAGGAGACGGACTCAATGAGCAAGGAATCTAGTAGTTTTTCCAGGACCCTGGATTCCACATCTAGAAGAGTAATTGTCCCAGTTACTATGGCTATTGCAACAAAATCACCCTGTAACTTTACAGCTTGAAACAACACAATGTTCATTTTGCTCACAGATCTGTAATTTGGACAGGGCTCAGCAGGGAGAGCTCTTCTCTGCTCCACTCAGCATAAGCTGGGATCATCCGAAGTCTCACTCATCCACATGTCTGGGGGTGACACTAGCTGGAAGTGGGGACCTTAGCTGGGACAGTCAGCCAGAACGCATGGACTCTCCATGTGACCTGGGCTCCCTCACAACATGGTGGCTGAGTTCCATGGGTTGGCATTTTGAGAAAGAGAGAGCCAAGCAGGAGCTACATTGCTTTTGATGACCTAGCCTCAGAAGTCATATAATGTCTCTTCTGTCGAAATCTATTCATTGAAGCTGTTGCAAAGTTTCAACTAGGTTCAAGGGGAGGGGGAGTAGACCCTACTACTTAACAGGGGGCGGCAAAGTTCTGGATAAAAAGCATGTGGGATTAGAAACATTGGAAATATCACTGTGGCCATTTTTGGAAAATTCAATCTGCCGTAGTCATGACATAAAACCAGGGCTATGGCAGTTGAGACACTTCCTTTCCCAGTCAGATGGGCTCTGGTGCTGGAGCCCACTTTCTCCTGGAAGAGGACAGTGACTAGGGGTGGCAGAGGGTGAGAACTGGGTATCAGCACTCCATCCTGGCTCTGAAACCCTGGAGAAGGTGAAACAGAAGAAATGAAGTGAAGTAGGAAGAAGGAAGTTGACCTGAATTCTTCCTTCTGCTGCTCACAGCTACATCAACCATTTAATATTCTTTTTTTTTTTTTTTTGAGGAAGATGAGCCCTGAACTAACATCGCTGCCAGTCCTCTTCTTTTTGCTGAGGAAGACTGGCCCTGAGCTAACATCCACGCCCATCTTCCTCTACTTTATATGTGGGACGCCTGCCACAGCATGGCTTGCCAAGCGGTGCCATGTCCGCACCCGGGATCCGAACCGGGGAACCCCAGGCCGCCAAAGTGGAACGTGCGAACTTAACCACTGCGCTACCGGGCCGGCCCCCACCATTTAATGTTCTGATAGGAGAAGGCCGGCGTTTCTTGCAGGCATTTTGTTTATAGTCGAATCCCTCTCTCGGAACACTCAGGCAGCACAGTCATGAAAATGGTACCAATCTGAGATTGATAAGGTTCATCACAGCCCGAGATTAACTATCAATTCCTAATGTGTTTAGGTAAGACACATTTCTACTTCCCAGCAGACAAAGAGGCAAACACAATGGTCCATGAAAGAAAGAAACAGAGATGCTGCCCAAGTGAAACGAGCCTTTAAATGTCACCTTCCTCACCTTGTGTTTTCGTAGCTGTACCTTCAGACTTCCAGATTGCTGCCTGAGCTTTCCTGATGGTTTCTTTCAGGGATCATTAAAAGTGATTTGTGGGCCAGCAAGGCTTGTATTTTCCATGCTCAGGATTCAGTTTACAGCATGTAACTCCGGAAGGGGTATCTGGAGGATTGCTTCCCCATCCAGGAAGTCTTCTGCTCCGGGAAGTCAAAGAGGGCTTCAACAGTCCATTGGCGGTTGATGAGGCAGGGCCTGAGTTGGGGGACGTGGCTCCCTGGGACTCAGGGCAAGGGAGGGGCGGAGTACAGGAGGTTGCTTCCTCTCTTCCCTGCTGTCAGGCTTTGGGAGCACAGAGCTTTGAGCAGCCTACATTTGGGGGCCCTGGAGAAGAGAACTAATGCTGCATGTCGAGTTCTGCTTCAGATGACCAGGCTGCACAAGAACGTTTTGCATAGTTTCCTCTTTTTCATTGCTCACATAAACTCGCTTCCCAGTGTCCCTCCTGGCCCCCACTTTCTTCTTAGGAGATGCTTCCATTTACAAATGAAAGGCACTGTTGGACTTTGCAGATGCATGCACTAAGTAAGTTACTGTGGATGCAAATATGCCTGTCAAGCATCAAGGTGCTCTCTCAAGACACCCCCCTTTCTTTGGGCCAGCTCTTCATCCTGGCATGCACACATTCAGCTTTCCTACCCTCCGAGAGAAGGCCCTTCCCCAGGAATCCTCTAAGGGGTGAGCCAGAATGCCTACCTGCCCAATTTTTTTCTCATTCTCCAGTCACTCCACAATTTTAATTAGCAAAAATGCGTTGCCCAGCACCCACTTAATCCATGGGGTGACACTGGTCCTTACGTGTGCATGTGTGAGACTTTATACTCATTAACAAGAAAAAGTCCCATTGCATGTATGGTTCAGTCTCAGGACCACAAAGAAATAGTCCAGAAACAAAAATGTAAGGCAGATCCAATCTATACCAATGTGATGGTCAGTTTTACGTGTCACCTTGGCTAGGCCATAGTACCCAATTATTCTCACCCATGGAGGTGTCCCTGTGGAGGTATTTTGTAGACGTGGCTAATGTCTACAATCAGTTGCCTTTAAAGGAAATTATCCTCGATAATGTGGGTGGGCCTTGCCCAACCAGTGGAAAGGCCTGAAGTTTCCCTGAGGAAGAAGAACTTCTCTGCCTTAAGACTGCAGCTGCAGCTTCTGCCACAGAGTTTCCAGCCTGCTGGCTTGCCTTGCAGATTTCAGACTTGCCAGCCCCCATATAAGCTAATTCCTTGAAATAAATATCTCTCTCTATCCATCTATCTATCCACCCATCCATCCATCTATCTAAATTATACTATTTCTGTTTCTCTGGAGAATCCTGACTGATACAACTGGCATCCAGTGAAAGACAATAGAGTGGAGCCAATTCATCATCCACAGAAACATTTGTTGACTTTCCCTCTCTCCCATGTCACTGGACTCTCCAATCCCTGACACCCTCACGCTCTGCAGCTATTCCCTGGCACCCTCTCTGCAATGTACGTATACACACACGCCTACATGCATGGATGCGTATAGATGTGCATCATCTATGCCTATATCTAATCTCCACAGCCTTCCTCCATAACATAACTCACTCCCACTGCCCATGAGGGCTCTCCTCTGCTCTTCCTTCTGTCTCTCTCCCTCTTCTGCTCGTCTTTCTTGGAGTCAACCCAGTCCCTCTGACAGAGATCCACCCATCCCTGTGCCTCTCTCTCCACTGGGTAGGCCTTTCTGCTCAGAGGTGGGGATGGAGAAAAAGGAAAGAGGGACCTGCTGAGAAGACAAGCCATGTTTGTATCTTACTGAGCAAGAGTGAGGAAAAGAGGAATGTATACTCATGTCTTAGTCATTTTTTATTATACTAAGTTTTTCCAAACTACCTTTAAATTTAAATAACTTAAAAATTCTCCTAAAATCTTATAACAACCTATAAGGCTATTTCTGTAATAATCTTATAAGGTAGATTAGGTAGGTATTATTCCTTTTTAGAGATGAGAAAACCAATAATTAGAGAAATTGAAAGTTAATCCAAGGTCCCACTTTAGCTCTCACTTCACTGATCACACAGCTGAGGCTAGAACCTAAGATTTCTGACTCCACTGCATTATGCCGGCTCTTTATAAAAGAGAGTGTACTTGGTTCACATTAATTAATCATTTAACAAACATACATCAAAGACAAAGGACTCCAGATGGGCTGAATAGAAAACTGAATAAGACACAATCCCCCACCTTCAAAATACAAGGAAGGAGACTAATGCTGTAATGGAGGTACAATGGTCAGGAGAAAGGCAGCTTGTGGAGGAGCCTTCCTTAGGTGTCATCACCTGCCTACCTTCTCCACCTTCCTCATGGGACATGGTTGGCAAGGCTTGCCCCAAATCTAGTGGCTTTACCTGTCAAGAATCCCACATCTTAAGTCATTGCTCTCCATTCAAGGTCTGCATGCAGAGCGGTCGGAGGTAATAGCTTTCCTAAGGAAGTACACACAGGCCATCACTGTGGTCAGGGGAATTGTGCTATGGGTCCCTGAGGGATGGGGAACCAGCCTTGGAAGGAAACGAAGTTGAGCAGAAGAGTAACCTCAGGGCAATGGGGAAAGAAGACTTTGAAACGCCCTTGAACATCATGGACCCACCCCACCCTTATTGTTGCTGTTCCTGCTTCTCCTCTATTAATCTTATAATCATTAAAAAGATAATTAAAAGCAGAGAAGATGATTTTCAAGAGAGATAAGGAAGAGATAAAAAGAAGGCTTATATAAGGTGATAAAATAGTTGGAAGAAAGTATTTAGAAAGACTCAAATTAGATCAAATTAGATAACAGCAATTACAAAACATTAAGAACAAATTTGAAAGGTGAAAAATTAAAAATAGATATAAAATAAGATAAAAAATCATAATTAATAGTTTAAAAGAAAATTACAATTAATGTTATAAAGTAAAATTATAATTAATTATACTTTTAAGAGATTGACAATTAAAAACTTGAGATAAATAGTATTAAGTTAAAAACTACAATTAAAATAATATTTTTTTTTTTTTTAAGATTTTATTTTTTCCTTTTTCTCCCCAAAGCCCCCCAGTACATAGTTGTATATTCTTCGTTGTGGGTCCTTCTAGTTGTGGCATGTGGGACGCTGCCTCAGTGTGGTTTGATGAGCAGTGCCATGTCCGCGCCCAGGATTCGAACCAACGAAACACTGGGCCGCTTGCAGCGGAGCGCGCGAACTTAACCACTCGGCCACGGGGCCAGCCCCTTAAAATAATATTTTAGAGATGATAACACCAATAGAAAAATGGACGAAGAACATAAATTCACCTATAAAGCAATACAAATAATGATATATATGTGCAAAAATGTTCAACCTCACTAGTAATGAAATAAATGCAAATTAAAACTATTAGCTATTGACTTTTACTTATCAAGTTGGTAGTGGTTTGAAAAATGATGATATTCAGTATAGTCCAGAATACAGGAAATAACCATGTCATGTCCTACAGTTGGAAAGGTAAATTGTTTCAGCAGACAGAATTTGGCAAGACGTGAGAACCTGGAAAATATCCATACTGCTTTTTCTTTCAATTTTTTCTTTTCTTTCTTTCTTTCTTTTTTTTTTTTTTGTTGAGGAAGATTGGCCCTGAGCTAACATATGTTGCCAATCTTCCTCTTTTTGCTTGAGGAAAATTGTTGCTGAGCTAACATCTGTGCCAATCTTCCTCTGCTTTGTATGTGGGGTGCTGCCACACCATGGCTTGATAAGCGGTCTGTAGGTCCACACCGGAGATCGAACCTGCTAACCCTGGGCTACAGAAGCAGAGCACATGAACTTAAGCCATGGGGCCAGCCCCTCTTTCAATTGTTTTCATTGTGGTAAAATACATAAACCATAAATTTTACCATCATAACCCTTTTTAAGTGTATAGTTCAATGGCCTTAATTAAGTACATTCATACAACTGCAACCGTCACTGGCATCCATCTATAGAACTCTCTCCATCTTGCAAAACTGAAACTTTGTACCCATTAAACAATAACTCTCCTTTCTCTCCTTTTCCCAGCCCCTGATAACCACTTCTACTTTCTGTCTCTATGAATTGGCACTCTAGGTACCTCATAGAAGTGGAATCATACAGTACTTGTCCTTTAGTATACACAACCTTTTGCCCAGTAATTTCATTGCTGGGACTTTATCCTAGGGAGATAGTGTGGGGGACAGGCATTGGCCACCCCAAGATACCTCTCTTTGGCATGAGAATTATTTGTTGCTGGTTACTCTGCAAACAGGGAAGGAGGCTCTGAGGAGTGGAACTTGCTTACCCTTTGTTAAGAAACATTTACATTTGTAAGGGAAATCTCTATCTGTAAAGTTGTCTCCCTCTGTACCAGGAAGAAGGGGGATGACCTTATCTCTAGAAACTCTTAATCAATGCCAAAGGCAAGGACTTAAATCTGCATAATAATCTTATTCCTGTTTCTGGTAACCTCCTGTAATTGACTCCCCCCACCCCCAACATCCTCTTTTGTCGTTAGCCGAAGATGATATTTAAGGTGGTGGCTTCAGCCATTTTGGAGAGTTGCTCAGCTTGCCTGAGCCTCTCCCATGTATACATGTTACAAAGCTTTGTTTAATTTTCTCCTGCTATTCTGTCTCATGTGAATTTAATTCATTCTCCGGCCAGACGAACCCAGAGAGGGTAGAGGAAATGTCTTCCTCCCCTACAATAGTCACAAATATGAACAACAAATTATGTACAAGAATCTTCATCAAAGCATTGTTAATAGCCTTTTAAAAATTAGGGAAAAAAATCCCTGAATGCTCAAGAGTAGGAAATTTGATAAATAAAGATTTATTAATTATATGAAGAAATACTATAAAAATATTGTGTAGAAGAAAATGACATGGAAAAAAGAATCATGATGTATTAAGCAAAATTCCTTTCAGTCTAAAGAAGAGTATATACACTGTATGATGTCATTAATTTTGGAGAAAAACATTTGCATATATTCTTAATATATTAGCAGTAGTTATTTATGGGTAGTGGGTGTTTATGAGTGGTTTTAATTTTCAACCCTTTGTTTATCTACTTTTACTACAATGAGTAAATGCTATTTTTAATAAGCAAAAGTCACTGAAGAAAGATTAAGGAAAATAAGAGAGTTTAAAAACAAGAATTCTAGAGGCTGGCTCCGTGGCCGAGGGGTTAAGGTTCGCGCGCTCCGCTGCGACGGCCCAGGGTTCGGATCCTGGACGTGGACATGGCACTGCTTGTCAGGTCACGTTGAGGTGGCGTCCCACATCCCACAACTAGAAGGACGTGCAACTAAGATATACAACTGTGTACAAGGGGGGTTTGGGGAGATAAAAGCAGGAAAAAAAAATAAGAATTTAAAAATAGAATTGATCTAAGTAATTTAAATATCTAAAACATATGCAAACAAAATACAATATAAAGGCTTGGAAATATAATTAGTAAGCTATTTTAAGTTAAGCAGAATAAATTTAACACTAACAGAATAACACAAAATCACCCTTCATTGAGCTCCCAGTGAATGCCAGATGCTGTCTGTGCTAGGTGCTATAATACATCACCTAAAACGGACTAATAGGATAACAAGTTCCTTTATTTAAAGGAATCACTGGATAATAAGAGGGAAAAGGCAGAAGTATCTGAGAAGGGCAGGTTTCAGTCCTTTTAGCAGCCTCTCGATTGGACGCCATTCCTCCTTGAGAATCCTTCCTCACAGCCTGGTCTTGGGGACAGACGCTTCACCAGGAGTCAAGAAGCAATGCATTCAAATGGTTCCTCAGGCTCCAACCCACTCTGCATAGTTTCTGTCTCTCGTCAGAGCCCTGAGAGACCTCCCTAGTCCCCGATCCAGTCCCTCCTCCTACCCTAGTAACCCAAGGACGAGGCAGCCGTGTGCTAGGAGCACTCTGTGGGTACTTCAAGTTGGGGAAATGTGTTTGACTTGGTACACAGAAGATGAAGCAGTGTATCAGTCAGTGTGCTGTATGTAGACATTTACAGAAAACAAGACTCAGCATGTTCGTGCATATAACTTAAAAGTCCAGGAAGACTTGCGGCGTTAGATAAGGCTTGATTCAGAGCCAAGAGGAGTGACCAGGGCTCACTTTCCTCTCTCCAGTCCTTGGCTCTGTTCTCTCTAGGTTAGCTCCATTTTCAGGCAGGTTTCTCTGAGGATCCAAAAGGGACATCCGAGGCTACCTCCTCCTTTCCATGAAGTGAAAGCCTATTCCAGTAGTTTCCTCAGAAGAAGGACATTTTCTCTCCTAGAAGCACCAGGCGGTTTGCTGATACGTTTAAGCCACTCAGGAACCTTGCTCCCACCCCTCGCTGGAGCTGAGCGTGGGGGAAATCTCATTCAAACCTGATGGCTGAGAAAGGAAGAGAGGGAGTGTATGAGTAGCGAATTAGAATATTAATGGCAGGAGAGATGGGAAGGTCAGGAGAGAACCAACAACTGTCCATCTCAGCAATTCTTTGATTTTAGGAAGACTTTATTTTGGAGGCGATATTTGAACTGGGGCCTCAAGGAGGTTCATGACCTGAAGAACAGGGGGAAAGTGTTTCTAGATGGAGGTAACAGCATGCTGCATGGTTCAGAGTTATGAAATGTGCCAGGCTACTTGGAAATGGGGAAAAGTTCCATGAGTTGGTAGTCACAGGTACACGGAGAGAGAGATTCGCTGGCATCATGTCCTGCCTGACTAGTCACCAAGAGATGGAATGCAGATGCATTTCATTTAGATGTACTTACTCTCAGATAGCTGGTCCTAGAACCCTGGGTCCAGTACACCAACTCATGCAGATTACCCTTAAATCCAATCTAATAACCAGCTGTTTAGCAACCAGCTTGAGGAAAAAATAAGAGCTCTGATCTGTAGTCTTGGCCCTCCATTGTGGTGAAACCATTCCCACCACAGTCAACTTCAAGCAACCAAGGTGATGTCACTGAATATAGAGTTGAAATGTCACTGACTGCGGGACAGCGCTTACAAGTTGGTGGGAGCTTTCTCCAGCACATCACTGCTCTAAATTCTTCAAATTGGGACTGCCTTGGACGTATCTGCCCCATGGCTTCCTCTTTTTGCCATCTTTTGATTTTCTCAGTTTCATAGATGAATATGATCGATTCAGAATATTCTTGTTAATTGTTCAGTATTCTGGATCCCAGCTTTCCTGTAGAGGATTTGCTTATCCTCTAAGACATATTTTATCAAACAAATCTTTCTCTCTCTTTATTTTGTTAATTGAAGTAGTATTATGTCATACATACAGTCAAGTGGACAAATCTTAAGCATCCATCTCAGTGAATTTTTACACATTTATACACCCATGGAATACCCATACTACAAAGCATTTCCAGCATACCAGAAGACTCCATTGTGCCCCTCCCCGTCCAGCCTACTCATAAAGTTAACCCCTACTCTGAGATCTGCTGCCATAGATCAGTTTTGCCTGTTCCTGAACATCATGTAAATGGCCTCATGCACTATGTGTTCTTCTGTGTCTGGCTTCTTTTGCTAAATCGTGTCTATGATATTCAGCTACATTGTTGAGCGTAGCAACAGTTTATTCTTTTTCGCTGTAGTATAGCATTCCATTGTGTGAATATACCACAGTTCATTTATCCATTCTAAAGCTGACGGACATTTGGGGCTCTTGTGAGTAAAGCTGCAATGAATACTCCCTTATGAGTCTCTTGGTAGACATAAGCATCATTTCTGTTGTGTATATTCACAGGAGTGGAACTGCTGGGTCGTTAGCTAGTGCACAATTAGCAAACGGATTGACGAAGCCTCTAATATTCCCACAGGGAAGGCATACTGACTCCTGCCAGGCCTGAGCCACCTCTGTGCTGGGCCTGCACTGCCACCTCACAGCTGTGCACTGTCCCTCCCTGTCCCTGCTTAATCATCACGTTTGCCAAGGTTTCAGCAGCCACTGCAATATCTCATATTCGGCATCAGAGCCTTGGCATGAGGGTTCTTGAGGGCCATTTCTCATGACAGAGAGCATGAGGTGCTGGCTAAGCACGAGGCTGAATGGCTGGAGGTCTAAAATCTCCCCAGGCTCTGATGAAACGAGGCTCTCTGGTCTTGGGCAACTGACTCAGCCTCTCTGGGTGTCAGCTCCTTTATCTGTGAAATAAAGAGGAAGATTAGATGGTTATCAAGGTTACTTCCACTTAAAGTCCTGTGATTCCTAATAAAAGAATTACATTGTCCAGACTCTTGTTCCAGGATGAGAGTGGGAACACACCATGCTTTGCAACATGTGAGTAAAACAGAATTTTACTGGAATTGAAATGCTCACAAGTGCCCTCCTTGGGTGCCTGTCTGAGCTGGGACAAAGGTGGAACCAAACAGGGCAACACACTTGGGTAAGGACCAGTTGTGTAGAATATATACTTAGGGCCATTTGTACACTATTAGCATCAATAAACAGGCATTTCTCTGGCTGTCCAACATTGCAGCAGAAGGGCTCACGTAACCTTGATGCATTTCAAGCATTTGTTATTTGGAAGTAAAGAGGCTAACAGCCTGCATTTCAGAAATCTCTCAAGATCCATGACAGGTAGATATTGTTAAAGGTTTAGGAGAATGTCCCTGTGCTTTCAAATAAAAATGGTTTGAAAATTCATCAAGGCCAGAGAAGCCATTCAGGGGAGATGACAGATGGAATGTTTGTGCCTGTTTAAGGACTGGAGATGAGAAATGGGCCTGTTCTGACTTGGGCTCCGTTTATCAGAGATGATCACTCCACACTCAACACAAAGGAAATCAAAGGGCCCTGGGACCCTTGCAGGGCTTGAGGGTGGATGAGCTGGAGGTAGGCTGGGCTGGCCTCTCCCTCTTTGGACAGACCTTTGCCCATTCACTGGCATCCCTCCTCCCATGCCCTGAGACCAACACTTGGTATTTCAGCCTCTATATTCTGATGAACGTAGGATGGAGAGAAAAGTAATGGGTCAGGAAAAACATAAAAATGAGGAAAATATAACAGAAGAATGTTCAGGAAATGGCAGAGAATGGCTTTTTAGAAACCTGCTATAAATTTGTTGAGACTTTACTCTAGAATAATCTTTATGTCAGAGGTACTAGGAAATCTTGGTGCAGTGCCAAGTTACAACCCAAGTGTAAAATTTATTTTAGCCATATGGTGTTAAGTGATGTCTGTGAAGTGGAATGGTCACCAGAGCCCATCTGATGAAGTGGCGTGGCACAGCATATACAATTTACTGTGAACAAGAAATTAATAGCAAAGGCTACTATTAAGGGGAAGTCAAAGAGAAGTGGAGAGGTTCCTGAAAATTGGGAGAACTCTGCCACACGATTTGACTAGATGCAAGGGCAACGCAGTGGTCAGTGATGGGCTACTAAAGGAGATCACGTGATTTGTGCCATTACTGTGGATACTTTCAAAGACACGGAGAGACGTTATACTGTACTTGTGAATGCCTTGTAATTATTGCTGACTTGTTTCTTGCTATTTTGGGTTTTTTAATCTCTTCAAGTGTGCTGCCCAAAATTCTGGTATTCAAAATATGTCACGTAAGCACACTTGTGCATGCACACACACATGCTGAGAACGACTGTTTTAGGCCTTCATTGTTTCTATATGATTCTACACACAATAATCAGTAGGGAACGCTTTAAGGCTGATGTCCTGTTATGGCTCATCAAATAAGTCTTGGGCCGTATTTTCAGAATGTCTTTATATTGATTGCCTGCACTACATAAGAAGCACTTTTCGGTGATTTTAATTGGTTGGCTATAACTATGGCAACTGTATGTCCTAGATTTTCTAGGATGATCCTGATTTCAAGGACTGATTTAATTGTCTCTATAAGTACACAAATAGTAGTCAGAGCATGTGCTCCAATTTTTAGCTCAGAAAACGCGATCATTATATCGATATTCTATTTCAGCGCACGTTATAGAATGTGAGTGCTCTACAGTGCAGCTGAAATGCTGCTCAGAGAGCTGGGAGAGGGCTATGACAGACAATACATTGATTAGTTTTTCCAGCTGGGGGCCAGGAACAGGTCTCTCCTCCCTGATACCTCATCATGCCAGGTCGTGTTCTTCTGTTTTTACCTCTTTCTCACTCATCTCTTTCTACACTCCCAAGAAGTGTAGCAGAAGCAGTCAAGAGAGGTGGGAGAAGAAGGATCAGCAGGATTTTTGCCTTCTGCAACTTTTTTGAAGTTGGGATTGAAGAATCAGAGTATGTAGTGCAAACCTTCTTCCTACCTTAAGACTTCTGAAATTTTGCGCGTTAGAGGGATTTGGAAGTCTAGGTGGATTTTTTTCGGGGGAGGGGGATGTTAGGGCTGCTTGGAATTTTGACAGAAAAAGCAATTATTTGTTTGTTTGTTTATCTGCAGCATTAATTCCAAAGGTTTGACATGGAGGGAAAGTAAGAAATTGCTCAGGATGAAGGAGTTGGAAGGTAATATTGTTTGATGGCCCAGCTAAGATGTGAGAAGGATCAAACTACTGCTCAGTTAGTTCTCTGCTCTGGATCAAAGTAAACTGTTGACACTCAGTGTTTTTACTTAGAGTGCTGGTTTCTTGGCTGGAGACTGAAGAAAATGTCATGTTGTGTTATTGTTGTAGGTATTTGTGTAGGTCTCAAGTAACTGGGAGGATTTTTTGATAAGCCTATGAGTACCCCAGAACCTTGGAAACATGGAACAGCAGGGCCTCTGGAAGACTAGGAGCCTTGACAGGGCCAGCCATTACAAAAACTGTAGTTGGACGGCCTTTCTGAACGCTAGGCAATTCTAGAAGCTTCTGGAGTTGTGGGTCTTCACTCTAGTGCTCTGTTACAGGACTAAGCTAATTTTTGGAGGTCTGTTTTATTTGAGTCTCCCTTTTGGTTGGCCTTTTTTTCAGTACGTCAAAGCTTCTCACAGTTTCTTTTCTTTTCTTTCTTTTTCCTTTAAAAAAAACCCCCTATTTTGGACTTTATCGAATGATAAATAAATTTCTATGGAGTTTGGATAGCTATATATTCTTTGACAGCTTTATTGCTATGTAATTTATACATTATAAAGTTCATCCATTTTAAGTGTACAATTCAGTGAGTGTTGGTATATTGACTGAGCTGTGCAACCATCACCATAATCTAACTTTAGAACATTTTTATCACCCCCAAAAAAGAAACCTTGTACCAACTGGAAGTTACTCCTTATGTTACCCACACCCTGCCCCTGGTAAGCCCAATCTGCTTTGTTTTCTATAGATTTGCCTGTTTTGGACATTTTATTAAAATGGAATCATACAACACGTAGTCTTTTGTGTCTGGCTTCTTACACTTGGCATCATGTTCTTGAGGTTGATCCATATTATAGCATACAATGGTACTTCATTCCTTTTTATTGCCGAATAATACCCCATTGTCTGGATATACTACATTTGTTTATCCAGTCATCAGTTAACGGACATTTGAGTTTTTTTTATGCTATTATAAATGAAATTGCTTTCTTGATTTAATTTTGGCTTGCTAATTGCTAGTGTATAGAAATACAATTAATTTTTATATGTTGATCTTATATCCTGCAACCTTGCTGAAACTTTTTTTAAAAATTAGTTCTAATAGTTTTTTTAGTGGATTTCTTGGGATTTTTCTACTTATAATGTGATACCATCTGTGAATAGAGAGAGTTTTACTCTTTCTTTTCCAATATGGATGTCTTTTATTCTTCTTACAGTTTCTGCTTCCACTTCGCTTTAGTTTGCTATGATGCCTCAAGGTTCTGACTTAGTGTCATAGTTTCTCTCTTTGCTATTTTTTTGTATGTTCTGAATTTTCAAGTTTTGATGGAGATAGAGAAACGGGAAAGAGACATAGAGAGTCTGACTAGCTCAAGTGTTAGCTATTACTTTTGCTTGGGGAAAGCTTTGCATTCTAGCTTCTAGGTCTCTGGCTAATAAACGCTGCCTGTGGGTTAGATGATCACTAATAAGCTGTAGCCAGAGAGAAAAGGAGACCACAGGTTCCAGGTATCTCAAGAAATTTTCTTTAGAAGGGGCTATAGTCATGGCCCGGCTTTTAAACTGATATGGATAGAACAATATTGTTATAGTAGGTATTTTTCCAAGAATAAGATATATATTTTTTTTAAATTCAGAAAGTTTCTTTGTAATGCTGTTGGTTGGAATGGGTTATGGATTCTAAAGTATTTTTATTCTTTATTTTTTAAATTGAGGTATAATTGACATACATTATATTAGTTTCATGTGTACAACACGATTCGATATTTGCCATACATTGCAAAATGATCACCACAATAAGCTTAGCTAACATCTGTCCCCATACATACTTAAATTTTTTTTCTTGTGATGAAGATTTTCAAGATCCTCTATAGTTAAACATACTGTACTGCATATCTAAAGTATTTTTAGATTACCTGATAAGACCACTTACATGTTTCTGTAACAGGAAAAGTGAAGATACCACACTACCTTCTCATGATTAGCTTTCATCATCTTTATTTGGTTGAAACAATTTACTTAGTAGTCTAAGGAGATAATATATTCAAGGTAACTAGTGGTTTGTTCATCTCTCTACTATCTCCGAGAAACTCTTTCTTTGTGAATAGCTATTTTGGTAGCAATTTATTGAGCATCTGTTTTATGTAGAATCTCCAATATGTGCTATATATTGGGGTAATAAGTGAGGAGGATGTGTTTGTGGAGGGGAGGTCCCAAAGAAATGAAAGGCATAATTCCTGGGATTTTTAGTTCTTTGTAGAAGGAAGGTTAAAATACATTATACACCTTGATAGCACATACAAAATGACCAGGGATACAGAGGTGAAAAAGATATAGTCTCTTCTCTAAAGATTCCTACGATAATGTCAGCACATAATTGGAGCTCAATAATGTTATTGCATTTTCTGGATACTTTTGGAATGAGAGGATGCTATGCTGTGTTGTGGTTGGCTGCTTTTAATGTTGAAAGGGACTACTTGAAGATAGTACCATCACTAACCTGATTTCTAAAGAGAACACATACGCCTCTGTAAGACTAAGTTCATATGGCTAAACTTATATGCCACAGAATATTTAGCAAAAAGTAATTTTTAAATGTGTATGTAGACAACTTAAAAATTATTCACTGGTCTTATAGAGTGAAATACCGAGCTAGAAGTTTTCCAGAATAGATCTTCTCATCTTTGTCTGATGTAGTTTGAATTCCTCCACTAATTTATGCCGTCGTTGGCAATCACTTTACTTTCCGCTGCCTCATCATATTATGGCCCAACTAGCTTATGTAATTTAAGTGAAGGGAGACGCAAAAAGTGAAGGTTCTGCATGTTTAGCGCAAATAATTTATGTTTTCTGTTTTGTCATATGCAGATTTGAAAACCATAATATTTAAAATTTTACATTACAAAGAAATAAAATAGTACATAGTTCATGAGATAAAGCTATAGGCCAAATGCAGGGTTTTGCTGTTGTCGTTTTTTATGGCTAAGGCTAAAATAAAGAAATGCTAAATTTTGCCTCAGGGATTTGTTTATAAGAATCTAGGAATGGCTCCATTAGGAGACGGCATCTCCCTCATTAAACTGTGAGTTCCTTTAGGAGATAGATTGTATCTAACTCACTAGCCTAAATTTCTAGAACACTATCTTCAAAGCACGTTTTATGAGACGAACGAACTTCCTCGAAAGCTGCCCAGTTAGAAGGCTTTCCACCAGTCAAGACCTCAACTCCCAGAATGCCATGCTCTCCTTGCGCTCTCAGGATTAAGGCGAGAATATCCCAGCACCCATCGCTGCAGATCGAGACTACAATTCCCACTATAGCCAGGGGCTCCGGAAACCTTGTCAAACACCGCCTGTTGCCATAGCATCCGGGTCCAGGCCAACCAATCCGGTGCCCCTGCCGAGTAGAGGCGGGCCGTTCGCTTCTCTGACCAACCGGAGGCATTTTTGTTGCGGAGCGTGACCGGAGGAGGCGGGAGCTCAGGACCCGCGCCTTCTCCTTGCTTCTTGGGGTCGTGGCCTTGCTCCCGTCGTGCGAGGAGAGGTCGGGCACGTTCACGCGCGTCTGTGCGCGTGGGGCCTGAAGTGCTCGTGGGTCCGCACTAGGTCTCTGCGGGAGCAGCAGCAGAAGCCATGGGCGGGACCGCCAGCACCCGCCGGGTCACCTTCGAGGCGGACGAGAATGAGAACATCACCGTGGTGAAGGGCATCCGGGTGAGTGACAGTGGGCGGGCGGAGGGCCAGCGCTCGGACTCGGACCCCAAACCTCCGACCTTCCCGGGACCCGCTCAGCCCAGTTTCCCTCCTCCGGGCCCCCAGTGTTGTCTGGCCCGAAGCCGAGTTCTCTGCAAAGAAGCTTGAAGTTTCAAGACTTGGGACGTTCATTCAGAAAGATTTCCTGGTTGTGTGTCAAGTGCTGAGTACTGTGCTGGGGCGGGTGAGGGATGCCAGGTTGATTTAGACCCTCCAAGGCCTCGCAGTCTAGTCTTGATTCCGTTGCTTACTAGTTGTGGGATTTGATTGGAAACCCCTGTCTCACAGTACCCATCAGTGGATAGGTACAGGACCCAAACCCTGCTTTTGCACTACCCACATCACCTCTCTCGGGGTGAATGGGCATTTTAAGGAACTCTTTTATTTATTGTCTGTCATTTAGTACCCTCCCCCTGATACTACCCATTCCCCCAACGCGCACCCCCCCCCCCATACTCTTACTTGCTCTGATACCACCCATCCCCCCACACCCACCCACCCGCCATAGACTTTTCCGGCCTGCCTCTGGTGACTTCTGGCTTCTCCCTCCTTCGCTTGTCATCTCGTCTTTCCTATGCACCTCCTCTATGGCCTGCCACGCCTGAGTTTTGGACTAGCCCACTCGCTTCAGGAGTAGTGCCTGCCAGTCTGATAGGGCTTAAGATAGAATTGCAATTTTTCAGACTGGTGGAAGTAATACAGTCAGTTTTGACCGAGACATGGGAGAGGCTTTTTAAATGCTCCCTGCATGTGCTTGATCCGTAATCTGAAAACTTGATCTTTCTCTAGGGTGTCAGCATACCGGCACTAACTTCCTTAACACACTGTCCGCTGCACCTGAATTTGGAGCCTCACATTTTTGGAAGTATGATGCCTGAACCTAGTAAATAGAGCAATTTGACTTCAGAAAGTTTTATAATATTTCATATTTTTCTTTTTCTGTTACTACACACTCATATAAGTAAATTTGTAAATTATTTTAGCTTTTGTTATTAGGAAATAAAACTTCTTAAATATTTAAAGTGTTTGAAAACTTTTTACTCTGAAACTGTTATCTTGAGAAGAATTTATTAAAGTTTTCTTTATAGAAACTCAGACTGTTGAACTCCATTTTTGGTCTGTGACCAGCATTTCTTATATTAATTAATGGTAGTACCACATTTTGTAATAAAATGTCTGAGGCTACATTCTTTGGGTTGTTGTGGTTTAGTTGTTACTCTTTGGAGTAAAATAAAAATTACTGTGAACTCTGAGTTTTACGCAGAGATTGGTTTAATCTTGCCTCTTGGCTCTTTGAGTGTTCCACACCAGAGGGTGAAAAGGAAATAAAAGTAAGAAAAAGCAAAATAAGTTTTGGGTGAGAAGACATTGGCTAGAAAAATTTATAAATCCATGTTCTCGTTCTCTAGTACAGACACAGTGATGACAGCAAAGAAAATTCTAAGAGAATTTGGCCACAGCACAGAGATGCATGTCAAATATTAGCTAAGGCTAAATAGGATAAGTATGACAATAGGCATAGGTATTAGATTAAATGGAGAGTGTCTGAAAAAGCTTTTTTAAAACAAAACAACAGTAATCTGTGTCCTTTAGCCGCTCAACTTGATGAAGTAGTCTTTATTTTTTTTCTTTCTCATAGAGTACATTTTATCTATATGGTTATAATTCAAGCACACACCATGCTCATTTTGACCTCTATGCGTTGCTTTTCTCCAGTATATACCCTTCACCTGGAATGCCCTTGCACAGTTCTTGTTTCAAATCTTTCTTTCTCAACGATGATTTGCAGTCTCTGAGCTTAAATTTTCTTATCTGCAAAATGATGGGGCATAAGTACATCTCTAAGATTTCTGATCTTTCCCAATTCTGAAATTCTTGAGTCTAGTGGCGCTGTAAGTTTCTTGTAGCCATTCTCAGCCCATTGCTATTTGCTCTAAAAATGGCATGCTGTTGAACTGTTGAGTACTGAGGGATCATTCTCTTTTCTTTGAGGTCATGGTCAAAAGAGCATCAATTTGGGGTTAACAGACCTCAGTTTAAATCGCAGATTAGGTATTTAATAACCTGCAGCCTTGGACAAGTCACTTCTCTGCTCGTATTTTCTCCATAAAGGGGAATACCATCTCTTCTCTTGATTGTGGTGAGATGATGAGGTAAGGTATTTAAAGCACGTGGCACATTGTAGATTTTTAATAGAAGGCACCTGTTATTATGATAGGGCTCCTTCCACATCTAATACTCTGAGATTCTTTGGAAGTCGTGTATAAGGTAGTGGAAAGAGCATGTGCTCTGGAACCAGGCAGACCTGGGTTTGTTCCTACCTCTGCCTCACACTGGCTGTGTGGCCCTGGACAAGTCACTTTTGATTGCATTTCCTTGTTCAGTATAACTGCACACAGCCTACTTCTGATACTTATGCATCAAACACTGCTTGTTAGAATTGAACATTATGTAAGCATCTAGCACAGTGTCTAGTACTTTGATGGTGTTTAGTACTTATGTGAGTAGTAGCTGTTATTAGAGCTGTTCAAGGGAATGGATATGTAAACTTACGTGAACTTAAAATAATTATATAAAAACAAGGGTATATAGTGCTCCCACAGGCACAATATACTGAAGGGGTGTGGACTGGGAATAGGGAGTCCGGAGTTCTGCAACTGATTGCCTGTGTGATTTTTGTCTAGGTGTTGTAGATGTTTTCCAGCTATTCTTCCTATTTTTGTGAGCTTGACACAAGCATCTTGTTTCCCTCTGGGACATGGGGAAGGATAAACATCAATTTCAGTATGAGTGAGCCACTGTTTTTAGCTCAGTTGATTAAACATGGTCTTGATGAGGCCTAAACGTCAGTGTTGAATTGCAGATGGGTTGGTTCAACTTGGCTGAAGAAAACTTTGCAGATTTGCCCAATTGTCTAACATTTATGTCATCACTCATAGGAAGTGAGCGTGTACCAATGATTCAACAGACTCAGTCACTGCTGGAACCCAATTCTGTGCTCCACTGATAAGGATAGTAATTTCATCTTCATTTATCTTAATATGTAAGGAGTAACTTTTAGTAAGCAGCATAAGGCTTTAGGGAACTAGGCCGTGTTTATTAATGGATCATGTTTTCACAGATTTTTCTTGCTGAGGTCCTTAACAATTAGCAATTAAAGGACCTACTTAATTTAAGTTTAAAGTTTCTTCTCACCTACCAGATGTTATTTTCATGGTATTTTAGGGTCTTGTTTTTTTCCTTTATCCTTAGCAATTGATAGCTTTCCCCCACTTCCATAAAATAACCCATATTCTTACACCTGATTCCAACTTGGAATCTGAAACGACTCATGGGCTAGATGAAAGGCCACCCTCTTGCCTTGCCCTCCTCTCAAGTCTAAAATAAATTTCTAGTGATATAAAGACCAGGCATTTTCATTACTCATATTACATGTGCTTAATGGGATTTTTCTGAGCACCTGCTGGGTGTGCTTCGAAAGTGTGCCTTCCACTCCATCTTTCACAAGTTTATCTGAAACATCAAAGCTGTGAGTGAACTTCCAGAGCAAATGTCAACTTCAATGAGTGTCATTTTCAAAGTAATATTTATCATGCTTTCCAGGCATAAACTAATCTCTGCAACTGGTTTTGAAGTTGCAAGCTGAAATTCACAGGAGCCAGTTATGGTAGTGTGGGTACTTAACATGGAACACAACTAGTGCTTTGGGAAGTATGGGCAGTTGAGAGCCCCTGAAGGAAGAGATTATTTAATGTGGGATGTTGTGGAGGATCCTGGAGAGGGTACAAATCCAGTCAGTCACTGGGGTGTTGAGGAATGTTGTCAAGTAATTCAGTTAACTGATAAATGATTGGTCCTTTCTATGTGAAAAGCCCATGAATCTCTTGGGTATAGTACTGTGTGAAGCATTCTAGGATGTTATACAGAACGAAGTTCATGTTTTCCACTAATAACAAATGCAAAGAAATACAAGTGACAAACCACAAACATAGGCTAAAAACTAATTTTATATATATATATATGGCATTCCCCCCTCCCCCCTCAGGCCCTTAGGTAAGTCTTTGGGAGTGATTTCTTCCACATAATAATGACAGTTTTTGGAGCCTATATCTTAAAATGATAGTTGAAAAAGCAAACTAATGTTCTCACAGAAAATGACCTATACTACATGGAAAGAAGATCAAATGAGAAAAATGGGTCTGAGTCCTTTAATCAGTTTGATAAGACACATCTGGAACATGAGAAAAACTAATATGGAGGTGAGGGTCTGGTTTGTTTCTGTCTCATGTGGTTCTTAACTTGACCTCTTAGAGAAGGGCCACTTAAAAGGAGTTCTCCTTTTCCTTTTACTCTGTTCTTTGGAAGTAGAAATACTTTATGTGTGTCCATCTCACCCAGTCTCCCGTTGCTCAGAAAATACCGGATTCTTGGTTGGTGGGTGGTATATTTGTGCTAATTTTAGATAAGACGAACCAAGGTGGGTGGGAAGAGATGAGTGGGAAGACTGTAGAAGATGAGACACATCTTTTCCTCGTCCCTGGAGCACATGTTGGTGTGGTGAGTAGTGTGACCCAAAACTTGGCAAGCCCCATTTACTTATATTTGTCTTTAGGAGCAGTAGAGAATAGGGTGGATAATCAAAGTCAGTGGACTGAATTCTGCCATCTTGGCAGGCCCTCTTTTGGTTCTCCCTTATATGAGAACAGTGGTTCTTAACTTCTTTTGGTGCATAGAGTACTGTAAATCTAAGCTAAGGACTCTGCCCAGAACAGTGCAATGAGCAGACAACTTTGTGTACAGTTGAGGAATTAATTCATAGACTCCTGAGTCCATGGACCTCATGACATAATTCTAGCATTAATGTGTGTCTGATGGAGTTATTTCACCATTCTTTGCTACAAATAATTTCTGTAAATTGCACTTGGTATTCACCTTGATGGAGATTCCAGAGATCTCTGGAAACCAGATATAGAAGGTATAGATGTTTAAGTAGGAAAAAAGCTTTTCTGAAAGAAGTACTCTGAGAAAAGATGTTTCCTGAAGTTGCTTCTTTTTTTTTTTTTTTTTGAGGAAGATTACCCCTGAGCTAACTACTGCCAATCCTCCTCTTTTTACTGAGGAAGACTGGCCCTGAGCTAATATCCATGTCTACCTCCCTTCTCTTTATATGTGGGACGCCTACCACAGCATGGCTTTTGCCAAGCAGTGCCGTGTCTGCACCTGGGATCCGAACTGGTGAACCCCAGGCCGCTGAGAAGCGGAACGTGCGAACTTAACCAATGTGCCACCGGACTGGCCCCGGAAATTGCTTCTTATACAGAGGCTGCCTGTCCAGCTCTTGCAGAAGCTTATGTTGCACCTTTGACCCCTTTTTGAGTCAGTTTGTGTCACAAAGAAGAGTTGTTCTACACCTCCAGATTGTGTGTGTAACCCTGGCCAGCATCTAAATCTTCTCAGCTGCCTCACAAGTGCGTTCCCCAGTTCACAGAGAAGATCAGGTGAGTGTGCAGGTCTGAATTTATGACTGCAACTGGAAGGTCAGCTCAGCAGGTATTAACTTGAGATACAAGGATAACACAGCACGGCTGTTGCCTTGTATCGACATGGCCATGAGTGGACTGAGGTTAGGGTAAATCATGCTTGGTGTAGCGGAATCACAGCTGGAGGCTGCCCTGGGTGCTCCTTTGGAAGGCCCTGTGGATACACTTACGATTGATGTACGGACAGAAGGAGGAGGTTGACTCTTGGCAAGGCAGCCCTACCATATGTTTGTCAACTCAAAAAAATGAATTGTGCTCCTTTGGATACCATGCTTATCAATTCAGTGAAATACGACTGAAGACCTTGTTGGGACATGTTTTAATTAATGTTAAAAATTGACATTAAGTACCAATTTTTGAGGCCTCAGAGAAGCCAGAAAAATAGAAACAAAGTTAACAAGAAACAATTAGTAATTAGGTTGAAAGAGACATAGCACTTTTACTACTCAAGGGGCGCAGATAGGGATAGAGGAGCTCTGGATGTGCTCATACCAGGACTTAGGCAGCCGCTCCTGGAACAGCTGTAGGCCTGGCCTGCGTGCATCGTGTGGAGAAGCAGCTCAGTACACACTCAGGCAGAGTAGGTGAGAGGCAACCGTGATGACACGCGCAGTGGAAGTCCCCACGGCTGGAGCTGAGTTGGAAATAACTTTACCACATATTTGTATGGCATGTTATAGTTTATGACTTGTCTCTGATCCGTCCTGTCACTCCAGGGGCTGCTGGTGGTTTCAGTTTCCGGATGAGGAGAGTAAGACCCATTGAGT
Organism: Equus quagga; assembly: GCF_021613505.1. Taxonomy (NCBI): domain Eukaryota; kingdom Metazoa; phylum Chordata; class Mammalia; order Perissodactyla; family Equidae; genus Equus; species Equus quagga. The sequence goes on along the minus strand of NC_060274.1, from coordinate 111,693,557 downwards.
TGACGTCTGCAGGGTTTTGTAGCTAGAAGGTGGTCAGTGCTTTCTCTTCTCTTCTGGGCCAGCTTTTTACTTTACTCTCAAAGAATGATACTTTTGAGGCTGCTTTACGGATTGGAAGGACTTTTTGTAGTATTCGTTCTGAAAGTGGCAAGAAAGAATGACAAGGTATGAATTTTGATGCGAAGTAGATGAAGTGGTATTTAGAAGTAAAGATGGCCTGTCTCTAATACAGGTGAAGGTTTATAGCTAACACTTGATTTTTAGCAGACACATTCACTTTCTGATTAGGTAGAATATATATTTAGTGTAGTTGTTGTTCTTTGACTTTGGCTTGAAATATGGAAATAATATTAAAATGTAAAATTATATATGTCAAATTAGCTTTATATATTTAAACATCAATTATATTAGATCTGTGACATAGTATATATTGTATGTAATAGTATATAATACCTAGTATATATGATTATATATGGTATATAATATAAAATATGCATAGTATATTATAGCATACTATATTAATATAGTATGTTAAATATATTATGTAGTATATTACATTATATGTTGAATGAACTTTATATACATTATATATCAATTAAAATAGCTTTAAGATTCTAAAACTTAGTAAGGCTCATTTTATCTCCTTCAGAGGAAGTGATATACTTTTTTTTATTGCATGGAATTGAAAGAGTGTGTTGTTTAATAGTAGAGAAAGCACTGAGCTAGAGATTAGGGGTTACTGCTTGTGGTCCTGATGCTGCCAGTAACTGGATGTTATTCAGGATCTTTTTTTTTTTTTTAACCTGTAAAATGAGAGGGTTGGAGTCAATCTTAAGGGGTTTTTCCTAAAATGTATCTCAGCTTTGCAGATGTTTCAGCTACAGTCTCAGTGGCTGTCAGTTGTTAGAAAAGATGCAACTGGCTCTGGCATCTTCAAATAGAAAGTCCCTTGGCACTCTGCTTTCTAATCTCCACTTCTCTCCCAAGAAAAGAGTCGCGGGTTTTTCCTTCAAAGATCATAACTTTTGAGCTGTAATCTTTCCCTTTACTGTCTTACCTGTGTTCTGGTTTGGGTCCTGAGAGGTAACTTTTCGGGTACAAACTGTTTTGTTCACTGATATACCTATCCCGAGGGCCTCAATTAGTGTGCTTCGCCTAGTAAACGTGTTGAATGAATGATTGACCAATATATGGGAGCTCACGATTTTATGGAAAGGTGGAAAGGTGAATTCTTGGTCTATCATTGGAGTGCTGTATTGGAGATTTGTGCAGATATTGTGGGGCACAAGGAAGGGTAGCTTTGGGTAGGCAGAGTTGGAATGGACTGGGGAACTGGTATGAAGTATTAAGGGGAAGCTGTGGAAGCTGAGGTTGGAGAGTGAGGCCATAACCAAATGATGAGAAAGTGCTGAATAACTTGCAAAAGAATTTGGACTTTCCGGTCAACAGAAGGTGGCTGTTGAAGGATTTGAAGCGGGAGCTACCGTATCAGATTTGCATTTTAGGAGGGTTATTGATGATGCCGTGAACTAGGGCAGGGGAAACGGGGTGAAAGGAGAAGATAAATTCATTAAATATTTAAATATCATGGCCAAGAGGATGAGGGAGAGAGAAGAGTTGAGGACTGTCCTGTGTTCTGATTCAGGAACCTGGATGAAAATGGTGTCATTAATGAGATAAGGAAAGCAAGAAGAAGAGATTTTTGGCAAACATGAATTCATTTTGGAACATGTTAGCTTTGAGATGCTTGTGGTCTGTCCAAGGAGAAGTGTCCATTAGGCAATTCATTGTTTAGGTCTGGCTTTGGGATATAGGTCTTGGGCTGGAGATAGTGGATTTAGAGTTCATTAATTTATCAGCAGCAGTTAATAATCAAGGGAGTGAATGACGGTACCAAGGAGCGCACAAAGAGTGAGGAGAGAATAAGGCGAAGAACAGAATTTGGGGCCCTTTAGCATTTACGGGTAGGTAGGAGAGGGGAAGCCTGCAAAAGAAATAAGACGTGGCTGGAGTCCTAGGACATCCAGGACAGTGGGATGCCAGAAAGCCATGGAAGGGTTTCCAGAAGAGAGTGACCAAAACTCTTAAAAGCTAAGGGAAAGCCATATCAATTAGGTGCTTTATAAATATAAATATAAAAGATATTTATTTATATAAATATAAATATAAAGGTTTATTTATTTGGTCATTGGTGACTTTCACCAGAACACTTTTCATTGCCGTATTGGGTTACAAGCCAGATAGTGGTAAATTAAGGAAGTGGAAATTGGAAGACGGTCCTTGAGGATACAGGAGCGGGATCACCCAGTTACTTGACCTGGAACCTGGGCATCCTTCTTGATGGCATCCACTTCACTTCTAGTGAGACAGAGTCTGGCAGTGAAGAGGTGTGTCTGAGTGTGACCTCGAGACTCAGACGTCCTGGTTTTAAATCCTGGCTCCATTACTGATAAACTGTATAATCCAGGGCAGGTTACTTAATCTGGCTATGCTTCAGTTTCCTCACCTATACAATGGACATAATAAAAGTGTAGGGTGGGATTGTGAAGGATTAAATGAGTAAAGTACTTAATTTAGTGTAGTGCCTGGCCCATAATAGCACTCAGTCAAAAGCTATTTTGAATCCTAAATATCTTTTGAATTTGTTCTCCTGGATTACTATAATAGTTTTTTTAAACAATTTTATTGTGGTGTAATTTACATCCCATAAAATTCACCTGCTTTATCTAATAAATTTACTGATCTCTCTTGCTCACTAATAGTTAATCCCCATTTCATCCCAGCCGTAGGCAACCACTTACCTACTTTCTGTCTATGTAGAGTTGCCTTTTGCAGGCATTTCACATAAATGGAATTATATGGTATGTGGCCTTTTGTGCCTGGCTTCCTTCACTTAAATGTTTTTTAGGTCTGTCCAGGTTGTAGCATATATCAGGACTTCCTTTCTTCTTGTTGCTGAATTGTATTCCATTGTATGGGTGTATAACGTTTTGTTTATCCATTCACCAGTAGGTGGACATGGGTTTGTTTCGATGCTTTCTGTTATGAGTAATGCTGCTATGAACATTCCTGGGCAAGTCTTTGTGTGGACATATGCTTAATAGCTTCTTGGTTGGTCCTTTAGCCTCCTTCAGGGGTCCTCCTGCTTCTTCTGTTCTTGTTCCCTTCTAGTCTGTTCCCTACACTGTAGCTAGAGTGATCTTTGTAAGATGTAAATCTAATCGTGTCATTACACGGCCCGAAATCCTTCAGTAGTACCCAGTTGCCCTCAGGATCAGGTTCACACTCCTTAACTTGAAGGGTTTATTAAGAGTCTTCAAAATCTAAAATCTTATTTCCCTCTCCATTTCTCTTTCACTGAGCCCCCTCCTCAGCTTCCTGCTTCATCCATTCTTTTATTTATTCATATTGTTTCGTTCATTCGTTTAACTGCTTTTTCAATTAGCCAGGCTTTTTGAGGCTTTGAGGATGTAATAATAGGACGGCCAAATCCTTGCTTTCATGGGGCTTTCTTTCTAGTGTGAAAGGTAGACAGTAAACAAGAAAGCATCAGATAGTGGTGAGCGCTGTAAAGAAATAAAAAATGATGATATGATAGTAACTGGGGGCTGATGACTCAAATCTCCAGGCCTGAGTGTTCCTCAGAGCCTCCGCCCTACTGCCAGCTGCCTGCCGATATGTCCATGTGATGTCTACTGGTGGAAGCCCTGTTTCTCATCTGTACCTTCATGTCTTTCCCTCTTCTTGGAGTATTCTTATCCTACCCATTCTCTTCCTAACTCCTATTCATCCTGCTCAGCCCCACTCTTAAAACCTGGCTAGAGGTCCTGCCCATTTTGCTTTCTGTGTGCTTCCATTACAGGCTGGCTGACTTTAGTAGCACCTTTCACGTTATGTTTTAGTGCCTGATGATTGTCTGTGTCTTCGACTCCACTTTAAGCAACTTGATGACTGTTGAATACCCAGAGTCTAGCCTAGTTCCTGGCACATAGTTGGTGCATAATAAAATCTGTTGAAAGAACCATTGTTTGTTAGCCTTGAGCAGGAGGGAGGGAGGGACCCCATTTCCTTTGCGACTGGAGGGAAGGAAGGAGCTAAGGCCTGTTGCATATGTAAATTAATTTGTAGGATTTGGGGAGGAAAGGCGAAGGAGTTCTGAGAGCTTACATGTTCTCAGAGATTACAATTTAGTGCACAGTATAAAATGAGGAGAAGAGTTATTGATAATGAGCAATTAGCAGTGCATTAGAAGAGCTGAAGAAGCAGTGCTGTGGGGTGCATCCTGAAAACTTAAAACTCTTCTCAGTTGCTTTGGGTTTTATAGCTGTTAGATTTAGCCTTATTTCTTTAGGCCATTCGTTATCATATTGATATGGATGGCTAAATTACTTGGAAGCTATTGTAGTTTTCTCTCTTGTTCTTTTATAATTGATTTTATTTTGATGTTGCTTTTTCAGCTTTCAGAAAATGTGATTGATCGCATGAAGGAAACCTCTCCATCTGCCTCGAAGTCGCAGCGGTATTCTGGTGCTTATGGTGCCTCAGGTATTTTAGAATTTTAATTTTAGAGTTTTTAGTAGAGATGTTATAAGTAGTAAAAGTTCACTCAACAGTCAAGTTCTTCTGCACTTCTGCCTTTTGTTATTTGGATGTTTGACTTATTATACGGAATATTAGAAATCGGTAAGAGGGTTCCTTTTAAAATGTTTTGCGCTAAAAGTAGAATGAATCTACTTTCAAACAATCTTTGGAAAATTTTTTTGTCATCCAGCTCCTGAACTTTCTAATAGGCTTGGAAAGTTACTTCGTATCTTTTGTGTAAAATGGATTATTTATAGGAATTTTAGAAATTTAGGAGTAAATATTTTGAAAAAGAACATTGAGCTCAGAAAATATTGATTTACTGTTTCCAAATTGTGAAGTATCACCAATGATTTTATTTTCTAATAGATTTATTCTAAGTTTCTAATAAATAAACAGTTTATTCCTTCAGAGTCAGTCTTAATTTTGATGAAACTATGGTGTTAAGTGAAATCCATAGGGAATGATTAAGCCTCATTTTATCTGTGGATCCTGCTGGGTACAAAACTATTTCTCTTTCCTTTCCTTCCCCCTACCCCATCCATCTATTTGTCCAGCTAATATTTATTGAGCACCTGCTATATGTCTGGCACTGTTCTTGTTCCTGCCTGGTTTGATGGATGAGTGCTGTTTATTGGCGAAAAGGCAATGAGAAAATAGTAAGCATGATTAATCTTGGACTAAATGAGAATTTTCTGTATTTATTAGAAAGGAGTATTGTGTGGTAAATCTGCCTATCTACTGTGACACACATTGAGAAAGCTGAGATGCTGTCCAAATGCCATTCACTTGGGGGCAGTTGTGACCCTCTTACTAATCAAGTCAGTAACTATGAATTGACTTTCTAATATGTTTCAAGCAAAAGGTATCAAGATGAATAAGAAATAGTTCTTGTCCTTTGGAAACTTCTTGTTTGGTGGAAGCGTTAAGAAGAGTTCACAGTTCATTACTGTTAGATAGAAAGTGACCACTCCCTCCTTGCTGGAAACCCTTTCTTTGGCTTCTGGGCCACACTCTGGGTTTTCCTCCCACCTTACTTGCATCCTCAGTCTAGTCTTCTTGCTGATTTCCACTGAGTAATCTCATCTAATTGTATGCCTTTTGAATCATTACATAGATGCCTGTGACTCCTAAAATTATGTGTCTAGCCCTGACCTCTCCCTGGAACTAGACTTAGACAACTCAACTGCCTACTTGAAATCTCCACTTAGAGTTCTTTAACTTAACATGTCCAAAATAAATGCTTTTATTCTTCTCCAGAGTTGCTTCTCCTCTCCATCCTTCAAGTAATTGGCACAGGTAGTCAAGCCTGAAACCTAGAATTCATCCTTGTTTCCGCTTTTCCTTACTCCTTACATTAGGCCATTAGCTGATCTTGTCAACTCCATCTCTAAAGCATGTCTCAATATGTTCCTTTCACGTTCATCTTCACTGCTGTAGCTCCACTCCAGATAATTAACATCTGTTACCTTGTCTTCTGCAGTAGCCTCTTTACTGGCTCCCTACTTCTACTCTTGTCCCCTTATGCTTTGCCCTGCACACGGAGGCCTCAGCAATTTTTTGAAAAAATTAAATCAGTTCATGTGGCATCCCAGTGGTGGATCTCCATGGTACATAGACTATAATTTGAAGTGCTTTCCCAGGCCTCCAGGGCACACCGTGACTGGTCCTTTTCTGCTTTTGCAACGTCCTCTCTTGATATATAGATATTTTTAAAGTTGGAAATTGATCTAAAATATGATTTGTTCTAGGTAGATTTCTACCTACTGTGTTAAGGAGATAGGAAGATGATGATGAAGGTGATGAAATAGTGATAAATAACACTTAAATAATGCTTATTATGTGCCGGGTACTCTGCAGAATCCTTTATATGTCTTAATCTCATTTAATCCTTATAACCCTATGAGGAAGGTACGGTTACTAATCCATTTTACAGAGAGGAACCTGAGACTTGAAGTGATTAATTATCTTGCCTGAAGTCTCATAGCTGGTAAGCAGTGGAGCTGATAGTTGAATTCAAGTCCCTTTGGGTCCAGAGCAAATGCTCTGTTTTGATTATAATTTGAATGACACCTTGCTTCATTTGTAGAAACAATGTGACAGAAACTGGTTGGAGGGAAAGAGCTGCCTTTTAGTGATGTTCTGCCTGAGTTTAGGACGGAACCTTCTATCTATAAGAGATTGTTGGTTCTTCTAGCCTTTTCCGATATTGGCTCTCATTCAGTAGTGAGTTGAAGGAGAGAAAGTATTTTCTTTCTTAGGTTGGTTTACTAAACTGGTACCTTGAGAGAGTGGGCGTGGATGGGGAGGCTTTCTGTAAATGCTCACGGTATGACCTGCAGAACATGGCACTGACATTGGGATAAGCTCTGGGTGTGCTGAGGGATCCATCCTTTCCCATTTCTAGGTTTGACGTGATTGATGAACTCTTTGGACCATGACCAGCCTGGGCACTGAAAACTCTTTGAATGCTACTTGTTTTGGTGGTCAGGCTAGAACTACACTCTTTAAATGGTAGCTGCTAGTCACATGTGGCAATTAAGATTTAAATTAAAATTAATTAAGATGAAATATAATAAAAATTTCAGCTCCTTAGTTGCACTGGTCACATTTCAGTGCTCAGTGACCACATGCGGCTAGAGGCTACATATTGGAAGTACAGATCTAGAACATTTTCATCACAGAAAGTTCTGTTGGATAGCTCTAGTCTAGAATAAACCTATGCTTGGCATTGTGAACTCCATCAGATGATGTTAATGATTGAGTGATTTATGGTGATTGAGGTTATGGAGCTAATCTCAATGCTCTACGTGCTTGTGAATCTTGTTTCCTGCCTTTTCCACATTCCAGCTCCCCCAGGATTCTGGGTAAATGGAAACTTCAGTGACTATTTCCCTGAGGTATGATATCTTCACCTCAGTCTTTAGCACAGCTTGCTAACCTGTATGTTACTAGTATACTGGACGTATTGATTCCTTTGACTCTGAGGAGCACCTGTGTACCCTCCTGTGCCATACAAATACTTGCTTTTTCTGTCTGCACCATGATGTGAAAAAGGCTCAACAAGGCTAATAGCGCTGGCTCTTTGAGTGTAATAGTTCCCTTCCTCATTCCAACCCAACCCTGGAACAGAACCAAAACTTGACATACTGTTTTGAAATGATCTTGCCTTTAGCTTAAGAATGCAATTAGACTGTGATTGTGCAAATTAACAAAGATTTATTCTTAAAATTTAAAAAATATGTTTATAAAAGTAGAACTCTCAAAGTTTATGTTCTTTTCTGTGCTTATCTTATTTGGAGGTTTTCGATAATAGATTTCTTAAGATTTATAATTTAGGTGTGTTATGAAATAATTTTTCAACTCTACAAAAATATATTGATAAAAATGTCACCAGCCTTTTCTACATTTTTCATTGTCAAGTAAATTATATATTAAATGTGAGTTGAATTTTTAACACTTACTAGAATGCTTTCTTCCTCACAGGACTCTACTCATACTAGCCCTAGGCTATTCATATGTGGAATACAGGGCAGCGTATTTGATGGGCTCAGAGCCCTAGGATTCTGTATGGGAACTAAGTTTTGTCGTATATATGGTTTTGAGAATATAATTTATGCTGTAAGAAAGTGAGTTTCTCTAAAGACTTTACTGAAACTATTTTTTGCCAAACCTTGAAACAGATCAATGACTCGTTGCAATAAGTATTTGCATGTAAAGCTGTTCAGGCAAAATAATATACTGTGTGACACACAGCAGATTGTAATGCCACTTTAATAAATGATTGTGCTCTAAAGAACTTAACTGTGTCCTTCCTGCCTCAAATTCTTTGCTGTGTTATGTGTTATCTCAACTTTATTGGTTTGCTTTTACACGAGGGAATTTGTTTTTTAGGCTGCATAAGGGGATACCATTGCACATAGTTATAAACTTACCTTTTCATTAACATCTTGCGTCTTTTGATTTTAAAAATCAATGCTGGATATTGATTTTTTCCTTTCCACCCTGATCCTTTAGTTTTTCTGCCTCATAGTGAGGTCAGACCTCTCATGTTTGATACTATCTAATGCTGAGGAAACTCTGTCCCTAAATCAATAGAAAAAACCAGGCAGGAAATGATATTAGGAGGCTATTTGTTGGTTTTGTCAGCCACTAGCAACCTGATGGAAATGATGAATCTGGAAAAAAAGACGAATGAACTCACTTGCATTATTATCCTCACTGTGCAAGTTTCTCTAAATTTCTTGTCATTGTGAAAAATAAGAGAGATTTGCCGATTTGCGTTAAGTACATCACTGAGATCACTAAGTATTTGGCAGCCTTAATAAATTGCAGGAAGCCAATTTAAGCAGGAAATAGCACAGCCCAAACTAAACAGCCAATTTAGGGAAACAGATTCATCTATATGTTCTGTGTATTTTTCTCCTGGAATCTGGGCCTCCTAGTTATTTTTAAACAGCTCTTTAAGGCTCATTTAGACATAACTCTGGAGGGAGAGTTCACAGTAAACAAGCGTTGCTTGTTCCTTTGACTTGAGTTACAAGAGCTGAAGGGAGTTGCAATCTCTAGGTTTCCAACTTTTAATAGATGAAACTTTGTTGATGTCATTGTCTCAACTCTGCACTGTTGTGTGTTGTAATAGATAATTTGCCTGACAGTTCCTAAAAGGAAGAAATGTATACGCTATTGATTTAAATCAAATTCTCGAGTCAGTATATTCTGTTCTTAAAATTAAATCCATAAACAGTCTATATTTAATGGATGGTTGAACTCATATTGTTAGTTGCATCAGTCAGCAAGTATTAGCATGGCAGCGATCTTTGACTTCAAGGAACTATTAGTTTGGTCGAAGCACATTAACATTAGAGTGTAGTGAATAAGTGCTAGTTTAGTACCCTTCACTTGCTCAGTTAATATTTTTGAGTAGGTGAATGAATATGTGAGTGAGATGGAATATGTAAGAGGTATAGAAAATGCTTTAGGAATTCAGGGAAAGAATGTCAAGAGCTTGGGTAGGCAGGCGATCAGAGGAAGTGGACTTGAGCCAAACCTTGAGGATAAGAGGCATGGGGGTGTTAGTGGTGAAGGTGTTCCTGGTAGAGTCAGTACACAGACCAGATTAATTCAGATAAAGGGTTCATGTAGGGGTCTCGTGGGTGGAAAGGTTGGGAAGGCTGGGGCAGTTAAGGAGTTTAATTTACTGTGGGGCCTAGTGGCTACTGAGCAGTTCCATTTAATTTTAGGATGCAAGTTTAGAAAGTTGGGTTAGTTGCTACTTTTCACATATACTCAGATATTAATAACATTTTTATGGCTAAAAATGCAGCGCTGATTTTCTCTCTTTTTTTTTTTTAGATATTTAACAACAAATCTAAATGGTAAGAATGTGTCTTCCACCACAGTACTAAATAAAACCATTTTCTTTTTTATGAAAATATAATCAGCCCCATCGGCATTTTTATTTGTCCTTAATTGGCCCTATAGCAAAGAAGAAAAGTAAAAGAGAAAAGTTGCCCTTAGCTGCTTGAGGCATTGTAGGGTACAACAGATGATTTCCGAACAGGTAAGGTGAAATGATACAAGTGGGTTCTTGGAAGGATATGTGTAGGATGAGTTGGAAGTTGGAGATAAGGAAGACAGCCCCTACACGGTCCAGGTAGAAGTGACAAGGGCAGAGAAGGACTGGAGTGGATTTGGTGACTAAGGCTACATGGCTGGTTAGTGGCAGTCTTTTCTTCTGGTCTAGGGCACTTTCCTCTGTGCCACTTGATACATCACTCTTTATGTTGTGTTTATTTTTGAGAAACCAGCACAAGTTTAAACTCACTTAATTTTAAAATTGAGAAGAGAGCATCGATAACTTTTAAAAATGGAAGGGAGTTGGAAGCTTAGTAGGTTCTGCAACGTCAGTGAGTCACACCTTCCGGTAGTTTTCTGTGGCTTGGAACTTCTGCCCTTTGATTTCTTAATTAACTGATTGACCACCGGCCTCAGGTGCTTTTTATTAAGTCTCCAGAGGCCCCTGCCCTGTGACTACCATAGCATAATTTACTTAGCATTCGTGCTTTCAAGTGGTGTGAAATCCAATGGGCCAGAAATTCCCTACTTCTTCCTAAGTTACTAGAAAGGAGCAGCTGTTTTGTTAGGTGCATTGCGTGCTGTAGATGAGAAATTTAGTAATGCCATGGAGTCACAGTGCTCAGGAGCTGGAAGGAAGTAACTTCAGGGACCGTGGGGTAAAAAGAGAGAAGCTGTGTTAAAGAAACACTCTATTTTGTGCTGTGGTAGATTTTGGACACTAAAGTGAATTGTGTGTCTTGTATTTTCTTCTAGAACAAATGTTATTGGGCGTAATAATCAAGTAAATCATGACTATCACCAATAATATGTCATAAACCACAAAGAGAAAACAACTATAAAATAATAAATTTTATAGTCATTCTTCAAGGTTTATAAAATAAAATATCAGAAGTTGGTTATATAAGCAGCTCTAATGGATTATAAAGTATAGAACATACAATACATGAGCCTACTACTTTTGATTTAGTTTAATATGCCAGTTGTAAATAAAGACTTGATTAACTATCTTTTGCCTGTCTTGGAATTAGATAGACTTTGAGGACATCATCTGGATGGCCCAGATCTCTTAAAATAAATTGCCGAAGAGAGTTTCAATTGTACATTTTCCTACTGCAAGCAGAGGTATTCAAAATCAATCCATTGACCCTTCTAGCTGTCAACCAAATAGTAGGTTATTATTGTTGATGATGATGTTTTTCATTGTAAAAAACATTTAAAAAAGTAAGGTCTGACACAGCATTTTACTTCTTTCCTTTACCCTTTCCTGTCGCCCTGGTTTATTCAGAATTACACGTACAGTGCTCTGCATTAGGCCAAATCAATGCTACTGGGGAACACCAAGTGCTTTTAAGTCCCCTTTTTAAACCTGTTCTGCCCCCAGGGCTACTTGACACTTTGTTGACAGCTGTCAGGGTAGTTGAATGTTCTTTGAAAAGCGTTGGGACCTGTGCGGCTTGGGAACCCATGCAGATCGCTATAGTAAGGCTCTTCACGCTTTTTCACAGAATTGCTATGGCATGCTTAAGACAGTATTCTGGTTCTGCATGCCCTGGTTCCCCTGACTGAGTGGTTAATTGAAATATGGGTTTTAATTAGGCAGCATCAAATGATTGGAGCTTGAATTAATTACGGGATAGTAATGATAACTATCTCCTTACTTAAAGGCATAAGGTGGTGAGACATCTCACAGATTGTATGATGGGGAGAGGGAGATGGCTGCTGAAAGCCACTGTGTGTGGACTTTGTTGGTGGGACTGACTTTGTCAAATTAGCAAGTGTTGCTGCTCTGCTCCTCACCACATGCTCCCTTGCTCTTTTCTCACTTTAATTTTTTTACTGGTCCACCCCGTTGTTGCTATAGTCCTGCAGGAGACACCCACGGGCCTTGCTCTGTTTTTTATGAGCAGCAGCAGAGCTTTGCTCTCCATTTTCCTTTCTCTGGTTTTGAGTTGTACAATTTCTCCCATCCCTGGTATCATTGCCCTAGTATGGCCACTATCAATTCATCTCTCTCCTGTCTTGTTCTAACAGCCTCTTGCTTGTGGTCCCGCCTTCAATCTTGCATTTCTCAGTCTATTCTCACTGTAGTCCTAGTAATCTTTCCAGAGCATGAAACCAATCGTGTTTAAAAGCTGAGAGGCTCCCCCTTCCTCATAGGATAAAGTCTAAATTTCTTTTATGTAGCCAACAAGGTCCTGCACAATCTGTCTCCTACTTTAGTCTCCTGTATCATCTCCCAGACCTGCCTCTCTCGTGTTGAACTCTATCTAGTCGTGCTGAAGTTCTTGAGTGTCCTTGAACTTGTCCTTTTTGGGTTTTTGACCATGTTGTTCTCTTCTGTCTGAACACTGTTTCTCCAACTGTCTACCCCAGCCCCACCTCCTCCTCTCCTCCTGTCTATCTTTTATCTGGCTAATTCTTCCTCATTGTTCAGATAGCTACCTGGAACTCACTTAACCCTGGGAAGTTTTTCCTGACTCCAGGTCTGGGTTAGATGCCCCTCCTGTCTACTTTTCCTGTCACAACACTTATCACATAGTGCTGTAAGTGCCCGTTTCATTACCCGTCTCTCTCAGGGTCCAAGCTTTTATTTACTCATTTGTTCTTAGGACCTCCTTTTAGGGTACTCCTTTCTGCACTTTCCCTTGCCTTGGTATTGACCTTTCTTTGCTGAGGTGAAAGCAGTTGTAGGTCTGTCTTTGCTGTCAGTGAACATTGACCTGTTGAGGTCAGGTGTTTGGGCAGAGTGGGATAAAAGAAAGTCTCAGGGTTGAGGAGACCACCATTTCCTCATCATTTCAGTGCAGACTTCCCATCTCAGTGCAGACTTCCCAAATTGATACCTTTTTGAAGAATCTCCTTTTCTCGTATCACTAAGTCTACAGTGCTGATAGTATCTATTTCATTATATTGTAGTTAACACGTTTACTTGTCTGTCTTTCCTACTAGATTCTGAGCCTTTGAAGGGAAGGGATGTTTGTTATTCGTCTTCTGTACCCTCAATCACAGTGACGATATTATAATATTAGGTGCTCAATAAATGTTTATGGAATGAATGAGCTAAAGCAAATTGAGTCATGAAGCCTGATATATCTAAGTATATGTGTCAGCCAGGGACAAGGTGGAAAAGGGCGCTTTCTCTTAAGTTTGTTTCACTGCGCATGGGTGTGAGTGTGTTCACCAGGTTCAGGATGGTGCCCCTACAGTGCTTTGTCATTTCAGGTCTGAACTGTAGCAAATCCACTGAAGCCCTGTTGCAAGAGACACTTTCTGGAACACCATCTTTTGAAAAGTGGAAGTTTGTGGAGGTAGTGGCTGCTAGGGAGTGGGCCCTGAGTCGGAAACGTTGAGGTGGAGAATCATGTCCCATTCTTTCTTACTAATTTAGTTTAGAAAAGAAATAATCTGCATAAACTTTGCCAAGTTTTGAGGGAGGCTGGAGCAAGTTAGGATTTTCCCCTCTAGGATCCTCCCCTCTCAGTTCCAAGTACCTCCCCCACCTGCCTTCTCCTTTAGGTCAAAGTTAATGTGACATTAGGTCCTTTGCCCTGGAATTTTAGGTTAGGAGTTTTAGGTTAAGTTGGGTTAGAGTGTCTGGGCCTAGGCCTCTGACTTGGAAAAGCTCCTTAGCCCTGGTTGCCTCTTCCTACACTCTTCCTCTTGTCAAAACTCCGAGACCCTTGAGAGTATACCTCCTCTTCACCGTCTCTTCTCTTCTGCTGGATCTCAACTTCTGACTCAACTATCATCACTTTTTTCTTGCCGAAAGGATGGTCTCTCTGCTCTCACTCACTTCCTGAAGGTCCAGGGGACCAGCTCTTTGAAGCCTGGGGGTTTTGGCATTTGGAAGCTCAGGAACCTTGAGGTTTGGTTTGGCTTCTGGGTAGGGATTGGAAGGAAGACCCACTACTTGTGTCCCCTCAGACTGGTGTGGAGAGGACTGAGAGACTAGGGAGCTGGCCCCGCTGTGTGTTCAAGCACACATTAACAGCCAAGCGCGAACTGACAATGATAAAAGGACAACTTTTAAGAGTTTGGCTTAGCTTATATGGGGATTTACCCAAGGTGTTGGTGTTTTCACCTTATCGCCATGTAATGATAATGCGTATAACTATATCATATTGGTTTTGCTCTACATTTTATTGCGTAGTTACACTAAACTCTTCAGATGTAATTAGTCTCATTGTTGACAATAACAGTCATCTCATGACTTTAAAAAATAAGACAAAATATTGGTTGCTTTATGTCATTTTTGAGGATGGACCCAAGGAATGATATGAAAATCAGTTACTGTAATTAGGATAGGTTTGATTTAAATAAAAAATGCTAAAGCAGTATTTCAGATTGACAGTTCCCCCCCAAACATTTTTATTGTTTTGTTAATGCAGCCAGCTAGGTTACGTATTCTAAATATTGTCCTTATAATTATTTAAACAAAAATTTAAAAAAAATATAATTCTAAGAAAATACCTCTAACAGCTCTCAATTTATGTCTCTTCTTTTTTTTCTTTTTGATGTTAGCCCTGAGCTAACATCCACTGCCAATCTTCCTCTTTTTGCTGAGGAAGACTGGCCCTGAGCTAACATCCGTACCCATCTTCCTCTACTTTTATGTGGGACGCCTACCACAGCATGGCTTGCCAAGCAGTGCCATGTCTGCACCAGGGATCCGAACCACTGAACCCCGGGCCGCCGAAGTGGAACGAGCGCACTTTACCGCTATGTCACCAGGCTGGCCCCTGTGTCTCTTCTTAAACTTGGGCTTTTATTAAGAAGAGATGGCTTTAACTGTGTGTACATGCACACTTGAGTAAGGCTGATCAATTCTGTCGTCTTTTTCTCTAGTAGGAAAAATGAGACTGGCTAAGCAGCTTTTGTTTAATTTTGTGGGCCAACACAGATACCCATTGGGCACCGTGTGTTTCTTTAATTTTTCTACATAACATGTTGACATTTCTGGGAATCTCATGAGATTGGGCCTATAAACTACTTTTGTGATGTCTTTATAAAACTTTTCTAAAAAGGTTGCTTTAATATTCTTTCTCGGAAACTTTTGAGAGTGATTATTATAACATTATGGGAAGTTGTGATCCTCTTTTCATGATTATCCTTTGACCCTTGACATATTTTATTAGTTTTTTAATAAAAAATCTTTAAGAAAAGTAATTTTTTATCAAGCCTGATAAACATGTAAATGATAAATTGCTTCCTCTAATTCTTTTTCTCCTGTCCTGTTAAACATTATACCTCTGCTGACATAGCCATTGTTTCATAACCTATGTTCATCTTTTTGCAAAAATATTTGCAAAAACGACGAAGTAAAACTTTTTAAAGCTGTGACTCTTTAATTGCTCATTATTGCTTAAAGGACTGAACTGAAACTTTAAGGTCATGTTATTATATTTTGATTGAGAACTAACCTCTTCTCTCCATCCAAGTAAATTCTTTTAGTTAACTGTCACGGAGGCTTCTGTGGTACTCAAGCCTGTAGCATTATTTCTGATGAACCCCAGGAGGCGTCGTTTGTACTGGGCTAACCAGACCCAGGATGGAGGCTGCCAGGGCCGACTCAAGTCACCACCTCTGCTTCGCTGGCAGTGATGTACTGTGACTGCATGCTTCCAGAAACAGGGCTCCAGGGGAACTGAACCCCACTGTCTTCAATTGGAAATGGAAGTTGAATTACCTCTGAGTAGACGAGTGTGTGTGTGTGTGTGTGAGATCAACTCAAAGGTTACTTTATCAGAACTTTTCTTGATCCTGTTTACCTTGCTTTCCTCTCAACTTATATTTTGCCTGTATTTTTCTCTTGGCAGCCACTACTTTCTACATTAAAAAAAAGAGATACTTATTTGTAGCTATGTTAGCATCTTTACTCTGCAGTAAGTTTCTTGAGGGCAGGATTCACACCTGAAAGCTCCCAAGTCCCATAGTGACCCAAGTGGCATCTGCCTCACCTGTAGAAGGTGCTCAGAAAACACTTGACACTGGAATGAATGAGTGGAAGGACCCGTGAGCATCTCCAGCTTCTTCAAAATGCTTTTGATCTCAAAAACATTGTGTTCAATGAAAGAAGCCAGTCACAAAAGACCACATATCATATATTTTTATGAAATGTCCAATATAAGCAAATCTATGGAGACAGAAAGTAGATTAGTGGTTGCCCAGGGCTGGGGAAGGTGAGGGTGCAAGTGGCAAGGGTGGGGGGTGACTGCTGATGGTTGCACAACTCTGTAAGTATACTAAAAACCAGTGAACTGTCCTCTATGTATGGGTGAATTTTATAGTATATATCTTTTTTTTTTTTGGAGAAAGATCAGCCCTGAGCTAACATCTGCTGCCAATTCTCCTCTTTTTGCTGAGGAAGACTGGCCCTGAGCTAATATCCATGCCCGTCTTCCTCTACTTGATAGGTGGGATGCCTACCAGGCATGGCTTGCTGTGCGGTGCCATGTCCGCACCTGGGATCCGAACTGGCGAACCCTGGGCCGCCCAAAGTGGAATGGGCACACTTAATTGCTGTGCCACCAGGCCGGCCCCTAGTATATATCTTTTATCTCACTAAAGCTGTTAAAAAATACTTTTGAAATCTTGTCAGATTTTTTTAAAAGTATCTTCAAATGCATGTTTTTTTTCCTGTTTCCATGTTTACAATATGCACTTAGGGACTTGCATTATAATATTTATTATTCTGTTTTAAAATTTCGACTTGGAGCTCTGTGGAAAGTAGATGAAGTAGAGCTTTGGGAATTCAGTACCCTTTTCAGAGATGCTCTGGAATGTGAGAGGGGACTTCTGACGCGCCCCTGCAGACTGACCTCATTCTCTGTCAAAGGAGAACTGCAGGAAGTTATTTTAGCATCAGTAGAGTGGCGTTGTTGGATATATTTGAACGGTATGTTTTTATTTTTCAAGTTTGTGAAGAAGTTTGCCTTTAGGGAGTAATGCATTGCTTCGTCTTAGTAAAAAGAAATACAGCATTCACAGAAGGAATGGTGGTCTTTTTCTGTTTCCTTCAGAATAAGAGAGGTAGAAGTAGTTTGTTTTTAGCCTGTTATCTTGTATTTCTTATTAACAGGTACTTTATTTTTAAAGTCTATTTTATACTAAGGCAGTTATGAAGCCATAGATATAAATAAAACATGCACCCTTAGATAAACTGTTTAATGTGGTTTTCTTTTTTCTCCCCCATTGTAGGAACTTGTAGTTTGTGTGTTGATGAAACAGCAGGAGAACCTATTCTGGTGTGTGCATTCAAGGAAAATTTAGCCCTCTTGAAAAGTAACAAAGATCATAGCCAAGAGGTATTCATCATGTAGTCTATTCACAAGAAGTCTTGAATGAAATCATCATCAAATAACTTAAATAAAACAGTTATTTTCTGACACTGTATCACCAAATGTAATCGTTGAGCACATTTAGCATTGTTGGGTGTGCATTTTTCTTTTTCATATGATTGCCAACTATCTTAAAAAATGGTAGGCTTCAGATTAATGTTTTGGGGAGGCTGATGTGGTCTACTTGACCCTGATTTAATGTGAATAGTGGCAGTGGGTGGTTCTTCCCCACGGATCTGATTGTTAGTAGGGTTTCTTCAGACACTGTAAGAGCGAAGCATTGCGTTTGATTTCTCTTCACTTATCCTGCAACTGGCAGAGTGTAGCCAGTGCTTCAGCCTGGGCTGGATCAGTAGGTCTTTCCAAGTATGAATGGGAGGGCTTTCTAGACCACAGAGAGCCAGAGCCCTCAGGATTTCCTGGAAGATTTTCCCAGTTGTCCCAAATAGGCCCCCTGTTCCTCCTGTGCGTGGCCCAAGAGGTTGCTCAGACACTTGGTAAATAAATGCTCAACACTATGGTTTGGTGGAAGCAGCATGGGTATTGAAGTCCCAACATGACTGAGCCTGGGAATTCAGCTCTGCCCCTTACTGTGTGTGTGACCTGGGGCAATGTGTTGGACCTGTGTGAACCTCAGCTTTCTCTAATTTGTGATGCCCAAGAGAGTGACAGAAGCTACACAGTAAAGTCACTGCTCTTTCTTGAGCATTCCCCCATTATTGGACAAAGGGGCTCAGAGTGTGTTTTCCCAAAGAAACTGTAAGAGCAGCTGAAAATAATGTTCTTAGAATAGTCCTTCTGGCTTATAATGGGTTTTTGTGTTAACTTGGAAACCCAAATGCCAGTTCACTTTTTAATGATAGGTTTATGATGAACTTTGGCACCACTAACGTGTTGGCACTTTCTTAACAGCTCACAGTCAAGGTTGGCTACTCTGTCCAAGGTTTCTTTATGCCTTATGAGAGGGCTTGAAATACCTCACTTTGGATTCCAACACTTGGGTTCCCATATTGTCTCTATGTAGTCCTAGCTGAAACAAAACCAAATATTTGTGTATGCAAAACCATACAAACGTGCGTGTATTTGTCACCTATGAAAATAACATGTTAACCACAGATACATTAGTATGGACACTTTAACAGTTTAATTAGTAGTCACCAAAGGTTCCTTACAGTACAAGCTAATGTCAAAGGCAAACCTCTCCCTTGCTGTTGTCCCCAGGGCTGGCGTGACTGGACAGTGAAGTGAAGGGGTTGTAATAATTTATAATAGTTTATATAGTTTTGGTTGGTTTTTGTTTGTCCTTTTTTCCAAGCGTGATAGTGGTGGCTTTTTCTGTTTTTCTTTTCAAAATTATTAACTATGGCATTTCTCCCCATTAAACTTTAGGTAGGAGGGAGAGTTTAGCCCACATACATGGGATTAATTTCACGCTGTGTGAGGCCATTTTTCAGGGAGGGTCAGAGCCTGTTAAAGTCTGTTGTTGCAGAGTTGGGTAGAGGCAGCATGGTGCAGTTGGGGGAGCTTGCCTTTGGGACCAGCCAGTCCTGAATTACCATGGGCCAATCACAGCAGTTTCCTCGTCTGTAAAATTGGTTTTAACTACCTCAGGAGTAACCTAATCCATGAAACATTATTTATAAATAGAGACTATTTAAATTAGTGTATCATTGAATTGCTGATTGGAAATGAGAAGATCTGACTTCTGTCTCAACCTTATTACCAACTAACTGTTTTACCTTGGGTAAGTTTATTTCTCAGAATCTTGGTTTTCTTATTTATCAAATGGTGGGATGGACTTTTTTTTTTAGGAAGATTAGCCCTGAGCTAACTGCTGCCAATCCTCCTCTTTTCACTGAGGAAGACTGGCACTGAGCTAACATCCATGCCCATCTTCCTCTTTATATGTGGGACGCCTACCACAGCATGGTGTGCCAAGCGGTACCATGTCTGCACCGGGGATCCGAACCGGTGAACCCCAGGCCGCTGAAGCACAATGTGCGCACTTAACCACTGCGCCACCTGGCTGGCCCCATGGGATGGACTCTTATCTCTAAGATTCCTTGGATAGATTGTAAGCTTTTTAGATACGAATTGTTTTCATTTACGTTTGTATACCAAAACTGTTACCTGGGCAAAACATTTTTTGGACGAACGATTGAGTTTGCACCTATGTATATTTACCACTCGAGTCATAGTTATATAGTTATATGTCGTTATATTTATAATTATGAGCTTATTTGTTTGTCTGTGAAGATTTATAAGTGGAAATTGTCTTTTTTTGAAGTTTCTCTCCAAGCAGTCTGATATATACTTTCATTCATATATATGCATATGTGTGTGTGAATGCCTAGATCAAATATATGAAAATTTAAAATAAGATAAAAATACTTAAAAATGATCAAGGTGCAAGAATATGCACTTTCAAAGATCTCTTGCTTTAAAATAATTTGTGTTTCATTATTTGGATATGATGCTTGGAATGACTTGGCCAACAACAACAAAAAATGCTGTCGGCAGCATCTAGGTTTAAAAAAAGCACTCTAAATTAGGGAAAGAATGGTAATTAAAAGGATACTGTCAAGGTTGGTAGGTCTAAATTGAACATACCAGCTGTGTTTTGGTTTGTGGAGCTATGTGTGTCATGCAGTTTCCCCTGTGGTTTGCCTGCCTTGTTATGAGTCGGGAGCATGTTATGTTGGAGACAGAGATACCTCCTTCTGAAATGCAGCCTCAAGAGGTGGCTGCTTGCATGTTGCAGTGCCTGCTGGCCTGCAAGAACCTTGTCATGTCTGGAGAAGCTTAGAGCTGGCAGGAGCAGGTCGTCTGGCTTTCCAGCTTGGCCGTGTTCTGTTTCTGGAGGAGCTCTTCAAGAACATAGCACAGCCTTCTCCTCTGTGTTTGAAATACTGTTTTATTGAATCTAAGATGCCATTACTTATAAGATACACCATTATTTTATGTTCCACTAAGAAAAAACCTTGGCAATTAAGCTCTGATAAAATGCTTTCTTATCTATTAGAATATTCATTTTATATTTGTTGGAAGAACATAGATTAAAAAGGAAAATTGAAATGAAATGAATTGGTTATGATATTCTTGAAACTGATTGACATTCAGAGTCCAAGTCTTTGAATCACTTTCTGACTCTGAGTCATCCATGTCGTCGTATTTCCTCACACCCTCACCACGTGTGTCATAGGAGTGCTAGTGATGGAGCATTTCTTAAAAGTATGTTTTACTGTCGTCTCTGGAATCTTCTCCCAAGCTGCTGACACTCATTCTGCATGTTTTTGTGCTATTGCTTTCTTGATCTTACATGGACAGTGTCATGAACTGTGTTATGAGTGCCACCTGGCCCACAGCAACATTAGGATGCTATCAGTATCAGAGCTGTTAAAATGTGAATAAATGTGCATCTCAGAATCAATGGATTATGGCAGTAATTGACGAGCTGTGAAAGGGACTTGGACCAAGCAGTCCCTGTCCAGAGGTTAAGAGTAGAGGTATGGAATATGGGGTATTTTTCTTTATTCTAAATGCTTAACATCACAGTAAAGGATATTGTTTCACATTCAGACACTGCTATTCTCTGATCATTTTAATGTGCAATTCCCTTTTTTCTTTCATGGAGAATCTTAATGAAGAGTTGAACCTGAAAAGATAGCCCTCTGTCCTGTTGAAACATCTTTCAAACATCAAACTTACTTTGCCCTTTACTCATAACCACTCATAGTTATGTGTAAATTATGAAGGAGACAAAGATGAGCAAGGCTGTTGCTCTCAAGGTCTTGATGGTTAAATGAGAAATGGGAATAAACACCACTAACAAGAGTACAGCATAGTCTTGTGGGGCTCTGTGGGCCATAAAGCATTTACTGTTTCATGTACTTAAATAAGTTTAAGTAAGCCTCTCCTTTTTTTCTTTTTTAAACGTGGAAGACCACCATCATAGAGCATGTAAATAATACTGAAAAATTAAATAGGCTAAAATTTCTGGGCACTAGTTCTTCTTTATTTATTAAGTTTAAATTTGCCTTCAATAAATTAAATCGTGTGTCTAAAGACACGTAATAACTAAGTGTATATGATCCTGGATTGGATCTGAATCAAGTTTTTTTTCCCCCTTTAAAAAACATGTATGGACAATTGTTGAAATAGAGTGAGGCCTGTAGATTCTAGTAGTGTATGACTGTTAATTTCTTAATTTTGATCATTGTACATGTAGTTGTATAATGGATTGTCCTTGTGTTTTGGAAATCACACTGGAATATTTAGGGGTAAAGGGCTCATGTTTGCATCTTACTGTCACATGTTTCAGAAGAAAATAATGTGTGTGTGTATGTGGAGAGAGAGAGAATGATGAAATATATCTGGTAAAATGTTAATTGGAAAATCTGGGTGAAGGGTACATGTGGATTTTTTTGTAGTATTCTTACAACTTTTCTGTAAGTTTGAAATGATTTCAAAATGAAAAGTTAGGAAATTGAAAAATTATTGCTAAAATATCAGATATCCAGTACTTTAAATCAACACATTTGTTTTATGTGGCTTTAGAGCAGATATGTGCATATTTTTTAAAAGTTACAATCTTGGCAGAAACTTACAAAATTTCCTCACTCTGTTCCATCCTGAAGTGCTCTGTCACTTTTTGAATTTATATATATATTGAGGCCTGTTTGGGGAGTATTTGCATACATATTTCTATATCGTTGCATTCTCTAAATACTCTGTTGTGTCTGAGAGGTTTTAAAGGACTTTTTAGGGGACGGTTTCCTACGTTTACTCTTTGATAGTGACTTCCCAGTGATCTATGAGTAGCTGTTTTAGTGATTGTGTTCGGAAAGGAGGTCTCCTCCTGTTGCTTTCTAAACTAGCCCTCATCATTCCTGGGGCTCCTGCCTCTTTTCCTTTCCCTTACTTGTCAACCTCTCCCATTAGGCCAGATTCATCTTTAAAATCAGTAAAATCCTGCCTTTTCCAGGAAGCTTTCCCTGATCATCCCTATGGAACTCCGATCACTTCTTAATCAGCATTTACCACACTCAGTTTTGCAAGGTTATTTTGTTTTAAGTTGTTCTCAGTGATAGACTAAAATTGTTGTTGCTTTGTTGGCATTTAAAGTTATGCACACATATTATTATCCCAGCCCAGTGTTAGAACACTGGCAGGTACAAATTGCTTTCTTTCCCCCGGAATTTGTCCCCACAGCTCATAACTGATATCTCCAAAAGGTAGTTGTTCACCATTTGGCTCTGAATGGGTATCTCTTACTGGATCCAAGTGATATCCACTAGATTAAAGATTTTATTTTTGCCTGCATTAGGTGAGGTAGTATTTTCATAATTTAGCAATTTGTTTACTATTTTAAATTCAGACATCACAAGAAACTGGATTTTGTTCCATTTGTAATTAGATCTATGATTGTTAAAAAGTGTAAAATATATTTGAACAGAAAAGCATTCCAATGTGACTTATAAATGAGTTATACTCTGTGGTAAAGATAAAGTGATGAGACTGACGTTTGCATGAGGATGAACTGTATTTGCATCTTAACTATAACTGTCAATATTTCTCTTCTTGATTCAACTCAGGTAAGGTGACTTTCCTTAAGTGACAAAAATTTAGATGATTTATGTAAAGTAATGAGCTGTGGCTTTCTGAGTTTGGTTCATATCTTAATTGTCATTTTGATTATTCTGGATTATCTTTTTAAAGTTACCTGAGGACAGAATGTTTTATAGGGTTAGTATTATAAAACTGTGAAATGTCCTCTTTTACCTTTGTGTTTACCCTGAAACATCTTTTTGGTTAAATCCTTTATAGAAGTCATATTGACCTAGATATGCTATTAACTCTGGCATCTTTTCCATCCTCTGGCATCGTGTAAAATTTGATTCATACTCTTTCACATAGTATCACATCCCAACAACCCTTAGGAGTATTCTTAAATGAGAAAACTGAAGCTCCGAGAGGTTAAATGACTTCCTTTAGGCCACAACAGCACCTGGATTGAAGCTTGGGTCTTCACTGCAGACCCGTGTGCTCTACTGGATCAGAAGTTCTTAACCTTTTTTGTGCCATGTTTGGCATTCTGGTGAAGCCTATGGATTCATTCTCAGAATATTGTTGTAAAATACATAAAATATATAGCATTACAAAGGAAACCAGTGATAGTAACATTTTCAAAATACTAAAACATTCCACAAATTTCTAGTAAGGTAATATGCTTACTTATTAGCACATAAAATAAAAAGATCTGGTCTTGGGTAGACTATATTTTGAGATGTCTGAAACTATTGTAATATGTTATGAAAATAATCTCATTTCTTTTGGTGACAAAATCTGCTTGGTTTAAGGCCATAATTCATAATTGAAGGAAATGCTTACTTTCATGTAGAAGTTAGTGAAAATAAAGATACATGTTTTTTCTATCCTAGTTTACAAGGCTCTTAAGTTCCCAGATTAAGAACTCCTGCATCAGACCATATTGTCTCTCATACCAGTATACAGTTATGTCACCTGCTGGTCTTGGCATATATGAGGCATTTAATATAGGTGAATTAACAAATTACAAATCCCAAAATGTATGCTAATGATATTAAGGCCACATCAAAAAAGGAAGAATACTTCAAGCATCCATAGGTTCTGAGGTTCTTGAGGGTAAAAATTAAGTTTATTTTAAAATGCTAAATTAGAACCTGTAATTGTAAATTATTTGTGTTTCTTAGAATTCTAGTCAGTTCTCTTCCTACCTTTTTCCCAAAAGTAAAAAGATGATATTGGGGTTTGGTATTTTTTTTCATTAAAAAGCTTTAGCCTTCTATATTTCAGCTCCTTTTGGGCAATTTGTTTTAATGAGGGTGACTGACAGTGGGAGAGAGTTTCAGTTGTCCATTGGTGATGACTGGTTCCTCGGGCACCTAAGGACTGGAAACAGGATGTTAAAAAGCATCGAGATGGCTCGGCTCTCCCATGCATGATGGAAGCCTGGGAAGGTTTGTTTTATTGCTTTTTGCCTGGTAGGTCTGAACCTCTTCATCAGTTGTCAGACTTGACAGCTTAAGTGTATTGTATTGCTTCTGTCCTCACCTGAAATCTAATTCTACCAGTTCTTTTGTTAGTTAAATAAGAGGTAACCACTTAAAAACCTTTTATTTCCTCCCTGAGGTAGGGAATAGGTGGGCTGTTTTTCTTAACTATTCAGACTCCTCTGTCTGACTCATTTGTAGCTCCAGAGAAGCTTTAGGTAGAGGGAAAAAACCCCTTAGCCCATTTACTACTCAGCAGGGTTGCAGGCCCCCAGGGTACAGGAAGTATGTGGCTTTGCTTTACCCAAGCCAGCTTCATGGGTCAGAGCTGTAAACCTCGTGGGGCACTCTGACACAGCCCTGCCCCTCAGCTTCATCTCCCTCCCAGGCAGAAGGCTCGAGACGTTCAGCTTACTTGATTCTCTCTGCTGGGTCAGCCCTGCAGACACATCTACCGGACTTCTCTTCTGCCGTACATGTTCTCTGCCTCTCCTCTTTCCAACCTGTAATTTGTTATTTTTCTAATCATGACTAGCATTTACAGTCTGACTTGTACTTTACACAAGTAGTTTGCAAAAGCTTTTGGCCTGACTTTATGACAAACTTGTTTACAGTAGGGCTGGAGAATCTTGTTAACTCCTGATTGTCCGAGGACAAACATTTTGAATTTGGTTTGTAAGTTGCATAGTATATATTTTTTCTTTTAGTATCTCTTCTTTTATAATGACCTTTTTTGTATGACTGTCCCCCATACCCCCATTAACTTTTATTTTGTTCCATCCTCATTGGGAAACTCCTGAAACCTAAAAACATGAGCATATGTCCAATTACAAGGAAAGTTTGAAAGAATTCATCTTTTTAAGTTGGTGTTTTGTACCTTCTAATTTCCAACCGGGGACTTGGATGACAATGTTCTGGAGAGTACTTGCTGTTAAAAGCTCTAATGGAGGATATTTCAACTTCTATTAACAAATCAATCAATAAAACAATTATTTAAATATGTTCTCTGCGTGTCTAATAAGTTTTGTGATTCTAAGTGGAGATGAGGCAAATGGGCTTTAGTCTCTGGCTTTATCACACAGTTGGTTTATCACACATGATTAGATATTTATGTAGTTTAAAAGTTTTATTTATAGTAATATTTAATTTATTCTTGTAGTATTTAATTTATGCCCATAATGGACTATTGGTTAAAATCTGGAAACATACAGGACACTGATGATGAAAAGCAGGTTAATGAACATCATAAAAATGATGATAGTTCTGAAATTTAGCTCTAGGATGCTTTTCACCAGATTAGTAAGGTGTATTCTTCTGATTAAAATTCTCATATAGCACCTTGAGGTATGTCTAATATTTTAATACTTAATGTTAAAAAGAGACAAATGGCGATTATTATATTCAGTTTTGCTTTTAATTTACTGGGAATAAAAACTGCCCTCCCCCAGATGTATTTGCATTTACAAGTAGTACCTGAAATCTCTCTTATCTTGCCATTTAGAAATAAAACACAAAAGATCTAAAATTAAACCACTTAATTTACTTTAACCACTTTAAACAACTTAATTTACTTAAATGCAAAATGTAAGAATTTTGAATATTAGGTCACAAAAGCAATTTTTGTCTACTTTTTTTAAAGATTTTATTTTTTTTCCTTTTTCTCCCCAAAGCCCCCCGGCACATAGTTGCACATTCTTAGCTGTGAGTCCTTCCAGTTGTGACATATGGGATGCTGCCTTAGCATGGGCCTGATGAGCAGTGCCATGTCCGCACCCAGGACTCGAACCGGCGAAACCCTGGACTGCTGCAGTGGAGCGCGCCGACCCAACCACTTAGCCATGGGGCCGGCCCCTAGGAACATTAGAATTTCTTTCTTTCTTTCTTTTTTTTTTTTTTTGAGGAAGATTAGCCCTGAGCTAACATCTGCTGCGAATCCTCCTCTTTTGTCTATTTTTGATATTTTAAAATAATACTGGTCCCTAAACCAAACAAAATATAATGTTGTTTTTGAAATTTTTTTTGTGTAATTAAAGACTGGAACAAGTTGTAATTTTGTCTTGATATATTGTAAATGCTATAAAAAGATTATTATAATAAACTTTGTCATCATCTTAATAGTATTATTAAGTTAAAATCAAATGTTTTAAACTGGAAATCACTTTACTCTGTAACATACAAGTGACAGTTTCTTTAAAAAATTACCCACGGGTTCTTAAGACCTTATTGTTGTGAGAGGATTTGCACTTCTAGATCCGTTAGGAAATGCAGTTGTCTTTTGGAATGTATCGAGGAAGGAGAGCTTTGGGAAGGGAAATGAAACATCTTCCCTGTTTCTGCAACAGGGAGCGGTTGTATGGAAACGTGTCACGTTGGCGGAGACTGCAGCCAGCTTTGAATGACTTTAGCAGTATATTGGCCTGCTTGGTCCCCTGTGTTATCACAGAGTTGATTGTAATGATGAGTATCACCTAACAGGGATGCCAAGATCCCAACTTCTTTCTGGGGTAAGGATGGTTTGAGTAAAAGAGGTTGTCATGATTGTTTGGAGGTAGCAAACTGTGTAAGACTCCCTCACAGGGTGTTGTCTTGGTGTTAAGCATTGGGAGGTTTGTCCTGTGTGGCAGGGATATTTAAAGCTACAGTAATTGTGGATACTCAGAGGGAAACCTAAGATAGTTTGCGAGGATCTTAGGGAAATGCAGAAATATTACTGCAGTGTGACTAAGAGGAGCATTTTTAAGATTGTAAAAGTAAAGTATGGCTCATTTAAAAAAAAGCAAAAGATGTGTTTCAACCAAGCTTGCTGTTAAGTGAATATGTTTAAGTGGATTATAGTTCTCCATTTACATCTTTTATAAAATTGGACATGCTATATTGGGGAAAAAGGGCCCCTGGATATAATTTGCATTTTTTAAGAATGCAGCAAATCTGTCACAGCATGCTTAAAATAATTATTTTACAGAATTTTAGCACTAATGCTCAAAACATTACCAGTAGCTCTAATGTATTAATATTTTACCCAACTTATGCCCATCACAGACTGTTTGAGACCTAAACTAACTTTTATTTTTCAGCTGGTAGTCGAAGTTCTCTTAGGGACTGTGACCATATCAAAGGGAGTGTTGAAGCAGTGCAGGTGTTCGTTTGGGGCCTTAGGAAGTCCTGAAGTTTAACAGCAGAACACAGACAAGTGGAAGTGGGCTTCCTACATGGAACATTCGAGTTTTGTGCATATGATTGGAGGGGAGACATGGGGAGAATAAACTTGACTTAATCAATCTTTTCATTTCAAATTCTGCTTAGTGACTGTAAAAAAGGAGGATTTAGGAGGATTTGTGTTATATCCTTGCTGCTGTTATGTAGGTAGAATGCTGCGTGAGAAGAGAGAAGGAAAAAAATTTAAGAGCATTACTTCAACTAGTCAGGTTCTCAACAAACTTTGTGATAGCTGGAATATTTTCTCATAAAGGTCTACCTTGCCAGAAAGGTGGTAGAAAGTGAATTATTAGTCTCTAGGTAGTATGATTATGTTAGACTACTATTAAACAGGAAGTAGATGGCAGGATGGAGCCTTGAAGAATTGCCAGGGTAGAAAATGTAATTTAGTCATTTTGATGAGTAATCTATAAATTGCTGGTTGTTTGAAATTTGAGGACTACTTGTATAGGGTTTTGGGTAAAGTAGGTTTGTGGGAACTAAAATGTAATCTGATAAGGTATTGGTATATGTCAGAAGGTGATATAATTCTCACAACAGCCTTATTACATGGTTACTTTTATTATATCCGTTTTACAAGTGGGGAAGCTGAGTCACAAGAGAAGCTAATGACCAAAGAAGCACATGTAACAAATGGCAGAGCAGGGTTTCAGATCTTGGCAGTCTGATTCCAGACCTGACATTCTTAGCTGCTCTGCTGTGATGACATGGGTAGAGAATCACAGTTTCAGAATCATGTTAACTGAAAGGAATATTAGAGGTGATCTAATTCACAACTCTCATTTTAGAAGTAATGAAACTGAGGCTCTTCTAAAGAGATTGAATAACTTGCTTCAGTGACTTACCCTGGTTTGGACAAAGCACGTCTGTGATTTTCAGTTTCCTCTTACTATGAATATCTGGATGGGGAGACTGCTGGGGCTAGTGTAGGCTTCTGCCCTCGCATCTCTTCCAGCTCTTTCAAGGATACTTAACATAGCTGATTTTTTAGTGTCTTTACTTCTTTCCTTACGTGTGCATGTTTTTGGGACTGTCTTTGTTTCTTATAGGTTTGAGAGAAGATAGATTAGAACTTAGATTTTTGCCATATTTTATCAGGATCTGTGGGGTAGAAGATAGGTTCCGTTGTCTAATGGAGACCCTATGTAACAGTGGCTTAAACAAATTAGAATTTTATTTTTTTCTTATGTAACATTTGGGGTTATTTGATGATTCCTTATTAGTATTGGGACCCAGGCTCTTTCTGTCTTATTCCTCTGCATCCCTAGAGTATTTTCCTTATCCAGATGGTCCAAAGTGGCGCCCAGCTGTCCTGCAGCCTGTGCCATGGGAATGACTTTGAAGCTGCACATGCCATGGCCATTCACATACTGTTAGCTAGAAGGCAGTCAGGAGGCTATACAACCACAAGCGAGGCTGGAAAATAGTGTCTTTATTCTGATCCGCCATGTGCCCAACCAGAAATTGCCCCATGTGGCAGCCTGTGCTTTGTTAGTCTTTGGATACCCAGGTGGGAAAGGGAAAGGGTTTAGCTAAGACTGTATGTGCTGAAAATGTGGCCACCCTGTAACACAAGTTCTTTTCAAATAGAGCTGAGTTATGCAGGAATAGTTTGGTTACAAAGACTTCACTTTCTCGCCTGGCTGAATTCCTGTTTGGATTTTAGTTACTCCTTGATTATCATTATGGATGAAAAATTGAAGAGACTTGATATTTTCAGTTTGTATCCAAACTGCATAAACAGTATCTGAGGATTCCTCTGCTACTGTAAGGAATGAATAATTTAGTTTGATTTTCCTTTAAACCCAAATAAATAAGACAAAGATGAAGTTCAGGATAAAGCTAGAGTATCTGTTATAGTGTCCTGTCATTTGTCATTGCTACCTTCTCTTGAAAGCTTTGTGAAAAGTGATGGTTTTGATATTTGTTATTGAGATGCATGTCCCACAGATAGATGTTTAAAACCTTTTTGTCTTAGCCAGTGATTGTGTGTGTGCATGTACTAATAAGCAACTTTAAAAAAACGAAGATTTGGTACATTGAATAATACCTTTCACTGGAGATACTTTAGGCCATGAAACCCCAGTGAGAAGTTGTCTGATTCCATTTTAAGGCAGCAAGGTTACATTTTGATAGGGATTTCCTACTAAGTGTAAATCTAGTCAGTCAGCAAAGGACATTAAATGTTTTATTTTGCTGGTGGCAGGAAAGAATGTAATGATAGATACCGTTTAAATTTATAGTTTGTTACGTATTTTTTTAGCCTATGCCTGTGTGGAATAAAATAAATAGGCCTCTATGTCTATTTCACAGTCAAAATGGACAATTTATAGAGTGATTTTCTAGAACATCCCAAAATATAGTGACTCTTTGTAGCAGTAACTGCTCCATGTAGCAAGTGTATCTCCATGGAGCTTTACTATCCTTATGTTTCGGGATATTTGTTGCATGATGTGGAAAATCCTATCAGCGGTTATCTTTCATTCCTTTTATCTGACTTAGCTTAACTTCAGCTGATTGCTTAAGTCAATGACTAAGAATTTTTCATCAGCTGTCCTGGGTAACATGTAACATTCATCATACTAGGGCCATTGGTGTTATCATTTCAAAAATCTAAATGGAAGACAAAAAATTAAGTGCTACTTGAAAAACTGAAGAGAAAAGAGAATATTTTGGCTAAGATTCCCCCCATTTCTACCTATATTTAATATAGCCGTTGAATATCCTTTTTCTGACGCTTTGAATCTCATCATTTTCAGTATAGAACTCTACAGCAAATAGCCCTTGTTATGTGATATGCTTCTAGATAGCGTAATAAGAAACTGTGCACTATAAATTCCCCTCCCCCAGCCCTTATTATAATAATGGTGTATGATTGTACCTTCTTTGAGTAATTGGCCTTTTAAGAATACATAGTCTAGGGGCTGGCCCTGTGGCCAAGTGGTTGGGTTCGCGTGCTCTGCTTCCACAGCCTTGGGTTTCACTGGTTCAAATCTTGGGCACTGACATGGCACCGCCTTCGGGCTATGCTGGGGTGGTGTCCCATGTGTCACAGCTGGAAGGACCCACGGCTAGAAATGCACAACTGTGTACCGGGGGTCGGGGGGGGGTGGGCTTTGGGAGAAAAAGGAAAAATAAAATCTTTAAAAAAAAAAAAAAAGACTACATAGCCTATTATAATGGGGTGTGGGCAGGATGGCTATGGGGTAAAAGGAAAAAAATAAAAAGCGATGTTGTTTTCTTGAATCTTGTGGTACTCACTTTTAGACACTTTGATCCCAGCCAACTCTCTTTTGATGTTAAGTGTGGTTTGAACATCTGTTAGCTAAACTGATAAGTTTGTACATTTGATGTTCATGATTGAATTGATAAAGGTGTTTTTTTTAAACTGGAATTTATTGCCTATTTATTCATGAATTGTTTAAAAATAACTTTTTAAATGTTTATGAAAGTAAAACTGTGTTTTTGGTAAAAAAATATAATTAAGTATAAAGAGAGGAAGAAAAGTGATCCATTCTCCCAAATTAAAAGATAATCGTTGTTATCATCTTGTGTATATCATCCCAGGCCATATATGTGTATATCATTTCTTTGTGATAGTTTCCTTATGCCTTTTTTGTACTGGACATATCAGATACAAAACAAAATGAAGAACACAAAATATGTTCAGTTTAGTGTCTTATCCTTTTCACTTAATTGTGAGAACTTTTTCATAGGTTAATATTCTTTAAAGCATATTTCTTAGTATTAGCATAGTATTTCATAATATGGCTCTATTATATTACTATTTGACCATTTCCCTGTTTTTGGATATTTAGTTTGCTTCTAGTTTTTCATTGTTTTATATATAAAATATATGTTGCTCTGCCTCATTGCCCAAATCTTTCTCTTTGCTACCAGCCTTCATGTTTCTAGGAGGAAGATTTAATAGTCATTTAAACTGGCCATGAAAATGAATTTTTAGACAATACTTGATCAACATCAATTTTACTTTACCCTTTAGTCTCCTCATCATTCACCATAATTTATGACCTTTGCAGCGTTCAAAGAGAGTGAAAGAGATTCAAATTAATTCTTGTTACTGTCAGATCAAATTTATTTACAATAAATATGTGAACCTTGGAGATCAGTTGCTAAAATACATAGGTAATTGGACCTCGACATCTGGCCAGATCCTAAATCCTCATGAAAGATGCACCTTAAGTTCTTTTTGTTACATAATCTTTTCTGTAGGTTGAAAAAATTGTAAATCCTACCATGTTGACATTCTGAAGAATATATGGCTTAAAATAGGCTCTTGCAAAATATAGTATTGGTTCAATGAAATGTTGTAAGCATCAGTCAGGATTTTTTAAATAAAATGCTGGTAGTTCTTTAGTTGAATAGAGTTCCATTCTGGTTTTGTAATGATGTTCATCTTTTGCTTTAAAATACCTCCTCAGTTCGCTTCATTTCATCTTTAAGAGAAACTTCATTGGTGATATATAGATAAGAATTTAAGTCACAGAGGGTGGAGTCAGGAAGAGAACATAGGTCTCTTTCAACCTGATTATGCTTCTCCTTGAGCTCTGTTTTTCTATTTAAGGGAAATCAAATATGATATGCTCTGTATTTCACAGTGCTATGGTGTATACACACATATGCATGCACACACACACACGCACACAATGGTTGTAACTGTAAAATGAAAGTCTTTCATGTGTGGCATGTTACACGATTCTCCTTATTTCATAGCCAGGTTTCAGATGCGTATAAATTTAAATCTGAACATCTTATATTATTCTTTTAAAGACATTTTTGTATTATATATGTCTTATTAGATTAATTAGATTAATTTCTTACTGTTAAATTCTCTATAAACCATATAACTGAAATAAAATATTTAAGGCCATTTAAAAGTGTTAAAGCATGCAGTAAAATCTTATTAGTTTGGATTCATTTAATTTACAATTTGTCATGAAATTAGAGAAGATTTATGTTTACTTACACTAACAGGGTGGATGGGGGGTGGGGTGGATGTGAGGGAGGGTTTGGTAAGAAAATTCCCTGAGAGGAAATCTCAAATTACTTAGCAAATTATTTTATTTTATTAAATTGTCATGTACGTTGGAAGTTACTGTTTACAGAGAATAAGCTGATATTCTAATTATTAGTCTCATTAAAACAGTTCCTAGGGGCCTCTACCTGATAACGCTTTTTTAAAGACTGGATCCAATTGCTGAAGGTAGTTAAACATGACAAAGGCATTTCTTTTAAAATATCATATGTATTTAGATTGTACTCATTTTTGCTGCCTTCCTACAGTTTATTCTAGATAGTTTCATATGCTATAGTGAAAGCTAATTTATTTTTGGTGTTTATAGAGAAATTATTCCTTACTAAACCCTTCATTTAATTTCAAAAAGGAATCTGAATTATTTTAAGTTAATTTAGAGTACATAACTTTAAATCCTTTTCTTATTTTCCTTGACTATAGAAATGATATGGCCTTATTGAACTGTTTGTTCAGTGTTAATTCTGATATTGTCACCTATGAAACATATAGTTTTAATTGGCCAAGAGCTATCCTATATAGACATTTCGATGAGAAGTGTGTCAGCTTGAAATAAATTTATGTTTGGGAAATTATTCTCTTAACGGCATTAACCTGAAAATGTCTGTGAATGCTTAATAATGAAAACGTTAGAATGGTTTGTGGGTAGATGGGTATCATCCTGTATCTGTGTGAGTTCTTGAGATAGCATAATAGTGAGCTGGAGTCTTTAGGCTGCAATTTGTACCCACCTTTCCAATTCTTGTAGTGGAGCCCTGATCTTTCTAGGACACACGTTGAGGCATTGGGAGAGAAAAAAATAGGTAAATTGATGATTAGCAGAAAGTGGTTTTGGATACCCTAAGGAAAATCAAGATGTATGAGTAGACTGGGAAAATGGGATTTTGGTGAATATGGAGATAGAGGAAGCTGGTAATACTTGGGTTCTTGAGGCAGAGATCACACCGGGGGGAGGCATTTTTCTGTCATCTCCAAATTATCTGTGTTTGAAAAATCCAAGTTACTATGAGTGCATTATTTGCAACTATCAATGGTCACAGAAGCCATAAAGTACCTAGGTTTCCCATGTTTGTATCAGGGTGAACATTTTAGCCCAGTCTGAAACAGTGGTGCTCAGTGGTGGTGCAATACTGCTTTCAGGGAGGCGTTTTAGAAATTTGTGGGGGAGATGCTAGTGCTTAGTGGGCAGGGATCTAGACGTCTTGAATGCCTGGGATAGTTCTGCCCCTTGGAGAATTGTCCTGTGCCTTCGATTTCTGAATGTTCCATTGGAAATTCATGCAGTTGAAAACTTGCTTACGCAGCCCAGAACTTAATTGTTTTATGTCCAAGCTGAAAGGATGTTTTGCATGATTTTAAGATGTATTGAATTTTCCAGGAATGCAACTGCTGTGTAGCGCTAGCCACAGCTATTGGATTTGTGGTGATTTAACATATAAGCTCAAGATTCAGAGTCTTATTACATCTTCTAGTGTGGTAGGTTTGAGCATTTACGTAATGAAAAGCCATTTTATTATAAATTAGTTTCTTTTTATTTCTTTTTTTAATATTACCCTTAGGGTATTGGTTAAAAAATTTTGTGTCAGCTTATCATCTATTTCTTTTCAGAATAGTAAAGGGGGAGTTATAAAATATGTGCTATAAAATGGCAGCATTGGGTCTGATAAGCGTGAAAACCACTGGTCTGAATGGAAACATCTTTTTTCATTGCTCTTTTGTGTAGTCCCAGGTATTCCAAAGGATTTACATGCTGAAACTTTACATAACACATGGTGTAAGTTACAAAAATGAAATGCTATTGAAAGATAAGAAAGTGTTCCACCACCTTTTTCTGTATAACACTGGTATTAACGAAGTTTGTGAATCATTAGGAATATAATCATAATAATTGTTTCTGTTCAGCCTAACTTTACTGTGGATAATTTACTTTACTTTTAGAAAAGGGTTAAATACATTCTTGCATTTAAATTAAAGACAAGACATGGGCTTTGGTCTTGAAATCCTTGTGTATAGTCTTGTGTTTTTAAAGCTGGTGAAATCAGTTGTGATCAGCTGATGCACAGAACTTCCATAATGCTTCACAGAGAATTATTTTTGCTTTATTAGGGATTATGAGTACTCATGATTACGTTGAAATGCTGTTTTCTGAACAATAAGTGGAGATTTGTTACTTTTGATGAAAGAAAAAATAACAGGGTTATAGATATAATCCGACTTCAATAAAGAGGCTGATCTCATTATCACTATGTGAATTAAATAAAAAAAACAAAGCTTAGGATATTGCACTATAGCTTAATGAAAAATATTATACCAATATGTATTACGCTGTCTCACAGTTTTAATATATTTGAAGTACCATAAATAAAATATGAATTAAGCATGGGTGTAAAATCTGAATTGCTTTATTTAAAACTTTCCAGGAGAGGCCATTGTCCTGCAGTGGTAAGCTAGTGAGTTAAATGGGTCCTTGGGATCTCGCCCTTAATCGGCTATATGTGAAGCCACTGAAGCTCAGAGGTCTCTCTGTGAGCCTCCCACTGTTTCTACTGTCTGGTAGTGGGCCAGTGTCTAGAAATAGGACTCTAGTTTTCTTCCTTATAAAAAGGGCCATAATTGGGTCACAAATTTTATTTTCATTCAAAAGAGGAAATGTGTTGAGATTGGGGTTAGTTGACATTTCCCAGGCCTTAGAAGGTTAGGTGGATTAGAAGATAGATTTTATTTTCAGACTTTTGAGTCTTTTGCTTTCCTTGGGCTTTGATTACATTCAAAGATAAATTTAAAGTCTCCCTTAGAAAATAGTGTTGGTGAGAATTTAAAGAACTATCTTAGTTGAATTCAGGAATTTTATTAGTGATTAATGGATTTTTGGATAAACTACAGTTTTTATTGCTAAAAAGCACGTATTAGTTCATAACAATAGGAAGAGGGGAAATTGATTTATGAATCTAAGTATTCGAGTGGTATTTGACTTTCTATTTACCAAAGGAAATTATTTAGGTAAGGACATTGGCCTTGGTTACAGCATTTTAGCACATGAAAGTGGGATTGTCCACTGTTTCACTGTTAGAAAATATACTTAAAAAATGTGCTCTGAACCCTGAATCAGGGTGTAAGTTAGGAAAGTGGACTAGAATATAATATATAAATGTTAATTCGTCTTTGTTACTGTACATTAAACAACCAGATCTTTGTGAGTAATGTATACATTATATTCTCCAAATTACTTTTGAGACACAACTAGCATTCATCAGCCTCTTATAATTTAGTTACAGATTTTTGATTATGGCTGCCCTTCAAACATGCCCTTCAAACATTTGTGAAAATCATCTTTTATTTATAATTTTTCCACCTCATTCCTTCTTGTTTCATTTCTAAACTTGTTGAAGAGAGGCCTATAATTGCTGCCTTTCGTTGCTCTCCTCCCACTGATTCCTGATGCCCACACAATCTGATTTCCATGCACTCCATGGGACGGTAGGTAATTGTAAGGCATGCTGCCAAATCTTGCTCCCTTGCCCAGGGTAGACATTAATTCACTCAACCTGGACTTGGTTTTGGAACCCTCCTACACACAGCACCCCAGGCAGCTACTGCCAGTTGATCAGAATTGGCACATGAGATGAAATCTATTTATCATTTCTGCACATGGTATCTTGGTTCATTTCTTCCTTTCCATTCCATTTCTTCTTTGTCCTTAATGATGTTCTTTCACTCCCCTCCTTCATCTGATGAATTTTTAAGCCTTCTGCTTTTTTCTCTTTACACATTTTTTTCCAGGAGAATTCACTGAGCTCAGATCTGTAATAGTCATTCCCAAATCAGCATTTCCAGCCAAGTCTCAAATCAAATCTGAATTTCAGGTTCAAACATCTAATTGCCTACAATTCCATGTGGTGATTCTACCATTACTTTCAATTGAATATGTCTGAAACTGAACTCGTTATCTTTCTTCCCCAAACAGCCTCTCCTTCTTTACTTAATTGACCATCATGGGTATTAATTTTCTGGCATCTGCATGCACCTTTGACTACTTTCTCTTTCATCGCTCAGTCAGTCACAGATGATCGGTATTTCCCATGAAAGCTCTTGTATCTCAGACTGCATTTTTATGGCCAGTATCCTAGTTCAGGTCCTCATCATCTAATGCCACTGTCTCTCAAATTTGAGCATCAGCATCACCTGGAGGGCTTATTAACACACAGATTGCTGGGCCCCACCCTCAGGGTTTTTGATTTATAGCTCTGGGGTGGGGCTGAAAGAATTGCATCTCTCACAAGTTCCAGGTGATGCTGCTTCTGGGGAGGGGGGATGAGGCTACACTTTGAGAACCACTCATTGCCTCATGCATTCCCCATCCAGTTTATCTGCGGACCTTAGCCAGATTAAATTTCCTGTAACACCCTATTTTATTGCATTATTTCCATTTCTTAACAGCTGTCCATAATGCCCTATTTCTTAACATTTCTTATCCAGACTCTTGCCTAGTTTCCAGGGCTCCTCACAATTAAGCATAATTTACCCTTCAATTTTTCCTTCTTACAAACAAGCTTGGTTTGGTTTCCTTTCCATCTAGCTAATGTAGACCCTTGTTCATGTCCCACCTCCTTCATGAAGTACTCCATGATTACAGCTAACCTTGCTAAGTTTCCTTAATACTAAACCCCAAAAACACAATATTACTAACTCAGACTATAATCTCCTTAATGGTAGAGACCATATGTTTTCATCTCTTATAAAGCCTAGTATAGGATAGGTCAACATGGACTTAGTACCTAGGGAATTGATTTCTCTAGTTTATGTTATTCCTAGAGGTTACTTGATTTGGGAGAAAATAATTAAAAACACACAAACAAGTAGTTTCATGTGTTTGACCAGAGATCAGAAAACTGGGCTTAAACATTGAAACCGAGACCTTACATCCAGTACAATAAGCTTATAATGAATACCCATCCTTCTCTCCTTTGTAAACAATATACTGTGGGTAGTGGTGGCCCCAGATTTTCTGTACAGGAGGGTCCAGGAGCAGAAATCTATGGTGGTGGCAGTGGCGCAGAGAGCTAGGGGCAAGGGGACTTGGCTTGAAGTTCTTTTTGAGTAGTTGTCACACTTTTTACTTAGTATGTGATTTGACAGTTTGTGTTATGTTTCTTCCAAATCTTCCCCAAGCTACCCCAAAAACTGGTGACTTATTTTACCTAGTGACCAATATTTGACTTCACAAATCAGACAGTTAACACGTTTTTATTGGACATCTGCTGCGTGCCTAGCAAAGCCTGCACGGTATTGCCCCCTCTACCACCCTGTCCTACCTCCCCATGCCTCCCCTTTGTTATTGCTTTGTCTATAAAGTCTAAAGGCTGTTTTCGGTTGTTTGCTCAGTGGGTGTCTGATAGCTTCTCCAAATGAACGAAGTGTGACTTCGAGGAGAACAGCTGACAGTATATGTTGCCAATACACCGTTTTATTCCTTTACTTTCATTTTAGGGGGCTTCGAGGGGGCTTTTAGGGAAAGTGGAGGCTCAAGCATGAATTCAGTCCCATCACACTCCCATTTAACACAGCTGTGTAAGGGGACGAGGGGATGTTAGAGATTTTCCAATTTGGGCCCTCATTTTACAGATGACATCAGCCATGGCCTAAGGCAATGACGTGTTTTTGAACAAAATTACAAAAACTAATTGCAGCAAAGCTGGGACTAGATGGGAGGCCCCTATGTTTCCAGCTTGGTCCTCTTTGCCTTTCGTGAGTCTTTCTGAAGAAACTTCTCAGGACTATTGGAATGAAATGGAAACAGGTTTGGGTGGTTTTGGTACTTCATTTGGGGTTGGAGATTTAATGCTGTTTAATTTATAGCTTTATCCCCAGTGAACAAAATACACCCATTTCTGAAACAAGCAAAAAAAAAAATTAAGCTATGCATCAAAAAGCAATATCCAGAGGTAATTATTATTTTTTAATTTAAATTATAGATCTTATTTTCCTAAAGGCTTTGTGAAGTCTTGCAACTATTATTCAGGATATTAAGACATGAAATACCAGATGTATCTGATTCTCAATACTGGTTTTATGAATTGTCTGCTTAACAATGTGAGAACTGTAGAATATGAATGATGAGCTTGTCTATTGCTGTACAGCTTCTGCAGCCTGGCATTGATGTTTGTTTTCACATAGAATGGAACATGAGCTGGTTTCCATGAGTACTTACTGTGAAGCAAACAATAAAATGGACATTATTTGCATATTATACCATTCAAATTAGAAATTTATGAAGATATCTAAATCCCGTTGGAGCAATACTATTACAAAATAAACCATTAACTTGATGCTGTTAATGCTTAGGTTGCCAAACTCTTTGTAACTCTGTGCCTTCTGATTCAATATATATGGTTATGAATGTGCAGTTAAGGATTTTCATTCTAACATTGTCGTTAAATTTAACATGTAAGTAGCCTCAGTTACATTGCCAGGTATCTAGACTGATGGCAGTCTTAAGATACATTATCCTTAGGTGATAGTGAATGTAACTGTCAGCTGAACATCATACTTAGAGTGTGTGTGTGAGTGTGTGTGTCAGGTTTGTCTGCCAAGGAGATGCTGCCACAGATGGGTAATGGCAAACTTACAGGTTTCTTTCTAA
This sequence comes from Equus quagga, assembly GCF_021613505.1. NCBI lineage: Eukaryota > Metazoa > Chordata > Mammalia > Perissodactyla > Equidae > Equus > Equus quagga. The sequence continues at coordinate 111,654,119 of NC_060274.1, read as the reverse complement.
CCCTGAGATTTATCCTAGTCGTCTTTCAACTCTTCTTCCAGTCAAACCCTGTACCTTTTATAAGCTTGGGAGCAGGACAGGGTTTATCCTGGAACCCATGCTGTGAGTCATTTAGTTCTAATATTGTGTGTTGTATTTCATTGATTTCATGGATGCTTCCATTATTATTTTTAAGACAATCAGTGCTCTTTTTCTATTAATGAATTTATTGAAATCATAAGATTAATGGATATTTCTGTGGAGCTGAAAATTTAATTTGGCTATATCTTATTGTATAAGCTTTGGCTCAGCTGTCTAAATCCTGGCACACTCTGTCTTTTTCTAAAATCTGCTTGCATTATGCAGTTACATGTATTTTTCTTCTTCTTATAGCAGATCTTTATAGTTTCTTTTCAGTGTTTTAAACTAGCACATGAAAGTAATAGGCTTTATAAAATTGGACATGACCCACATCAGCCAATGGGAAAACCGGGAAGAGAATGGAGAAAAGGGAAAATCCCGAAGGACCTGACATTTTTCTAAGAGGCAAGCCATCATTTTTATTAAGTAACTTATGGAGATTGTTTAAGAAACACTGTAATTGGGGAGGGAATTATAGTGTGAGGATTATGCAAAGAAAATGAAGGAAATTGGTGTGTCCCCTGAGGTCTAGGGAATCTATGGAATTCTCAAGTCATGGTTGCATTTTCAAGCTTTTGTTTTTTCATAGATGAGGAGGCATTCATAGAATCATTCCATCTTTTGGAGTCATTTCTGTTCACCATTCAAGGAACTGTCTTAAATTGTTACAGTGTCTCATCCTCCTCCTCCCTCTCTCCGCCTAGTTTACCCAGTTTCTGAAAACAGAATTTGGATATAGGTCATGTAACATAGAAGACAGGTGGGGTGTAATGAATTTATGCTACGCTTGCTCTGAGGATTAAGACCATGGTATTCACAGTTCCTAAGACTGCTAGAGTCAAGTATAAGGTTAGGAATCTTGGAGTTTCTTAAAAATTAGAAATTCTAAGAATTAGAATTAGAATAAGAATCTAAGAATAAATTAGAAATTTTAAGAATCTTAGAATCTAACTTCTTAGAAATTTAGAATGTGTCTAATAGGAGGAAAAGATTGCTAGACATTTAGTAAAGAAGAATCTTTGGACTAACCAAAGCATTTGTTTAGAATGTTGTTTACTAAAACAAACAAAAATTTGTTAGGAATCGTGAGTTGCTTTTGACCATGCAAATATTATTTTTGATAATACTTTCAAATAAAGGGTTTAGGGCCATACTTTCTGTAACCAAGCAACTGCAGTGCTTGACTTTCTCTCCCATGTTTTGTGGTCAGTGTCCTGTCATCTATAACTTATTGACAAAAATGCTAGTGTTTGTGTTCATTACGATACGTTTGCTATTGGGACCGGCCCCGTGACTGAGTGGTTAAGTTCACACGCTCGGCTTCAGAGGCCCAGGTTTCCCCGGTTTGGATCCTGAGTGCGGACCTAGCACCGCTCTTTAGGCCATGATGAGGCAGCGTCCCACGTAGCAGAGCCAGAGGCACTCACAACCAGAATATACACCTATGTACTGGGGGGCTTTGGGGAGAAGAAAAAAACAAATACATTTGCCTTTGAGAAATAAATGGTTTCAGAGAAGATTTTAAAAAGTATAGGGTACAAGTATGTGAAAAAAAGTATGTGTTTCTGTCTTAACACATTTTGAAAAGAAAGTGTGTATGTATGTATAAGCTATAGAACCATACTTACTGAGCTTGAAATAATTTTGCAAATTTCATGGCAAATCTGATTGATATGGCTTGAAAATTTCTTTTTTATTTTTTCTCTTTTCACAAACTTTGCCAGCCCCTGAAGATCTGCTGGGAAACTCCCTGTGCTAATAGGCAAAGTTGGCCTTTCCTGTGCTTCTCTTTAAAGTAGCCCTTCCTGAAACAGTGACCTTTTAGTTTAATAACAGTTTTATTTGAGAAAATGTTCAGATCCTGAGAGCTGAAAAGAGTGTTTTCAGAAAGGCCATTTTAAATAGTGGTCTCCAAATGGTCTTTTTCCCTCACGCACTTCGGATCAGACTGTCAGAAGGAATATATTGTTGCTTTCTGTATTCTATTGATTTAAAAACAAATAACATAAAACTTAGATTTGCTCAAAACCTATTTCTACACTGGTTTATTTTCCTGCCTAGGCTTTGATTTGCAATTTGAGATTTTAAACTCTTTATGCTAGGTCATGTTTTATCTTTTGTTATTTTAAATTCTCCACTGTACCTAAGGTAATTACTTTTTCAGCTGTGACCTTGGACATGCGACCCAAAAGTTGTAAATTTTTTTTTCTTTTCCGGAAACAGCAAGGGCTTTAGAAAGACAGCTGTGCTTTGGTCCCTTTACTGACCAAAAATGCTGTCAACCAGCTGGTCCCTTGGGCATGTCTTCTTCAGTGGCCTTGGGAGTTTCCTGCCTTGTTCGTTGCTGGTGCTTCCCTCCTCCCCTCATGGCCTCCCTAGATGATACCACCAGTTACCTGCATCTGTTTCTCACCCCATCCCATGGCAGGTGGCAGGGCCGAGCGTGATAGCCCAGAGGGTGTAGAGAAAGAAGACAAGCCTTGCAGCTACATTTCCTTCTCTGCAGCCTCTCCTGTGTGGCTTCCTTCCCAGCCACCCAGCTGGTCACCATTTGGCAGTGGCGTCCTTACTGTTCCATTCCAGGTTGATCACATCATAATAAGAAGCTCACAGTTGATTTTTTGGCTTTTCCCCTGGCAGGAATCCCCCTATGTAAGAGGCATCAAATGCACTATGAGGATACGAGACCATTTTAGTAGCTCACTTAGAAAACTAATCTCATTGCTTCATACTTAGTCCTGGTATACAGAGGTCTTACAGAAGCTAGTTTTAATTGACTGAATGAAGTTCAATTGAATTGTGATTGAGAATTTGATTGAATTTTGCTTGAGAGAAATTTTGCTGTGGTAATTTGAATCAATCCGGGGGAATGGTGTGATTTCACACATACAGGCTGTGTGTTGGTCCTAACTGTTACGTTAAACTACAGAGTATAGTTTGATCAGGTAGTACTAATTGGGTTAAATGTTTGTTTCAGTTTTTGCTACGAATAGACCAACCTGCTGTGAACAACTTGAAAAACAGCAAGTGTCAGGTTGTTTTGTTGTTTATAAGAAGTGATGGAAATGTGAAAGTCATCACCTCGTGGAGTGCATAATCTAGAATTCATAGCCAGGTGACACCCGTGTAACCTACCCAGTCCTGTTTTTGGATGAGGAAGTCAAAACTTGGGTTAACTGATTTATCCAAGTCTAGATAATGGAAAAACAAAGACTATTCAGACTCTTTGCTGAGCTATTGCTGTCTGTAATTTCTCTGCTGGTATTTGTATTGTTTTAAACCTTTAATAATGGAAAAAATCTTAAGATTTGCCTGAATGCATACAGAATTCTCTTTTCTAGTCTTTTTCTTGATTTTGTGTGACCTTTTCAAAGCATAGACTTGTGTCTTTCTCATGCTGGAGACTACAAAGTAGAAGAGAAGAAGGGGCCTAGAGAACGTCCATTCGAGAACAAGCCTTGAGAACTCTGCTGCCAGGAGAGGGGGTAGCTCCCCAAGCTCCCCCAGTTAGACCTCAACTGGTGTTTACTCCTTTCCCTGATTCTGTGTCAGTCCTTCTTTTTTTATATTATATTTCTTTTGTCTTGCTTTTTTACGGCTTTATTGAGATACATTTAACATATCGTAAAATTCGCTCATTTAAAATGTACAGTTCTGGGGCTTTTTAGTATATTTACATAGTTGTGCAACCATCTCACAATCTAATTTTAGAACATTTTGAACACCACCTAAAGAAATCCTCTACCCTTAGCTGTCCTTGTCCCATTCTCCCCTTCCTCCCACCCCAGGCAACCACTGATCTAGTTTCTGTGTCTATGGATTTGCCTTTTCTAGACATTTCAGATCAGTGGAAGCATACAATATGTGACCTTTTGTGTCTGGCTTCTTTCATTTAGCATAATGCTTTCAAGATTCATCCTTGTTGTAGCATGTGTTGTAGTCCATAACTTTTTATGGCTGAATATCACACAGAATGGATATACTACATTTTGTTTATCCATTCATCAGTTGATGGGCTTTAGCTTATCTTCCCTTTTGGGTTATTTTGAATAACGCTGGTATAAATATTCATGTACAAGTTTTTGTGTAGACATATGTTTTCAATTCTCTTGAGTATATACAGTACCTAAGAGTGGAATTGCTAGGTTATGTGGCTTAGCGTTTTGAGGAACTGCTAAACTGTTTTCTACAGTGCTTGCATCATTTTATATTCCCATCAGCAGTGTTTGAAGGTTCTAATTTCTCCACATTCTCACCAACACTTGTTATTGTTTGTCTTTTTGATTATAGTGGTTTAAATTGTTTTATCATTGTTGTTTTGATTTGCATTTCCTTAATGACAAATGCTGTTGAGCAATTTTGCATGTGCTTACTGGCAATTTCTTATACCTTTTTTAGAGAAATACCCTTTTGTATTGTTTGCCCATTTTTAATTTTGTTGTCTTTTTATTGTTCTCTTGTAAGAGTTCTTTGTATATTCTAGATACAAGTCCTTATCAGCTATGTGATTTTCCAGAATTTTCTCCTGTTCTCTGGGTTGTCTTTTCACCTTTTTGATGATGTCCTTTGATGCTGTTTCTTTTTTTTCTTTCTTTCTTTTTTCTTTTTGAGGAAGATTAGCCCTAAGCTAACATCTGCTGCTAAACTTCCTCTTTTTTTTGCTGAGGAAGACTAGCCCTGAGCTAACATCCATGCCCATCTCTACTTTATGTAGGACGCCTGCCACAGCATGGCTTAACAAGTGGTGTGTAGGTCTGCACCTGGAATCCAAACTGGTGAACCCCGGGGCGCCAAAGTGGAATGTGTAAACTTAACCACTGTGCCACTGGACTGGCTCCTGATGCTGTTGTTTTCTGATAGTCCACAACTGAGAGAACACATCCATATAACCTTTCATGGATCTTCTTTATTTGTTATTGTGCAATGTCAGCTAAATTAAAAAATTCTTTTTGCATATCCTATTGTAATTCATTTTTTGCATATGCCTTGAGGCAAGGCACTTATAATGTCGAGATCGTCAAATAAAGTGTCATTGCAGAGCAGAGACAGTGCTGTCTAGCAGTCCATCTCATAGGCTCAACCCCTGGAAATAGCAGTTAGGTCCCTGTGTATTCCTAGATCCTTCCAAGCGTTTCTGGTGCTTTCTTGGTCGTAATTTTGGGTAATGGGTTTGCGGTGAAGAGGAAATAGTCTCTGCTTATTTCTTATGGAAGGCTCTTCAGGAGTATGTAAAATTTGTCTAGTTTATTTGCTATCATAGCTGTAAGAATCTTTACAAAACATATCTTACAAAATCTTCTAATAGGAAAGACCAGATGTTTCATATCAAGTCACCAGGTATTTAGAAAGCTCCAGAGCTCCAGCCGTGTTCTCAGCACTGTTCTCTTTCCAGTTGTTGGCACCTGAATTTGAATGACACATGTTCCAAAAAATGTTTCAAAATGTTCATAAATGCCTTTTTTCGTAAATCCTGGAAAAATGAATGTACATACAAATGGTTTTCTTTCTGTAATAAATTATTTTTCAAATGTTTATTTGTTGAAGTGAGAATGCTTTGGTGTCCTTTTTCTCTCTGAAATCCCTTCCTTACAGCTTCTCCTGCCGTTATATGCAATTGTCAGACTTTAATGACAGGACATCATTTTAAAGAATTTGTACTTAATGGCTCAGTCCCCACTGGGCAGTAAGCAGCTCCTTGAGTTTATTATAAATTTTGGCAGGTGTGGAGATTTCTGGGTCACCAGGGACCTCTTGATTAAATTGCTCCTGAAGTGACTAATTGGTCTTTTCCACAGTGCTTAGGTGGTTCCAAGGAGACACTGACCAGCTGGCAGGACTTTACCCATTAAGATCTCCTCTCAGCTTTGTTTTCCTGAGTATTTTCTTGCTTTCGTTTTTAAGAGGTCACTTATTTTATCTCCTTCTCCTTTCAATGTTTCTAGTTTCTGATGAAGAATTGAAAAGAAGAGTGGCTGAGGAGCTGGCACTGGAGCAAGCCAAGAAAGAATCCGAAAATCAGAAACGGTGAGTTTTGTAGTATCTGAGAGAGATTTTGGTGACTTGTCTTAATTATCAAATATTGTTAGGGAGGAATGATTGTAATAAGACTCGTTATCTGTGTTTGGCTGAACTTCAGAATGTGAACTTGGCCACTTTCAGTTTTGGATTGTGCTTATTAGAGCCCTATTTTACCCTCTTTCCAAACGATTGTAAATGACCATTACATCTCTCTTGTGGTTCTTCGTTGCGTGAATACTGAGCCCTCTTTTCTCAATAAGTCAGAAGTAGTTCTTGAGGATTCTCTAGGCATTTCTCAGGCTAGTTTCTTTCAATGAATGTTTATGATTGAAGATTATGTTGTCTACTGTGGGTACTAAGGTTAACAGTATTGTAGCTAACAGTGAATGTCGTATGTTATATATAGTGTCCATATTAACAAATAGCACTAATTAGTAACACACTCACTTAAAAAAACTGAAGACATTACAGAAATACGTAAGGTTGAAAAATGAAAATCCTCCATAATTCCATTCCACAGGGATAACCACTCTTGGAACATTTCATTCCTCTGTATGTCCTTCTATATTGTTGTTGTTATTGACACTGCTACTGAGAACAGCTAAAAGAATGTTCACTGAAGTGTTTTTGTAATAATGGAACACTAGAAGTAATCCGGATGCCCAGCATGGGGGACTGGGTGAATGAATTATGGTTCATGCCTACACTGGATATAGACAGTCAAGTAGATCCTTGTGTACTGATTCAAAAAGATGTTGAAAAGCTGTAAACTGGAAAAAAAGCAATGTTCAAAACAGCATAAATAAAATTTTTTTTTGTAAAAAGCACTACTTTTTAAAGACTTAAAGTATATACTTATTCATAAAAATATGTGAATGCATTTTAATCCAAGATAGTCAAGTGCTTCCCATCTGTGCTCCTTCTGAAATTTGCATATAGCACAGAGCATTGTTATTATATGATCCTGTGAATGTCTTTGTGTTGCTGGCACTAAACGCAGTATCTCTCACCTGCAGATGCTTAGTATGTGTTTGTTTTTGTTTTAGATTGCTTAACTGTTTTGCTTGAGAGAGCTAAATGTAAAGAATCTTTGAATTGGATTCTAGTCCTACTGGCCATGGGACCTTCAATATGTAATTTAACCTCTTTGGGCCTTAAATATTCATCTCTAAAGTGAGGGGTTTGAAAAACATTCTCTAATATTTCTTCTCTTTTGTTGAAGTACTAAGCTAGTGCCCATTTGCTTAAAACCTGTGGGACAGGACATGAGTTTTAGATTAAGACCACCATTTTGTTAGGAAATAGACAAAGCACATGGCTTAGGGATTTAAAAATCAAGATGTAATTAGTACTGCTAAAGGGTCTGTGTATATTTCAATAGTTTCCTGTGCAGCACTTTATAATTATTTAATTGGGTTAGGTTGATAAAGTATGTAATTAGATAGTGAAGTTTAAATATGCAAAAAATTTCAGGCCGTTTTCATTAAGAAGCAAAGAAAATCAATATGTTATGGTCGAATTTCTTGTCTTTGAAATTTTATTATTTTTAACTGAATTTTATTTTAATAAGGATTTTTTAGTTAGACTCTCATATTTACTTGGCTTATTATATTTCACACAGGATTTTTTTGTCTTCCTTTCTGCTCATATGGTACAGGCTAGAATAATTCATTATGGTGAGTTTTTTTTTTCCTTCATTATTCAACTCCCATTTGCTCTGCCTTGGTCTATGAAAGGTAAAGGGCAGATGAGATGAATAAAAGGTGCCAGTGAGAGCCAATTTCGTCTCTCATGTGGACTGGGCTTGGCAGCCTAGCTGTGACCTGGACAAATGACTATTGATAAAGAGTTTATTTTCTGTCACCTTTAAGGAGAGCAGAGGGTGGTATAGGCTTTTATTATTTTTTCTTTTAAAAAAATGTTTTCTTTGAAGCCTTCTTCATGAAAACTTCTAGCTGTCAAATCTTGGCAAAAAGTGTGTGTTCATCTATATGATAGTTCTTAGAAGAATCAATAGCTATTTTTTCTCTCTCTCCCAGAGAAGGAACTTTAGAAAAAGCATTAAGAAAGTTTTATGTGCAGTCTTTTAAAAATAACTTTTTGGAGTCAGAAAGCATTTATACATTATTCTATGTGTTCCCTTAATTGAATAAAGCCTTATAAGCGGTTTTAGAAAATAGTTCCTGTGCCATTGTACTGTCACTTGTTCATGACCTGCTTACCAGATTGTCTCTTTTCATGCCAAATGCACATGTAAATGTAAGCAAGTTCTTAAGCACTTAAGATCGGGACATAGGCACACGTCCATGTAAGGAATTGAGCTTGTGCAAAAAGGACTTTAGAAATTATTTCAATTGTGATGTTTTTCTTCACAGAATATTTATTTTCGTTGTTTAACCTATTTATTTTGGATATTTCTAAGCACATTCAAAAACGGAGAAGAGTGCAATGATCCCCTTGACCCATCACACTGTGTCAGCAGTTCTTGTTTCATCTGTACCCCTGCTCTCTCTGCCTGTGTGCTGAGTGGTAAGGAGAAGCAATAACATTTTTAACAGCTTGGGGAACTTTGTGGCAGGGAGATATTCTGCAGTGTCTTCTATCAGGCTAGTTTAAATAAGGACCTTGTTTTAGTTCGGTTTTTTCTTTTGGTTGAAAGACTGAAACTTAACTTAGGAAGCAAGGACATTTTGAGAAGCATATTGGGTAGCTCAAAAGAATCAAAAGGAAGACTAGAGAACTACTAACTAGGGAAGAACTGGCTACTACTGAAACTGTACACAGTGGGGAAGAAGTAATGCCCCAAAGGAGATCAGGATGAGGGTTCCATAACAAAGGGGAAAGGATGGTGGGTAGCTGAATTTCATCGAATTGAAGATGCCATCGATATTAAGCAGCATTGTATTGATGTACCACTAAGAAAAAAATTGCTGCAAATTATGACACAGTAGTTTCTCTCTTAGAATTCGCTTATTGAAAGAGCTCAGTAACACTTTGAATTTTTAAGATTTCACTTGTGTATTCATAAAAGGGAAAACGTAACCAAAATACGTTAAGTTAAGGCAGCAGTTCTCAATTGGGGGAGATTTTGTTCCCGGGGAGATATCTGACAATGTCTGGAAACATTTTTGGCTGTCACAACTTGTCAGGTGTTATTTGCAGCTAGTGGGTAGAGACCAGGGATGCCACTAAACATTCTGTAACGCACAAGACAGCTCCCACCTCTACCGTCCATCCCAGACAAAGAATTATCTGGCTTAAAATGTCCATAGTGCTGATAGTGAGAAACCAAGGGTTAAGGTGTTCTTAAAACCTGTCCACATTGGCCTCATTTCTTCTGAATCACTTTTTGACTGAGGGTCTTGATGTTCTTGTTTTTCCAGACAATATCATACTCTATGCCAGTGAAGCCTTGGCAACACAGCATTCTTTAAAAGATTGCTCCACTGTTGTTCCTGGGATTTTTCCAGGCTGCTGACATCAGTTTTGTAAATTTTGGTGCTTATGAGCAGGCTATGACTACCGTGCAGGACTGCTGCCTGGCAGACAGCAATAGTAAGATGCTTTCAAGAATGTGAAGATGTGGAAAAATACGGTGCTAGAACTGTATTTCATCAATACAGTCCATATACACCCTAGAGCATAACATCTCTTGGATTGAAAGTAATTTCTCGAGTTTCTGCCTTAACTCCCACCCAGTGCAGAAGCTTTTTACAGCATCTCTGACTGGTAGTGCCACACTCATTTAGATCCCTTTCATTTAAACTGAAGATATTTCATTAGGCTATTTAAAATTTATCTGAACTCCTTTAAACCGCCACTCCTTTAAATCGAATATGCAGACGTGGCACAATTAGAAGTTGCTTTAGTGTAGAAGGTTTCTACTAGGGCCCTAGGACTGTGTATGTTGTCTTGTTATTTCTAAAAAAATTTGCACCTGGAATCTCAATTCAATTTATCTTAGATCTGATTCTGTTTTATGAGAATCTCGAGTAATTTGCTTAGTTAACAAAATCATGCCAGAAAATCCCTGACATAATATTAGTACACAAACTAAAATTGTTGGATCTAATTTGGAATCAGCTTTGCTTATCACAGCATCTAATGGATGGAATAGTTGTTTGGGGTATTGGGAGTCCAGAGTAAATTAAATGCTCATGTCACAGTCTGTTTTTCCTCTGATACTCTATTGCATGTTGTGGATTATAGCTGCCCATGTTGTGTTGTAACTATAAGCAGGCCAATATAGCAAGGACATAATATGCTGCAGTTTGAATATAGATTTTTAAAACGTGATTTACTTCTCTGCTGCACCCTACCTCCAAAAGTCAGTCTCTGACAGCAAGAAAAATGTGACTACTTCTGACCTCTGACCTTTGGCATTTGAATTTCACCTCTTTACCTATAAAGCCAAGTGAGAGTGTTTCAGTTTTAATAACCTTTCCTCAAGAAACCAAGAAAAAAGGGAATAGTTACTTTATGTTGTAACTAGCTGTACATCAATGAAGATTGCTTGCTTGCTGATTTTAGGTGGATGTGAGTTGAGGTTTTACCTTATTTTTAATTACTTGGAAAATTACATCAGATTTGTGAGACTTAAAATAATTAATGTGGTTTAATAAAGTAGTCATAAATTTTGTCAGGTAAATTTTGGGTAAGTTAGAGTATAGCACAGTTCATTTATTTTTCCATTTATAGCATCAAATAAGGGCTTAAAACTTAATTGTACTTTTTAGTTTCTCATAGAAAAGGTAAAATTCATAGGGATGGTACCTTCTGTTCAAATTCATTATACATAATAATTTATCTCAATTTTATTATTAGATATTTTCAGCCTTTGGAAGAAAAAGCTGAAAAAGGAAGGAGGAACGAATCCACTAGAGATAAACAGCATTTTATGGGTTAGCGTCACATTGAAAATACATAATGGAGGAAACCATCTGCCTAGTGTGGTGCCTTGCATATAGTAAGCTCTCACAAATATTTGTTCAATTGAATGAACCACTAGGACTGGAAAATCTTGACCATCTTCTAGAAAGGGCAGTCTTCTCTCTATACATACACATATATATTCCACATTATAATAAAAATAACAGAAAAATTAAATTATGCCTTTAAAATCAGACATTAACTAGAGACTATAGATAGTTGTCTTATAAATCTTTGTTTTAAGTTAGTGTAGCGTTTAACATTGTTTTCCAGTTGTAGACATGAATTATACAGTTGTTATGAAATTACATACCTCAACTTGTGTGTAATCCCTAGGTGTATAGTAATTAAAAAAAACTTTCAGGGAACAAGTACTGTTGATAACTAATACTTATCAAAGGCTTATCACAAAAGTGTAGTTTTGAAGTGACCTTAAAAGATCAGTTAGTAGTCGGTATTTTCTTGTGGCACTCAACGACTGTCACAGCCAAACAAGTCTCACTTCTGATTTACAGATATTTGCAAAGAAGGTGATTACAGAAACTTGAGTTATAATTCTTCAGTGACACACACCTGATGTCTAGGTGTACCTTCTACCACCGCTGTGATGTGAGCGTATTTCCCAGCGTCTGGCTCCAATAGGGCTAATGGAGAGTTTGTTGGCATTATCTGCAAAATGTTCCTTTATGTGCTCTGACATTTGAGAGATTCTTCTGTAGTATAAAAATCCCAATATATCAGATTAATTTTCTTATCAACCCCATTGAAGCCCTGTTCTTTAAAAAATGCATATTGCATTGCTGTTGTTTTATACCTATACTTTTCTATTCCATTCTGCTTAAAAGTAGATAAAGACTTAACCAGTTCTGAATGTAACAGGAAGACCACATCCTAGCCGTCTGATGCTTCTCACGGGAAGATGATTAGAAGTGCTGTGTATGTACTAGGTATTGGAATCTTGTGCCATCTGCTATTTTCATCTTTATTCTTCAAGTGACACTTTTCTATTTTTAATAGAGACAACTGCTTCCTATAACCAACAATTGTAGAAGGTTGGATTATCCAGTCTGTCTTTTATTCTCATCTCTACTTCTTTTTCCAAATCCAATTTTCTTTCCTGTTGATGCTACACCATTGTAGAATCCTACCCCGAATTCTGTTTGAGAAGCTATTTTTACATGGTAGGAATATTAAACCTAGAAAACCAGAATCAATCAAGCATGCCATAGACATCTGTAACTTTTTCATTGGTTGTAATAGCAGCAGTGATGTTCCGACACCTCTTGCTCAGGTGTTTCTTTTGACAGTAATTACAGCGTTTTCTCTCATGAAGCATAGTGTTTGAAGTAATTTGTGCCAAAGTTGGTTTCTGCATTTGGAAGTTTCTAGGAATTGGTTTCTGAGTGTTCTGCAGTTGGAGTGCTCCTTGCTGAAGTTTCTCCATTACCTGGAACAGTCTAGGGGGAAGATGGAGTTGCAATGTACTCTATAAATCATTTATTATTCCTTACATAAACTATTAATGTTTATTGTCAATGTTATTATTGTTTTATAAAAACAGATGACTGAGATAGAAGTAAGTAAAGCTTTTCAGCCAGCTGCAGAACCAGGACCTGAATTTGGATTGCCCCATAGCCCTACGCTGTCTACTGCTGGTGATGGAATCCTATTGTCTCTCAGCATCTTGCAAACATTTATTCAAAGGAGATCCCATGTGGAACCCCTATAGAATGCTGATTTAAGAGCCGTCTGGTTATGGCTAGGAATAGGGACTTAGAGCTTGTCAGCCTGTTTTCCCCCTTTTTACTTCCTAGAGACCTGGGAACCATCCTTGCAGGCCCTACTGCTAGTTAGGGCTTAGTTTGAGAAGCCTCCGGTCAGGCTCATTGCCTCTCAAATTTGGACAATTTTTGTGTGAAGAGTATACTTTTCTATTCCAGATAGCGTCAGCTGGATAGAATCAGTTCTATTTCCATTTTCGAGTGTGGGTGGGCAGTGACCTGATGTCCATTTCCTTGAGTCCAGAAGTCTGTATTCATGGACAGTGGTCCATGTATGCTGGGCCTTGCCCTGGCTGAGCCCTCAGTCCTAGGCCTCCTGGGGAGCCATCTGCTGATCCTGTTGGTAATGAATGCTGTGTTAGGAAGAGTGTTAGAAGAACGTGAGATCCTTCTGCGACAGTTCACTCTGGAAACAGTGGAGAAATATACAGAGAGGGTCCCTCTTTCCTTTCCTGACCTTAACAGCTGTGCCAATAGAACCTCCAGCTGAAAAGGAGTGTGGGTAACCTAGTTGTAAATCAGACGTCAGTTTTGTCTCAGCATTATCATGTTTCCAAACCTTGGCACATTTTTATGTTTAAGTAGTAACCCCTCCCTCCACCTTTCCTGATGGGAGAAAACTATTTAAAAGAGAGTAGCTCATCTTAAGTTTCTGTTAAATATTTTATTGCGAGAACCCATGTTTCTTTGCATCCCATTCTTATGCAGAAGCAGACATCATTTGTCTTTGATGAAAATTTTCCTCACAGTTTATAGATGACATCCACATAGAATATGCACACTGGGGTCACATTATCTGTCATGAAAACGATTCCAGAGTACAGGACCCATATACCCAAATAAACTGAAAAAAAATTAAAAACAGTAATAGGTGTGGTTAGCTTGTATTTGTTGTGTGCCTAGCACTGTTCTGAGGAGTTTATTCAGTTCATCCCCACAACGCCTCTGTTATCCCCACCTTGTGAGTGAGGAAACTGAGAGGTAAAGAAACTTGCCCAAGGTCGTGTCTGATCAGTGGTGGGCCTGGGATCTGAACCCAAGTCTCTGTCGAGTTCATGCACTTCACCGTCCAGCAGTACTACCTTTCTCTGTTCTAGGGGATGCTTTAAGTTTTTCATTTACAATTGTGGGAAGACTAACAAGCATTTACTTGGATTTTCACCTCTAAACCGTTAGTAAATAAAGGATCTCTTGAAAATGACCTTTGTTGTGTGCTACTGGTTATTAGATCTGGGTAGCTGCTCAGGATGATTTTCTTTTTTATTAAGATTATGATAGTTAACAACCTTGTGAAATTACAGTTGTACATTATTGTTAGTCATGTTGTAGGTACACCACTTCACCCTTTGTGCCCTCCCCCCATGCCCCCTTTCCCCTGGTAACCGCTGATCAGTTCTCTTTGTCTATATGTTAACTACCACCTATGAGTGGAGTCATACAGAGTTCGTCTTTCTCTGTCTGGCTTATTTCACTCAACATAATACCCTCAAGGTCCATCCATGTTGTTGTGAATGGGACGACTTTGTCCTTTTTTGTGGCTGAGTAGTATTCCATTGGATATATATACCACATCTTCTTTATCCAATCATCAGTTGCTGGGCATTTAGGTTGCTTCCATGTCTTGGCTATTGTAAATAATGCTGCGATGAACATAGGGGTGCATGGGACTTTTGGAATTGCTGATTTCAGGTTCTTAGGATAGATACCCAGTAGTGGGATGGCTGGGTCATAAGGTATTTCTATTTTTAACTTTTTGAGAAATCTCCATACTGTTTTCCATAGTGGCTGCACCAGTTTGCATTCCTACCAACAGTGTATGAGGGTTCCTGTTTCTCCACAGCCTCTCCAACGTTTGTCACTCTTGGTTTTGGATATTTTTGCCGTTCTAACGGGTGTAAGGTGATACCTTAGTGTAGCTTTGGTTTGCATTTCTCTGATGATTAGTGATGATGAGCATCTTTTCATGTGTCTATTGGCCATTCTTATATCTTCTTTGGAGAAATGTCTGTTCATGTACCCTGCCCATATTTTGATCAGGTTTGATTTTTTGTTGTTGAGCTGTGTGAGTTCTTTATATATTATGGAGATTAACCCTTTGTCGGACAAATAACGTGTAAATATTTTTTCCCAATTAGTGGGCTGTTTTTTTGTTTCAATCCTGTTTTCCCTTGCCTTGAAGAAGCTCTTTAGTCTGATGAAGTCCTATTTGTTTATTCTTTCTGTTGTTTCCTCAGGATGATATTTTTTAAACTTCCTTTAACTTAGCACCAAAATCTTTTGAGAATTTGTGTTTAAAGTTAATATTCTTTATTCAGGTAGGCTTCAGCTTACTATTAAGTGATTATTTGTGTACACATTTTCAGTGATGGTGGCAATTTGAATTTCTCGTTAGCTTAAGATTGGGACGTTGTTCTTAATAGCTCAGCGGGGGGTGGGTGTGTGGAAGCAGATGGCAGCCTGCCTCCTAAACTGTTGAGATGCGTGTCTGCTTCTGGTCAGTGAGGCACAGGTGTGCTTGCAGCATTCTGCTGAGGTCAGTGGAGCAACCTGGGCCCTTCCATGGCGCGGGAGTGTGTCAGCTTCCCTCCAGGAGTCAGGAAGCAGTCAGAAAGTGCAGCATTTACTGTAATAGATGATTGTGGAGTGGAAATCATAGTGCATTTCTCCTTCTATTTTCATCCTCAGACTTTTTTTTTTGACAGAAGACTTGGACTCATTCTGTTGTTTTGTATTGGTTGTGTTGCTTGATGTGTTGACTTTTTGGTTTGTAGTATTATTGTAGTAATTGTTACTGTTTATTTGCCTTTTGTATGATAGTCAAAGTATTTTTATAAGCTGTCACATATAGTCTAGAAACTTATGTTTTTAAGTCAATTTAAAAAATTAGCTACTGGGGCCGTTTTCCTTTGGCACTAGAATATGGAATTCCTCCATTGAAATATGTGCAGCAAGCACAGGGGCAGTTTATTAGTGATATACTTTTTATAATTGCTTCCTTACACATCAACGTATACGGGTAGCTCCCGAGGCTTAAGCCATTTCATTTGGAAATATTTTCAGGTTATCCCATTAAAAAGATTTTAGTGTACTTTTGGCGTCAAATGTAAAGTATAAAAATAGAGGTTAACTATATAAATCCTTCAATTAATGATTGAAATTCGAGTTCCTTCACAACTTCTTAGAACCAATCTTTTAAATTACTCATTTCATGGTGCGATTTTGTAAATGCTGTTTAAATTAAAACAAAAATCTCTTAAAAGTCTATAAATTACAATTTTGCTTTCCTGATAGCTTGATGGATTAAAACCAAACCAAAAAAAGTCAGCTGAAACCACTAATTTAATATGGGAAATGTCTATTGGTTTAAAAATCATTACCCAACAGGGTTTCTGTAATTTTTATTATTTCTGTAGAACCAGGTGGGTTTGACTTAGATCATTCCTCAAACTACTGAAAACGTGGATAATAGTGACTTGTTAAAAAAGAAAAATTTACAAGAGAAATATACATCTATTGAAGAAATTCAGAATATACAGAAGTATAAATAGTCAGGGGCCGGCCCCCTGGCTGAGTGGTTAAGTTCGCGTACTCTGCTTTGGTGGCCCAGGGTTTCACCTGTTCGGATCCTGGGTGTGGACCAGTGCCACTCGTCAAGCCATGCTGAGGTGGTGCCCCATATAGCACAACCAGAGGCACTCACAACTAGAATATACAACTACGTACTGGGGGGCCTTGGAGAGAAGAAGAAGGGAAGAAAAAAGAAGATTGGCAACTCGTGTTAGCTTAGGTGCCAGTCTTTAAAAAAAAAAAAGTCATCTTTCTCCTTTTCCTCTCTTAATCTGCTCATTCCCCCATAAAGTCACTCACATATTCTTACCCTGGGGGAAATTTATTCTTAACAGTATTTTATATAGTTTTTAAACAAAATGAGATTGAAGTAATAATGTTGTATAACATGCTTTTTTTCCCCACACAGTCATATACTGTGGTCCTCTTCCTATGTACAGTATTTTACAGATCTTGAGTAGACTTTAGATCTGATCATATGTGCCATTTAAGAAGACTTTACCTGAGAAAAGTAAAAATAGTAATATATAATAAGAAGAAATAATATGTAATTGTAAAGCTAGCAGTTTTGAACACTTCCTTTGTCCCAAGCACTGGTCCGAGCACTTTGCACATATTGATCATTTAATCCTAACAGCAGCCTTGTGAGTCAGGTTCTGATCTGCTGGGATCCTCACTTCCTAGATGAGATGCTGAAACACACAGAGATTCGCTTGCTTATAGTCACGTTCCCAGAAAATAGAGGAGTGGAGATTTGAACCTAGGCCATGCAGAATCTGAAGCCACACTCATCATCACTCTACTAGACTCTGTCTCAGAGGCTAAGTTATTTTCTGGTCCAACAGTGATGTTGCTTGTTATATATTAGTCTGAATGCTCTATCTGAGGCTTTTTTGATGTGGTTTACTGAAGATTTTCATTTTTCAGGTTTCAGTACAGTCAATTTTGCCTTGATTGTGGAGCTCATTAAATAAGGAATTTAGTTTTGAAAAGAATTCACAAATGAAGAGACTTTTTTGGTATTTTTGTTTAATTCACATGAATATATTTTGAATTAAAACTGTCAAAATACTGTCAAATACTGAGTGAAAATTAATATTTCTGTAGATTTTGCTGTAAAATGTGGGAAATTGTGTATTTCTTTATGAATATACCTGTCAGTTGTACAATTCAGTTTTTATAGACTTAAAGGAGCCCAAACTATTGTCCAAGTGAGTTTCTGTAACTTATTTGTACAGCCTAGGTAGGTTTGACTTAGAAATTACTTTCTTCAAACTGCTGAAAACTTGGATGTTAGGTTAACAAAAATTGAAGGTAACATCAGAATTTTGATTTCTGATAATTCTTGCCTTTATGTCTGCCCATTCCTCCTTCCAGTTAATTAGTCCTAGTGTCTCTGCTTTTAAAATATATTGCAAATCCATTCTCTCTCACCATTGCCATCCTTAAGCCAGTGGTTCTCAACTGAGGAGGGTTTTGCCTGCCCCTGGTCCCACTGGGATATTTGGCCATGTCTGGAGACCTTTAAGGTTCTTACGACTTGGAGGGTGCTACTGGCATCTAGTGGGTAGAAGCCAGGGATGCTGCTAAGTATCCTACAATGCCAGGACAGCCCCCCACAATGAAAAATTGTTCGGTCCAAATGTGAGTAGTGCTGAGGTTGAAAAACCCTGGTCTAAGCCGTTATCATTTCTCGCTCATACTATTACGAAGTCTGTTGCAGGGAGCCACTCTTGTCTCCCAGAACCCACTCTTCACAGAGCAGTGTTAATGTGCTTTCAAAAGTGTATTTTGAAACATGGCAGTTTCTTTGCTTAAAATCCTCTAATGGCTTTTCATTAGATTTAGCACAAAGTCCAAACCTTTCCTTTGACCTTGTAGTCCTCTGCTTCCGTTTGTATATTTATGCACTCAGACCGTGTCTCTTACCACCCTCTCACTGAACGTTTCAGCTCCATCAGCTGTTAAACCTGTTTGTGCCTTCAGCTCTTTGCCTGGAAGACTTGTATTCCATATTTTGCATGGCTGGCTCCCCCTTACTATTCAGGGTTCTTCTCAAATAACACAGAGAGGCTTTCCTTCATTGCTTTATCTAAATATTCTTCCCTGTCCCCTCCCTCTAGCTGTCCTTTTTCTATTTTCTTTCTTCATAGCACTGTATCTGTTGATTGACTGTCTCCTCCACTGGAATATAAAGGTCTGTGAGGGCGAAACTCACTGTCTGTCATGTAGTAATGTCAACAAGAATGCCTTAATAAATTACTATAATATTTTACGATTGTGGTGACGTAAATTAAAATGGGATAGAATTTGTCTGAAAGGAAGAAGAGGTCGGAGAATTATCATATGACAGCTGCAACTGCTGTTTAATGATTGCCTGCCGTTTACCAGGCGCTGTGCCGATGTGTTTGTATACATCAGCTCTGAACTCTCCAAGAGCATTGTGACGAGGCCTGCCTTAGCCTCTGGTAGCCTGTATGATGCGGCCCCTCACATTTCCCCAGGATCCAAGGCTGGTGACCCCCCACCAAACTGGGGAGCCAGTGGACGTGTAGCTCCACTCTCTGGGTTTATTTTGCAGTCGAAACACAGCTCAGAGAGGCTGAGTACCTTGCCCAAGGCTGTGTTACTGACAAAAGGCAGCATCAGGGTTCCAATCCAGTTCTCTGTTACTCGTGCCTCTTTTCCAACACTTCCTCTTCAACTTTCCTTGGTTCTTAGGAAACAACTGCACTTTGTGTCTTCCCTTCTAGTAGCTTAATTAGCTTTCAGTTTTTGATATGGGACTGCATTTTTGGCTCCAGAGGCAGCAATGTCTGGTTTCAGGTGATTTATGGAAAAATGCTGGATCTACTTTTTCATCCTGTCCGGAGACAGTTGCTTAGTCAGCATTGTCTAAAAGTGAAAACTGACATTATGAGAATATAATCTGGGTTTTGGACTTTTTTATTGGCATCTAAAAATATACTCACAATTTGTAGCTACATGTAAAATATATACTGTGTCATGCACTCATATTTATATGAGACTGACCCAGAATGTGTTTTATCCAAGTCTTTGAGCCTGGAATGTCGGACAGATGTCAGGAGCTCTGTGTTTCTGGCTGTACATGTACGTCTGATTAGTCCCTATGAACCCTATTGAAGGCATTCCTCTTTTCCTTTGAACATTTGGTGCTTTAAGTTCAGGAGGAGCCCAGAGTCACATGGGTTGGTGTCTTGAAAATTTATGTCCTTTACCTGGTTTGGTGAGAGTTTTTAGTTGAAACCCGAGAGATCATCTTTTCCCCTAATCTGCGTTCCTCCGCCTTCCTGGCTCCTAGGAGTCAGTGCTGGCTCAAGGCACCAGCGGAGGCAAAAAGCCGTGGGTGACCTGTGACGGCAAATTGTTCTGAGTTTCAACGTTGCTGCACGTTCTGTGAGTTGAACGTTGTTTTATGCTTCATATTCTCTTGTATCTATTCTCCTACTACCTTTAAATGTTTTTTTGGGGGGGTTGATTTTTTTGTTTTTTCATTTTCCAGCAGCTTGTCATAGGAATGACACACACTCAGCAAACTCAGCTTTCGACAGCTTTCTGCAGACAAGAACAATGAATTCACCAGTCAGGGAACAAAGTGAGAGAAAAATGAAGAACAATATTAGAAAAGAACCCTTTGGGAAGCTGTACAAAAAATGTTATATTAAAATCGATACCAGGGCTTGACCTTTTGTGGTACTGTATATTTTAAAGCCTTCTATTGATTCTCTTTTAATAACATGTTTATTCTGGTTTACTGACATAGGCCTAGGGAGAATACAAAAAGAAAAGATCAAATTCTTTATTATGGTGGTCATTTAAATTTGTCTCAGGCATTTTTTATGGCTGACTAGTGTTATCTTTATGTATTTAACATACATCATCTTACACAGTTTAGGACTGAGAGATGTTATGAAAGTGGCAAAGCAAATTTTTTTATCTTTCTGGAAAATACGTTCGGCCTTGCTGTGACATGTGCCCCCCCCATTAGAATTTCTTGCTTTTCTGCGTGTGTGTAGAAGACAAGAAAGCAAAAAAGTCTCAATTTGATTGATTTTTTTTTTTTCAGTCCTGCAAACCATCGGAAGCCTAATCTGCCAAGTCTGGGGACATTTGGTGACAGTTCTATGCGTAATGACAGCTATCTTTTACTGTATAACTAATGGCAAAATGTCAAAGAATAGGAAATCTCCGTACCTGACCCTTTTTATCACTCAATCTTGTCATTTCAAAGACAGAAATATTCATCGCTTTTCGCTGTGTGGGGCTTCAGTTAGCGAGGCCATCCTGTGAAGGGTGTTGCCCAGCTGTGAATTGATTGCACCGTGTGCTCATCTCCTCCAGTTTTTTCCATTAGGGAAAAAACAGGATTAATTTTCTTACCTTATTCAGATAATTTTTCCCAACATACAGATTAAGAGTTATCCAGAACAGCAGGAAGGACTTGAAAGATACACCTGGAAATGTTATTCTGTAAATGGCAAATTAAATGAGATTCAACCTGTAGAACATCAAGTTAATAGGCTTGGGGAGAAATAGGATGCTTGGATCTAATTCGTGGTTTTAATATAATAGTCCTGTTGTTTATGGGACATCTGATATCACATGTTGAGAAGCCAGACAGCAATTCCAGGAAGGCTGTAATGAATTAGAGGACATTTTGAAAGGGCAAATAAATTAATCAAGAAGCTAAAAGAATCAGAAGATTGGGAGACATGTATTATAACATTGCAGGGAGAGGATGGAGCTCAGGGTCCCGAAGGAGGTCCAGAGAGCTGCTGGTCACCACCCCCCGGAGTCGTAAATGCTGCAGGGATCTGGAGGCAGCAGCAGCCGTGACGTGGCTGTCTATTCTGCTCACTTCTAGAGGCCACTCAGGCACTCGGCAAGGGGGACTGGTTCCAGTGCACCGACCCTGCCCCCACGTCTTCTAGAGTCTTTCTTTGCTTGTTTCTCTTACCTTGTCCCATATTCAGTTCTTTGTTGTAGCTTGGTCTGCTTTTCTGGGTTCTGTCGTCACTTCACCCATGATATCTTCCTAGTACCTGAGAATATCTGTAGATAAAGGAGAAAATCACAAGGCACAAGATAGGAATAAGAAGTGTTTTTTCCTAATTACAAAAATATTGTACGCTGTATAGAAAATTAGAGAAATGCATCTACATAAACTGAAGAAAATGAAAATCACCATAATCCCACTATTCACACAAAATCATTATAAATATTCTGGTACATTGGTGTACATATAGGGGAAAAAATAGCATAAGTGGTATTGTATTGTCCCTTTTGTTTTTCTGAGCTGCTTTATTTTTACTCTTAAGATATATTATGACCATGGTTCATCATTATGTAATATCACGGTAGTTCACTGTTAGACATTTAGGCTTCCAAATAAATGGTTCAAAATGTTTATTATGAACACACTGCTTTGAATATCCTTGTTATTAAATTTATATATGTCCAGTGTTTCCTTAGAGTAAATTCCCGGAAGTGGAATTATTGGGTCAAAGATTATACAAAATAGTATTATTGCCAAAATACCTTCAGGAAATTGTGCTATTTACCTCACTACCAGTATGAGTCCCTGCTTTGTCTCACAGTTGCAAATTTTGGGAACATAGTAGTAAAACTAGTGTTGTCTTGCCTTATGCCCACGTGACCATGCCTTTTCTATTTATTTGGCTAGTAGTGTCATTAATTTTAGATGGGTGGTTCTTAGCTGGATGGAGTAGTCTTTTTGTTGCTTGTTGTTCCTGTGGTGGGTACTTGGAGAGTTTAGGTACCTTGTAAATCTTGCCAGATCATTTTGGGTTATTGTTAAGTCAACATAGTTTTTAAAAAAATGTGACTCAACTTTAATAAAGTTCTCTTGTTAGCTGACTATAGATGTAAGAACCTGTCCCTGAGACCTGCACACAGTTGATGAGAGACAACATGGCAGCTGGTGGACTCCAGTGCCCTGGAGTGAGCGCACTGATATTTCCAAAATTGCCATGACAGATCCGTCCTGAATGTGATTTAGTTAACCAATCACCACCATGCTGTATCTGAGAATATATGATGTGTCATAAGATCAGGTGTCAGTAGAAGAAATAAACCAGCTTTGAGATATTTCCAGCTTTATAAATAAAGCAATGCCCTGCACACAGTATGTACTAAATAAACATTTGTTAAATGTTAAATTTGACCATACTTTCATCTTTTTTTTTTTTTTTTTGAGGAAGATTGGCCCTGAGCTAACATCCATGCCCATCTTCCTCTATTTTATATGTGGGACACCTGCCACAGCATAGCTTGATAAGCGGTGTGTAGGTCTGCACCTGGGATCCGAACTGGCGAACCCCGGGCTGCCAAAGTGGAACATATGAACTTAACCACTACACCATGGGGCTGGCACCCAAACTTTCATCTTTTGAAGGATAACATGGTGTTTGCTTTTTGCTTGCTACCAAAAAAATGGAAAATCAAATAAATTTGAAGATTGAAATGAAAAATCTGTGGCAAATGAAGTGGGTGACTAAACTATAGGCTTAAAAAAATTACGTAGCTTATGCTTTTGTTAATTTTTTTCTTGATTCTCTATAATGACCTGGTTTTTAAATTCCTTTTGTAATTAGCACAGTTATTTTATATTAGAGGTGTTCATCATACTGTTCTAAAAATATGAGTAAATTTTTTTGCTGGAACTTTGCTGGATTCCAGACTAATAGCAGATCGACAAGACTAGTTCATCATTCAGGTTCGTCCTGGGGTGAGCGTGAGCCTGGAGAGATGCAGGCACTCCACCCTCACGCCTCGCAGTGTTGATTAGTATAATGAGCACAGAAATGGCATTGAGAGTGGAAGAGATTTTATTGTGCGCATGCGTGTGTGTTTTTAGACAAAGAACCACCCAGAATTGGGGATCAGAGAACCAAGGTTCTAGTCCTGCTTTCTCTACTTATTGATGACAGACTTTCCTTATATTTAAAAAAATGGAAACAATTAGGACCGCAGTAAATCCTGCAGCCCTCCTGGTGTTGTGAAGATCAAATAACGTGTCAAACTGCGTTGACCCTACAAACTTTTATAATAATGTTATTTTGATAATTATTAAAAACAATAATTATTATTACCACAGTCACTTCTACTGTGACTGTTTAATCTCTTGAATAAACTCCTTCCTTATTACAAATATGACAGTGAGGGTTAAACCAGCAGAACCCAAAACAGACTTTCTTCAGTTTGCTGTATCATGGTAATTAGACTCCATAGACCACCAAACCAAAATAAATGGTACGTATCTATTTGAAAATTTTCTTCATTGTAAAGTATTGTGCTATTTAAAAAAAGTTTCTTTTGCTCCCGCCCCCTTCCTACCTCAGGTGTAGAAACTTTCGCTTTCACGTTGTCTTTCTACTCCTGTCATCTTTCATCTGCCGCTTAATTATTCCAATGTGTTTAGTTACTGTCTTGTTCTCGTTCTATTTTGGACATATATTATAATTCAGGTTCTACCAGGGGATTAGTTACCCTGACCCCTAGGCTGGATACCATTTTAAATCTTGGTTGCATGTAAGTTTTATCCTTACTTGTAAGCTACCTTCTCTGAAACTTTCCTTTTGCTGTCATGGCCCATCTTTGCCATGCAGTCAGTCCTCCTGTTCTAGAACTCTGAAGCCACTCTGGTGTTCTCCAACAGGAGATGGTGTATTCGTTTACTGGGGCTGCCGTAACAAAATGCCACAGACTGGGCGGCTGAAACAACAGAACTTGATTTTCTCACAGTTCTGGAGGCTGGAAGTCCAGATCAAACTGTTGACAGGTTTGGTTTCTCCTGAGGCCTGTGTTTCCTGGGCTTGCTGATGGCTGCCTTCTCTCTCTGTCCTCACGTGGCCTTTTGTTTCTGTGCGAGTGCATCGCTGGTGTCTCTTCCTCTGAAGACACAAGTCATACTGGGTTAGGGCCCTGCCTTTATGATGGAATTTGACCTTAATTTTCTCTTTAAAGGCTCTATCTCCAGATACAGTCACGTTCTAAGATACTGGGGGTTAGACTTCAACATACGAATTCTGAGGGGGATGCAATTCAGTCCATAACAAGTGGATGGACTGAGTGATAGATTTCCGTGAAAATTGATGAGTTTGGTTTTATTTGTAGTTCTTTCTCAGCAGGAAGTTAATCCTTATATTAAATCTTTAAGGTATCTTTCAGGTTCAAAATTCTAAGTGTTGATTTTCTAATGGAAGTTATTTTCATCAAGACTCTCCAAAGATTATGGCCTGAAGTTTAAAATGGGTTAGATTAGCGTTTAATTAAATTGTAAAGATGATGTCATCTGTCCCTATTCATCTCTTTTTATCTAATCAGGTATGTTTGCAGTAGTAAAACAGGTGGGCTGAAGAATAGCCAGTCAAAGGTGGCAAATTTCTCTGGGCGAGATTTTGAGTCGAAGCCTGGAGCCTCTGCAAATATAAAAGGGAATACTTTGTAAATTTGAACTTGACAGCTTGAATTGTGGTGCATTGTCATGGTAAGGAAGGAAGTAAAGTTGGTTTTTATAGCCACGTGGTACTTGTTCACTGTCATATATTGAAGGACAGTGACAAAATTACCATGCCTTCAATTATCACATTTTTGAGTCATGTGAGATATTTAACCACCATATGTGAGATATTTTTATATGTCCAAACAGATGAAAATAGAAGCTTGATGGTCATATTTGTTATTCTTAACTTTGCTTTTGAAAAATAATGGTTTATCTTCTCTTCCCATAGGACTGACCCAAATCCAGAGAGGTTAATTTACCATTTGAAGCCCATTTTTAAAGCAAACAGGTTTCCAGCTATTTTAAGAGCATGTTTGCCAATTCTGTACTCCTTTAGCCCTGTAAACATGGATCTTAAACAGGAATTTTTAAGAATTGGCAACAGTGGGGGTTTCGAGTTTTACTAGTAGTCGTCTGCAAATTGTGTTGCACGTTGTCTTTGAAACATTTATCTTACCTGAGAAACTGCTTTCGGAGGTTCATCTTGATTAATTTTAATTTATAGATAGATCCTTAATGCTTTTAGGATTTATTTTTGTCAAATATCTGAATTCACCTCATTAGTTACATCTTTTTTCACCTTCTTTCCATACTCACAGACATATATACATACTGCAACTCCTAGAAATTCAAATACATGTTTTTCAATGACTTAGCCATTTCATTTCACCCTGGAAACCGTGATGAAACTGTATAACAATGTCACTCATGTTCGTTCTTTGTTGTGCTCAATCTCTATTTAAAGGAATGGCAAGTTAATATCATTGCAGCATTTACTGCTGATATAAGTGCATTGTATATGAAGATTTCAGGAGGCGTCATTATTATGTGACACTAAATGGAAGAGCAATTTTAATAAGCCTTCTATAGATATTTGAAAAGAAAAAATTTGTAAATGTGTCCCTTTTTAAATAGTACTCCCATTCTGAGTTAATTCTATTAAAGCAAGCTAAAAATGAATTCGAAATTGAAGCAGTGTTGTAGCCTCTAATAGTCTTCTTGTATGAGTGGTCTTGTTTTTTTGTAGTGCTTACCTTCAACCAGGTTATCTCTATATAAGAATGCTGTTTGTGAACTGTTATGTCCTACAAATAAGATTATTTTAGTAGTAGACAATCCTAATTATCATGGATTTCTACCCTTATTGCAATAACAAATCCACTCAAATTAGGAGGAAAAAAACCTGGGGCTAAAAGTTATGTCTTGTGGACTTAGAGATCTGATTTGAATGCCAGCTTTGCTTCTTAGTCCTCTGGGATCTTGAATAGGTGACTTACCCTTCTCTACCTCAGTTTCCTCAGTTAGAAATTCGATTAATACCTACCTGATAGGCTTATTTTTAAATGAAGGTTAAATTAGATAATGTATATAAAGTGCCTGGCACACATTGAACTTTCGGTACAAAATATTCTTACAGAGACCGCTTCTCTGTCTTTGAGCTGAAGAGCAGTAGAGTGTGATGGTTAAGAGAGCACTCTCAGGGGTCACACTGCTTGGTTTGAATTCAAACTTGACAGGTTACTAATTCAGAGACCACATAGTAAATTACTTAACTTCTTCTGGGGTCAGTTTCCTCATCTGTAAGATGAGAACAATAATAACACCCACCTCGGGATTATCTTCAGGGTTATTTTGAGGATTAAATGGGACATTCCCTGTAAAGTTCTTAGCACAGCACAGTGAACCATGGTAGGTGCTCCGTAGATGTGATGATTTTATCTATCCATCCATCCATTTCAGAGAGTTAATTGTTCTCTAGTTGTACAGAGTGAGGACCCTCTGCCTGCTGTCTTCTCCATGTGCCCTTTCTTATTTCCTCTTGCCTTTATTGTTTGTAAGGAGTTTAGAAACTCTGTTGGTGAAAATGCAGGAAAAACAAGCTAAGTGAAGCTAGGTGAACTTTTGCTCTTTTGCACAAGCCATTATTATCTTTCTCCAATGGTATGCGCATGCCTAGTTCCAAAGGGCTGAGTGGGAGAAATAAGATGGCATTTTTTTTATTACATTAATAAGTTATTTTTTAAAATTAGCAACTTTTCTTTCAGTTTTTAAAATATTCCTTTTAGTTAATATAAGTTTTAAACTTGATATTGATGCTAAATGGTTGATTCTTGTGTATTGGTTTGTTCGCCTTTTTTGCTTGCTCAGAAAATAATTTTCAAGGGCTGGGAGACCCTCAGTAGAGTCTACGGGTCTCTGCTGCTGGAACATTGCAGTGTTACTTGTGAGGGAAAGGGATACGATTGTTTTTGGCTTTTTGAAGACCTTCTGAAAGGAGATCCAGGGATCAGCAGTAGCCACCTCTGCTAATGTAGTTAAAGCCCTGAAATGAAGACTGTCTGTAGCATCGCACACAAGAAGGTAAGTAACATGCAAGGATTGAGGACATCAAATAGCAGGCTAAATATGGCCTTGCAGAAAGAAATTAAATTATTCTTTGGGAGGAGGATGCCGTCGAAAGCTAAACCTTGATAAGGATCTTAGAAATCAGTAGTAATACAGTAGTATTCCATGAGCTGAGAACCAATGAGAGAGAGGTTTTGAGGAGCACCTCCTTGTTGCTTTGAAATTTAGGAAGAAAAATACCTTTGTGCCCAGATATGCCTTTGAGACTCACGTAGCCTTGTGCAGTCTGTCCTTTGGCCACAGGTAATTAGTAAGCGCTTGAAGTGTGGTTGGTCTGAACTGAGATCTGCTCTGAGTATAAAATACCAGATTTCAAAGACTCAGTATGAAAAGAATATAAAATATCTCTTTAATAATTTTTTGTATTGATTACATGTGGAAATGATAATATTTTAGATGTGTTGGGCTAAATAAAATACATTGTTAAAATCATTTTGACCTGATTCTTTTTAGTTTTTTTTTAATGTGGCTTCTAGAAAATTTAAAATTACACTTGTAGTTTGCAGTTTGTGTTGTATTTCTGTTAGTCAGTGCTGCTCTGGCTTATTTGGTTTTATTTAAACATAAAATATTTGCATAAAAATAGCAACATCGCAGAAGTGAAAAAAACTAAGCCCAGTACTCCATCTCACCCCCAGTGGTAACCATCATTAGTGATTTCTTCTGTATTCTTCCTGTCATTTTTCTAAACATACTGTTCTGCCCTTAAGTATGTTGTAAATTAGAGAATAATCGTAAAAGCTACTGTAATTTAATATAGATTTTTGGATTGGAGTGAATATCTGCCTTTTTGTGTTAGTGATTCACACTTGAGAAGAGTCTAATTACTGAATCTGTGCTCCCTTAAAGAGACACCATCATTACCTGCAGGAGTATCAGGACCAGTGCTTAGGAGGAATTAATTAATTTTCATTGAATTTGTAGTATCAGTTCTTTCAAATGGTTTAACAGAAAAATGGACTCTCACTGGCTATGCTGGTAATTAAGATCTTATAGTGAACTGACACTATTGCCTATCATTGGCAAACTTTTCAAGTTTTCTACAGTATATATTTTAAAGCAGTTTTGTTTCTTTTTGTCTCTCTTTGAAATACTTCTTGATATAATTGCTGATCTGGAAAAAAGGAATAGAGTGAACCTAATAGCATTATATAAATGTCATGATATAAAGCAAGGAATGATACTGTGGTTGATGGTGGAATCACTGATCTTTTTTTAAAACATAATGCTTTGTATACTATTCTAGGCACATAATAAATGCTCAGTAATTACTTTAATCAATGATTAAAATATTATATCAAATTGATTGATGGAGCATTGAGTATCACTGATAATTTATCTTTTTTCCAGATTAAGAAGATACTTTGTAAACTGTCAAAATATGGCATTAACAGAAGTTTATATATTAAAAAATTTTGGCCATATATTTGTGTTTATTCTCCTATTATTTTTGTGCTTATTTTCCTCCTTCATTGTAGAAACTAAATGAGGCAACACAGAAGTTGCCATTGCCTGCTCTGGTTATTCTCTCCACTGCAGTGGGAATGTAAGTGAGGTGCGTTGTGCATTGTAGGTGCTCAGTAAATAGTACATAGATTGTTTTGTTTGTTTTCTCACATTGGTGTAATGCTTTTTGTTTGACCTAGTGCTTAACAATATTATTTAATTGGATTCTACAACATTGGTTTGACATAGGGTGTTACTATGCCTGTCTTCCTCTGAGAGAACCAGCAGCTGAGAGAGGTTATACTGATAATTCCGAATGCAGCAGAGCAGCTCTTACATCTAGACGTTTTAACTCTAGGTGATGTTTTAGTGATTATTGACATGGCTGTTGTGAACTATAAATGCAGATAAATATGAAAATTGGGCTTTATTTTCATCCTTTGCCTAGGGTTTTATTTTAAAACCACCGAAATATTAACATTCCAGTTAGGAGTGCTTTACAGTCCTTTCTTCATAGCTCTCTGGTTTTGGGAATTACTTAACTGATTTCAGTAAATCCTGCTCTTGTTGCTCTTCTTATGCTTGTTTTTAAGACAGGATTGTTTCCACGTGGGACAAGTCCAATAATGTGTGCAGATTACCCATTAATCAGATTAGATTGACACATTGAACCACTTTTGTTATGTGATCCTTAGATTAGATACTTCCCTTTATACAAGATAAGTTTGTATATGGAGACAAGTTGTTATTTGATCTGAACTTGCTACTTTATTACAGTTTCTCATATTTTTAAAAAGAAGAATAATCAAATTGACATGTTGATGCAACTGGCAGATTTAATTCCTAAATATATTTGAATGTAGACTACCCAATGTTAGTTTTACACTAACTCTCCTTTTTTTTCACCTCTTGGCACAGACATGTGAGCTCTTAGTAATTTAAGAGTTCTGATGAGTGACACTTGATAAATGGTGTGATGTTGTGAATACTGATGAGCACTAGAGTTCAGTTGGCAGAAGCATCAGTTTCACACCTGAGACCCTAGCTCAAAGTTTAGGTTCAAGGTTTGCCTGGAGTCTGTAGTCGTCTTCTCAGGTCCTCTGATAAATGCAGTGATTCCAAACCACATTTTTCTTTTGCACTGAATCCAGGCAGCACTCTGAATCATTAAATATTAAACCTTATATTCAAGAACATTATTCACTCATTAATATTGCATTGCGGTCTAAAATGCATTGTTCAAAACATTTTAGGATGTTATGCAAGTCTGTCAAAATACATTAACAAACTTAGTCATGTTGAACTAAGCAAAAAATGACAAACTGTTTTCACCACAAACGTGTTGTAGTTGGATTTTTGTACAATGTAAGCATTTTGAGTTGGGATATTTGGAAATCACTGTAAAGATAAAATGGATGACAGTGGAAACCAGATGGAATGAATATTCATCTTCCACATAACATCTGCTATACATCTTAATGAAATTTATAGTTATCCCTGAAATTTTTCTTCCTTGACAGTATTTATTTATCTTTAAACTTATTTTAACTAGGAGTTGAATGTGAGTTAGTACAATTCTAGCTGCTTATAAAACTGCAGTATCTGATTCAAGCACCATTTTCCAAATCTCCGTGATGGCTATCATCTCTGCAAAATTGAAGCTAGATGGGCCTCCTGTGAACTATGGCATAACTGGGGAACTTTTGATAGTCGGCAGAGTGTAGGAGTGATCGAGTGCAAGCCTTGGTCCCTGTGACAAAATTTGTTCTGGATTGCTGTGAATGCATCTGCTTTCTTGCTGCTTTTCACAACGCTGTAGTTACAGTGAGAAGCCATAAAATTCTTCCCATGAAGGAAAATGATAGAAGCATTTTTGTGTCTAAAATGGTTTCTTCTTAAAAAAAGAAAGTAAATCTTTTTACTGGTGCAGTAAGGAAAATTCAAATAGCAAAAGGTGTGAAGATACACAACTCATGAAGAGATACATTGCTTTTTCATGCAGTGGCAATAACATAGCTTATGAGCTTTATCTGAAGTGTGATTATATTGATTATGTTATCCGTTAGTGATTATTGACATTTAATGGTTTAGAATTTAACGAGGGAGATCAGTAATAGAGTGTAGGTTGACTTTAAAACACTCTTGATTGCCTAGATTTTTTGAACAGAGGATGAATTAATTTTCCTGTGATACGTGGATCAGAAACAATGTACGTAGCCAGTGGACTCATCTTGAACACCTACAGCTGTTATTTCAAACATGAGAGAAATGGGTATTGTGAAGTAAATAATGAAGGTGGCATAGCGAATTCCTGCTGGCTGGAGTTAAATTATTCATTTTGTTAGTTTAGCTAACATGGTTCTTGTGCGTGGGATTGGAGCACTATGTCAGTGACTAATATTGCATAATTAAAAAGCCTTAGTTCCTCAGGCCTGTCCTACTGTTGAAATTTAGAAATGGTTGTTAACATCGTGGAAAAGGGAGTTATTTGTATGAGTTGATGTGGTCTACCTGGTCATTTTGAAGTTTTTATGTTATTAAACCTTTGTGTAACACGTAGGCGGTGTGCAAGATGTTTTTAACTGTAGTTAATCTTCCGCCTCCTTCCCATTGCTTTGCTTCCCATGCCATGGCCTTTCTTTTCTTGAAAGGCTGCCCCGTAGTAAACAGTCCATTTCAAAAGCCTGGTGAGCACACTCCCTCCTCACTCCAATATTACAATTCCTTTTCCTTCTCACTTAGAATTACATTGTCGGCTAGGGAAGGGGTTTGGGCGGCCACCACCTCTGTAACTACTAAATTTGGGGGGCTTCATAGGCATGTATACCTTTACAAAGCAACTTAAACATTAATTTATTACCTTCTCAGCCTTAGTAACTGAAGGGAAAAAGACCTAACACAAACCTCTTTTAATTTTTCTATAGGGTTATGCGCAGTGTTTTTTAGTCATGATCAGTGTAACTGTAATCTTTAGTTTATGCTTCTTCACTTAATGTCATTTAATGTGCAGATTTGTACCTTTGCGATAGCGCTAAAGCACTATTTCTCAACCTCAAGAGTCTGTGAGTGCAAAAAGAAAGGAATGGAAGCACATTCTGGATCATCTGTTAGC
This sequence comes from Equus quagga, assembly GCF_021613505.1. Taxonomy (NCBI): domain Eukaryota; kingdom Metazoa; phylum Chordata; class Mammalia; order Perissodactyla; family Equidae; genus Equus; species Equus quagga. The sequence continues at coordinate 111,622,195 of NC_060274.1, read as the reverse complement.
CCCTTGTTGCCGTGTGATATCACTACCTGTGTTTCCTTTTCTGTTTGCACGAGGGTCAAGTGAATGTCAAGTTTGCGCTGCACAAGTGGACGCGAGGTGGAGGGCTTTGCTGGGGGGAGGGGGGAGGAAAGACTAGATGTGGATGTTGATATTTGAATCAGAGCAGGGAACGTTACACTTTGAGGGGCTTTAGCTAAGCATTTGAGTTCACACAATCAAGATCGTACAGTGTAGTGACGAGCATATGGTTTTTGGAGTCATAAATCTAGAATACAAATTCCACCACATTTTCCTGTGTGATTTTGAGCAATTTATTTAACTTCTCTAAGATTTGGTTTCTTTAGCTTTGAATGGTGAATAACCACTACTCTGTGGGGTTTTTGTGAGGATTAAATGAAATAATGTCTGTAAAACACCTGTTAAAATACCTGGCACAAGGAGGTGCTCCTTAAATGGTAGCTATTATAATACTATTTGTTGAATATCATGCGTATTGTTTTCATTTAAACAGCATAAGTTGTGTATTAAAATCTTCAATACTAAAAATAACAAACTAACTGGAATAGAGAGTGAGAGACCTGATGGGTCTGAATGCCTTTTGTTAGAGTGAGTTGGAATTGCGTTCCGGTAGACTCCTCAAGAATGAGGCCTGGATGTTACACTCTGTCTCCTGCGGGCTGATGCCTTGTTCTCATGCTATGGTCTACATATTAAATTCGTCAAAAGTACTTTTTAGTGTCTTTTCATTTCAGGCGACTCCATTTGTTTTATTTTTGTCGTTGATATGAATTCTGAATGGTGATTCTTACTTCTTAAAGTATGTCTAGATTTAACTGTTGAGTCAGAGATGGAAAATATCAAGTGAGGAAATGAACAGGAGTTAGCCTAAAATGACAGTAGGTAAAATCATACAGAATTTCACATTTTTTGCTCTTTCAATACATGTTTCTGCCATCTCATTTTATGTTTAAGGTTAAAATGAAAATAAAATGAAATCTAGTATACTGCTTAATGGCTTTCAAATCAATGTGTTTTTATTAGAATTTGTTTTTTCTTTAGCATGATTTCATAGGGAATACTAGAAATAAAATGTCTGCAAGGAATGAATTTTTAGCTGATGAATAGTGTCAGAGAGGCATGAAAATGGATTGCTCTTATCTAGGGAGAACGCATTGTGGAGTAGGCCTGGTGGGTGCCGATGTTGTCTGTTGTACTTCCTGTACAGACCAAGGTGACTCTTAACAGAAAGATGAACTTGGTCTCATGGATAAGGCCCCTTCAACTTTTGGTATTTCTTTTGAGGTTACAGAGGAGTGGAGGTAAAAAACATAGGGCCATCTTTATTTGGAAGTAAGACTGATGGAGGTTCTTTTCTAAAGCCTCTGTTTAACTAGCTAATGATAATGATTGTGGCTGTGCTCAATGATGTAGAATCTGACTCTGAAGAGGCTATTTATCCTTCTGTTGGAGTATGAGATAGTTTTTTGAAAATAAAATTGGTTTTGCAACATAGACTCCCTTGGAGGGGGGTTGTCCCTCTGTTTCTCATACAACTTCATTCGGCTCTTCATCTTTCCAAAGATGATGTCACTCTTCTTTCAGATAGGCTGACCTTTACAGCAATTGGCTGCGCATTTCACCAGCATTATAGAATAGGTGCTTGCCACGGAGTTTACTCTTGAACCTACTACTGTGTAATATTAATCAGAGCAGTGCTCTGCAATGTGGGCAATCTGTCTGTTCCCTGATTCCCTAAGACTTGTCCTTCAGTTTGCTTGATTATTATCAGCAAGCTACAAAACTGGACCATGTTGTTCTGTCCCTATGTAAACTTGCTCTTATTTGATTGTTTTGGGGTTAGTAGTTTTCACCCTGTGTATATCTAGGAAGACTTCATAGTGCTTGTAGTACAGGGGGGCTGTGTTATACCTCAAGATTTCTTTATTGGAAAATGCAGCTTACAGTGAAAAGACTATATAGGGAAATTATTTCCGTAAGAATTAACATACAGTGACCTAGATTGCCCTATCCAGCACTTTTTATCTATTAACTTTGCCGTAATATGCTCTAAGTATCCCTTTAATGTTAAAAAAAAATAATAGAAATTTTAAAAGTGGAGAGGATTCCAGGCACTTGGAGGCTTGAAAGCATCTCCGCTGTCCTCTCATTTCAATTGCAGTGTAATTCCCAGCTGCTTTTTCTTAGAAGAGCCTCTGATGGATAGGTGTGAGCCAGTGGGTTACTTTTGGCATAGCACGTGGTTCACCAGAGTTGGCCGCAGTCTATCTGAATGTTTCTGAGAGAGCCTTTTGGTTTCCATGTCCCTGTTAGCTGATCTGGGTAGTGGGCGGGAGACGGAAGACTTTCTCCTGGTGCCTTTGACAGGAGGCCGAAAACTTCTCAGCTGGTGGTATCCCGCTGGGCCACAGGGGCAGAGTGCTTCCTCTCTCACCATTCATCAGGTTCCTCCGCTTAATATAGCCCAGCAGGTGGGCTTGAGCCCTGGTGAGTAGGTAGATGAAAAGAAGACGGTACCTACAGGACACAGCAGCCAGAGAGAGAGACAAATGAGAACAGTACTCGGAAAAGGTGCTTCTAGCAAGAACTGTTGCAATATTTCAGGGGTGCTTTTGATATTTGTAGCATTGGTAACTTTTGCCACTTTATTGTAAGACACGTCGATTTTAAGCTGCATCTTGATTTCCTAGATATTGAAGTATGGGGAAAATAACCCCATGCAGGTTATATTTGGTGAAATAGACTAAATTCTAGATGGAAATAAAGGGAAGAGATAGAGGAATGGTGATAATTAAATGATACAAACCATTTCACTGAGTTGAAGAAAGACGGGAGTCTGCAAATTGAAAGGCCTCTCTTTATCCTAGGAGGGACTGATGAGAAGAGATGCACGCCTAGTCATGGCCTGCTGACATTCCTGAACTCTAAGGAGAAAGAGAAAATCTTATAAGCTTTCTGAAAGAAAGAACCACTAATTTATAAAGGAAATGGGATCAGTCTGGGTTTAGGCTTTTCTTCTGCCAAACTGCAAGCTAGAAGGTGGAATGACGTCTAGGGAGTCCTGAGAAAAAGGACTGAAACCCCAGAATCCTGTTTTGAGCTCTCTTTTACCTGTCAGGGTGAAAAAGAGACGGATATGCCGTGATTTAGAGAATTTATTAACCTTAACAGCTAGCAGCCAGAATCCATTAAGGTGACAAAACTCATCAGTTATTTTTACAGAGAGAATTTAATATTAGAATTGTTAATAAGGTATTTAAGAGCTGAAAAGGCAAAAACAAAAAACAAAAAGCAGAAAAACAAAAAACAGCCTAAGGCAGTTCTGTTTAATAGAAATATAATGTGAGCCATGTATGTAATTAAAAACTTTCTAGTAACTGTGTCAAAAGAAGTAAAAAGAGGGGCTGGCCCTGTTGCTCACTGGTTAGAGTTCTACGTGTTCTGCTTCGATGGCCCGGGTTTGCAGGTTCGGATCGTGGGTGTGGACCTACTCCACTCATCAGCCATGCTACGGAGGCATCCCACATACAAAATAGAGGAAGACTGGCACAGATGTTAGCTCAGGGACAACCTTCCTCAAGCAGAAAAAGAGGAGAATTGGCAACAGATGTTAGCTCAGGGCAAATCTTCCTCACAAAAAAAAAAAAGAGAGAGGAAAAGTAAAAAGAAATAAGTGAAAATAATTCTAAGATATTTACTTTTCCCCAATATATCCAAAATATTATTTTAAACATAATCTATATAAAACTTATTGATGAGACATATTACATTCTTATTTTTGTACTAAATATTAAAAACCCAGTGTGTATTTTATACTGACAGCACATCTCAGTTTGGACAAGCTGTATTTCATGGGCTTGATAGCCACATGTGGCTAATATCGACTGTAGTGGACAGTGCAGCTCTAAGGTGTCCCAGAGGTAGGGCTGGCAGGAAGCAGTAGCAGTTGTTAAAACATTGAAGCTTGGAGGAGGGGCTCTGGAGAACTGCAGCTCAGACCTCTGAGGAGGGGGCGCCTCCTGGCTGGTGGTGTGCCTACCTTTGAGTTTGGAGGAGAGACCAATGGGTCTGAGACTCAGATTTCTGAGGAGCCTACCAGTGGGTCGGGCTGGTGTCTCTACAGTGGGGTGCAATGAGGTTGATTTTGTGAGTGTGGGCAAGCTGCAAAATGGATGAAATTGCTGCTGCAGGAGCAGTGTGTATGTGTGTGTGTCATAGCTAGTGTGAAGCACTGAGGCCTGAGTGATGCCGAAAGGCATAGACTGGAGAGTTCCTCTTCCTCCATGCTTGCAGTCTCCCTCTGGCACCCTCTATTGGCAGAGCCTAACAGGGACCCAGCTGCAAAGCAGAAATGTGGTTTAGAGACTCCAGCTCCCACATCACAAGGCAGAGACTAGAAGAGGGAAGGTGTGGAGCTGAGAGTCATAGCTAAATATCTGACGCAGTAGTCCATCTTAGGAAAATACTTAAAAAAGAATTCTAACCAAGTTACAAATTAACTACAACGGAGATCTCAATATAGGAGAAGGTGAGGAGGAGAGGAAGCCCCCATGAGGATCATTCTTTGCATTGTAAACATGAATGATAGACTGGGAACATCTAATAAAGGTACTAATAAGGATTCTTGAAATTGAAGAGAAATCCTCCAAGAGAAAACCTAAGAATTGTATGAATTTAAAAGCACTGAACTCTTAGCTAAGAGTTGGGTTGGGGAGGAAAGTAAAAGTATTCAAATGATTTCATCTTACTGAGGTTGCATAGGGTAGTGGTTGAGAAAATTGTAGAAATTATGTTTTCAAACAGTAGTGGGGAAAAAAGTGTTCATGAATTTTCAGGAAGGACCACTAATCGAATAGAAAAATACCGTAGTTCTTTTTGAGAGGAGAAGAGAATGTATAGTAACTTGATATAACCAGGAAAACAGGGAAAGGGAAAAAAGAGATAATAGCAAAGTAAAATTAATAGTAAGCATAATATAAAATGGTAGAAATAAAATTAAGTGCATCAGTTGATATACTGTTAATAATTGTGACTGACCACAACTACCCAGTTAAAGATCAAGGCTGCCAGATTATGTTAAAATATGCACACACCAAGAACTGTATTATTTATATGACATACACTTAAAATAATTTGTTTAACCTTAATAAAGGTTAAAAATGAATGGATTGGCAAAGCTGTACCAAACAAAAAGAAAAATGAGAAAAGGTACAATTGAAGGTTACAAGCACTAAACAGAATAAAGAAGCACAATTATGAAATGATAATAAGCACAATTTATAAAAACAACAGTCGTTAACCTTTATGCATCAAATTAGGAGCTCAATATATGAATCAAAAATGATTAGAAATTCAAAGACTACTTGATTTAAAAAAAATAATAAAGGACTTTGTGTAATCATTCTTTCCTTAAAAATGTTTACTCTGAGCTTGATGGAGGAATCCTCTAAGCTTTACCATTAAAGCATCGATCATAAAAAGAGATGGAGTGGGTTCAGTGGTGTGTGTGTCTCTGTATGTTTGAGAGGGATAATGCAGGTGGGGGGTGAGAGGTTGCAGTTTGGCTCAAGCTTGAAAGTCCTTTGAAATAGAAAGGAAGAAGAAGTATTGATTCTTTTCCTCTACAAGTCTTAGAATGGAAGATGATAATGTCTTCTGTCTCTCTCTGGCTAAAAGTTCCCCAAGATTTACCAACTTAGTGAGGATGTAATTTCAAAATACATGTCCTGGCAAAAATACGTCCTTTATGAAAAAGGAACATAAGTACAAAACTCTGTAAAAGACTTGATGTGTGTTTTGCACACATAAGGGTATGAAAATGCTGTTGTATCTTCATAGCTCAGAGTTCTCTTTATGAGAGCCCCCCATGTCTCTCAGGTCACTGAACCAAGAATATTGTCCTCGTTCTTTGTCTTTAAGAGGAATCCATCCTCACATTGTCATCTGTCTCTGGCTCAAGCTGCCTGTCTGGGATGAGGCCAGTGCTTGTTGGAGGAGTTGATAGCTTGCCCAGCTGAAAGGAATTTGCCCCAGAGATACCTGTATTTGATCTTTAGTTCTTTTTTCCTCCAGCTGACTCTATGGTTGTCCTCCTTTAGCATCTTAGTTACACAAAGAGCTGCAGCACCCATCCAGGGAATGTTAGCAAGGGGGAGGGGTATAGATGCTTTCTAAATAAGACTTTAATAGTAACAGGTCATGCATGGGCATTGCCTTCCACTACTTCTATAAAACGGTTTATTTTCAATCCCTGCTGATATGGCACAATTTAATGGTGTGTGTCTCTACCTCCCCACTCCCACTGTTGTTCAGTTGTATTTTGAATATTATGACAATTGATATAGTATACTTTACAATGAAAAGTTAGTTATTTTGGTTCAAGATGCCTCTAAATGTTCAGTTCAAGCCAGATAAAGAAGTGGCCATAGGTCCTTCTAGTAGAGGGAAGAGAAGGGTGCTTTGGGGTGTTCTGTAACTTCCTCCTGGGAAGTTTAATTGTGAATTCCTGGAGCAGGGGGGTGCGTGGGCCATGGATATGGTGATATCAATTTGTGAACGAAAATCAGAAGTCTTTTCAAATGTAAATGTATTTTTCAGTGCAATAGGAGAATGTATTTGATAAGAAAATGCTCCCAGAAAATCCAAGACAGGTAGAACTTGTTCCCGAGTGAAAACTGAAATATGGACCCTAGGTACAAAGGAACATGCCACGTGTGAGTAGGAGGTGATCCTCTAGAAGGGGGAGGTGAAAACCGTTTAGGATTGTGGCTATGGGTAATCCTCAATAATAGTTGTAGGCTTCCTGTCATGGGCTAAGTTTTTTTTTCCTCCAGCATCATTTCGAAGCTGGCAATGCGGGAAAATGTCCAGATTGTGACTAAATTTTAATGTGAATTAAAACAAAATCACTCTTTTTTAATGTTCTTGTGGAAAGGAAGGAAACCTTGATTGTTAAATTCTGAATGACATTTTAAACGATATTTACATAGAAGCATAAATGACCAAAATAAATGTCCTCTTGGTTGTATTCAGATCCAGGTCATACTGCTGGTTAAATAATACTGATTTTCTATATGGTTTGCTAGATTGCAGTCACTCAACTTTCCAAGACAGTGCTATTTATTGCTAAATTACCATTATGTAAAAGTACCTATGTTCCATAATGTTAAGCCATGCTCTTATTCTGTATTCACTCTTTTTCAAACGTATTTATTGAATGCTTGCAAAGAGCCAGGCACTGTTTACTGTCTGGGTTACAGTGGTGCTTAAGACAAAGTTCTTGCCCCTTGGCTCACAGTCTAACGGTATATATGTATGTGTGAGTGTGTGTGTGTGTTCATGTGTGTATCTTCTGTAAGAACGCAGGCTCTCTAAGAAGTCAAGCTGCCTGGCTACACCTCTCACTGGCTTTGTGACCTTGGGCAAATGACTTATAACTTGTGTAAGCCTTGGTTTTACATCACTGCTCTGTGCCTCAGTTTTCTCACCTGAAATGCAATAGTTGATTAGATAGGGCTGTTGTGAGGATCAAATGAGTCACACCTGTCAGATGCTTAGACCTGTATCTGGTACAAAGTAAAAATTAATAAATGCTAACTCTTTATTTGTTACACATATGGACATTACATGTAGATACAAATAGATGTTACATATACATGTAGATATTATATGAATATAACATGGCTATATTAATGTACATCAGCTTCATGTATTTATTTTGGAACCTCAATGAATGTACATTCCTTCCAGGATTTGGTATAATTTGAACTGAGATTAAGCTGGCTATGTACTTTTACTTTTGTAGAGTCTTACTAATAGAAAGCTGTATACTTGTTCTGTCATTATTTTTAATAGTCTAATAATTAGTTGGTTGAATTACCCAGCTCAGCTTTTCTCTTTAAAAAATGAATAGTAAACAATATTTTGAGTGCTAGTTCAGCACATTCTGGCAAAGTATGATGTATTTAAATAAAATTTATTAGCATTAAACACCACCTTTGAGGTTATAGTCATTCATTTTTCTCTCCCATCATTTGAAACAGACTTTCTGAGTCAAGTGTGTTGCAATACTTCGTGGATATTGTCTGTGTATAATGGTCATGGTTCAACTTTAGATAAATCATTTCATCAAATCACTTTATCTCTAATAATCTCAGTTTCCCATTTATTCTCATCCATTATCTGATGTTCTTATCAGCTTTCCCTCAGTAGTATAATGGCCTTACATATTAAATTATAAAGTAATTTGCTGAGCTAGAATTGTATAGAATTACTTATGTGTCAGCCTACATGAAGATAAATCCTAGTATTTGTCCATGGCCAGATGAGCAGTATACCGGTTCAGCACACATTTAGGGTCATCAGAAGCCAAACCGCTTTGGGAAAGGATTGGTAACAATTTGGACTCCAGCAAACTCTGAGTTGATATAGTGAAAACAAATAAAAAATGAGCTGCTTTTCAAATAATTATGAATGATATAGGGTTTAAAAACTGTCCTTATATGACCACAAAGGTGTATAATGTAAGGGACACTGATTCCTATAGGGGTTACTCTTCAGGTGTTTGGGAAGCGTGAAATCAAAGCAGGTCGGCCACGTTGCCCCTCCTGTGCCCTCTGTGCTTTTCCACAGCTCAGTTTCCTTGTGGAGAAAAAGGGAGGTGGGTAAGGCCTCCTTCATGGAGACTAACAGAGTGGAATATATAGAAAATGCCTAGCTAAAGCGATCTTTAATGTGCCCTTCCCATTTTCTTAAAACTTTTAGGTGCTTCGGAATAAAATAATATTGGCTGGTTTTTATACAGAAACTGAAATATATACAGTTAGATTTTATGTACCAGACATCTATGAGAGCTGAATGTATCGGAGTAGTTTATTATTATTTTTCCATTTAAAAGGACGTGTAGTAATAATATTCATTACAGGAGATTTGCCTGGTTTTTAGAAACTCATTTTGCTGGTGTATCTTGAATCTCTTACCTGATTGAGAATATGCTGAGAAAAAGAGCTAAGTTGCTAGGGCTTGAGGCATAAGGGCAGAGCTGACTGGTATTTGTTTCATTAAGCTTAGGCAAGCTATCCAATTACTTAATGCAAATAGGAAAAGTTTACACTAAACTCCTACTTCTTTGCTTAAAACTCTAGAGAATTTAAATGAGAAGAGATAGGTATTTAAAAGAAGGAAATTTAAATGAAACTTAAATCAGGGGCTTAATGTAGAATAATATTAGACCAAGAAATCTGAAATAATAAGTGAGAAATGCCAATAAATAAAAAAGGGGAATGTATTCTCCAAGATACTTGGTATGTTCAGTTTCATTGTGAGATAATTCGTAAATCTTTGGAAACCCAAGTTAATAATGAAAGACTTATTTTATCTCAAGCCTTCTTTTCACCTAACAGGGACGTTTAAAGTGCTGCCTTCCATTGTCAGTGAGCTTCACTTCTCTTTCCCTCGTGGAGTGTTTACAAAACAACCTGGCTTCTGATTTAGAGCTCCACCATTGGGCCAGGAGCATTCGGGGACACCCAGAAAGCAGGGTCATCTTGTTCAGTTCAAAATAAGAAAAAAATTGGTTGATCACATGGACATCTACCTTTCACAGATGGCTGTTGAATAGAGGAGCTTGATAGAATATGAAAACAAGGCACTGGACAGGAAGCTCCAAAAAGAATTGGGGGCTTCTGAGAATATAGACAGTATTTCTTTGCAGAGTAATTGTAGTTTGTTAAATGACTTAAATGAATCAGTGAAAGAGGAAACTTATTAGAAGAAAATATTGCTATAAATGAATTTTGTGGAGGGAAGCGTTGGGAAAATGTGATATAGTACAATTTAGAAATCTCTAATCTGTTGCTTTTACTTCTAAAGGCACTGGAAAATGAAACCACTGTTAGTTACACCATTTATCTGAAACTCCACCCTCCAGAATAATTTGAAAGAAAGTGAAACTTTCTTCTAAAATTTTCTAAATTTTTTTCTATAGTTACAAAGGTGATTTTAAGCTTAAGGGACCCCTCCAAGACCTTGTGCTAAGTTTTATCAATAATTTTGTGTGAGTGTGTGTGTGTAAGAGAATTCCCTCAGTGACCCTAGATCTGCCAGCGTTTGGTATCTGAAACAGCAGTCAGAGCTCTAACTAAAGAAAATCATCCTCAGTGCCTTTGGGCCTGACTGATGTTTCCACTAAGACACATTCTTCTTCCCCATGTTGCTCATTAATATCCTTTAGATTTCAATTCAAATATCAGATCCCACCCACGTAGCTTCATAGTAACTTCACTTTTGTAAAATCATGCATTTATCAGAGTTTAAGCTTCGTGAGGGCAGGAGTATGTCTGTTTTGGTCATGGTTTTATCCTCAGTAATCAGAACAGTTCCTGTCCCCCAATAATCCTATACTGAATGAATTTGTGAATCCCATTTATTCTTATCTAGTATGAGGTTTTTATCAAGTAGTAGGAAACTTTGAGAATGAGGGTGGAAACCTAAGTGCCCACTGAGTGAAAATTATAAAATTTGGAGATAACACTGTTTTGTTTCGTTTATCTCCTGCCACCACTGTTCTCAAGAGTTTTTATGGAATGGGGAATAATACGTTTAAGGTATGGTGTTTGTGAAAGTTTTAACTGCAAGGGACATTAACATTATATAGTTCAACCTTCACGTTTTAAAGCTGAGAAAACTGAAGTTTATTAGATTGTACAGCTAAGTGCTGGTAGGTAATGAGAATTTGTTCTTGATCCTACTGCAAAACTTCCTGAAGATAGAAAATTCTGTTTCATAAACAGAAACTGCACAGACCTTTATTTTTCCATTTTATTTTCAGACATTCCTTTAGAATAAACTATTTGAGAATTCATGCAGGTCTGTTTGTAAGGATAAATGACAGTAGCTGTAAGAATTTATTAAGAAAGGAAAATAATTTTCTTTTTAGTCAATTTCGGCAACTCCCAGTCTCTCTGCAGCCAAGAGTTGAGCACAGTTAGTGTTCATATTCCAGAGGCTCTGAAATCTTGTGGAATATGGAACACCTTTCTGTTTTAGATGAGTTAGTGTAGTCCAAGGTTATATCACACTTGTGACACTTAGAAAATGTAGCTTGGCCCTTGTAGAGTTCAGCTTGTCTCTAGTTGTTTCTTAAATCCTCCGGTCTTCTGTTTTCTGCAGCCTGTTTTCTGTTTTTTGCCTGTAGTTGGAAATATGCCATTCGTTCATTCATTCATTCATGCATACATTCAGTGGTATTTGTTGAGTACTTCCTGTGTGGCAGGCACCCTTAGGAGCATTGGAGATAGGGCAGTGAACAAAAACAGATCCTGGCCCTTGTGGAGCCTACAGGGAAGTGGGAAAGAAAGAAAAGAGCATGTGAACGGATAGGGCTGCTGGAGTCATTATACTCAATTTTCGATTTTAGAAGTCCTTGAAAATAATAAAAATAAAGCAGAACTTCTTATTGGTGGATAATTGGAAAAAAGATGGAGATGACAAAGCTATTTGTGATCACAGTGTACTTAATGAGTTTGGAGATTTTCTTCTTTTCAGAAAATCACTGCTTTCTCTGTGTTCCTGACTCCATAGCGAACACTATTGTTATTACTGCTACTAACCTAACATATGTTGAGTGCTTATTGTGTTATGGGCATTGTGCTGAGTGCTTTGTGTATAAGAACCCTCTAAGGTAGGTATTACACCAGTCCATTCTGCTCATGAGAACAGCAGGACCCAGGAGGTTAACTAAAGTACTTACTCAGCTAGCAAGTGGTAGAGCCTTGATTTGGACGCGGGAGTCCAACTCCAGAGTTTGTGCATCTGTACCAATTAGTCCTAGCTGAATAACCTTTACTTTTATTATAACATTGAAGGCTTTTGTGCTCGTGTTTTTGTTTTTTTTTTATTAACTTGCCAAAACTTTATGATATTTCTTGAAGCGGAGCCACTTTTAACTCCATTTGTAATTAAAATTTATACCATATGTGAGTAAACTCAGAAAAAAATGTAGTTATTATTAAAAGAATACTTTAAGGTTTGATACACTAAATGTGGTAGATATGAGACAATCTAGTATAGATTCATTTTACGTTCATGAACTAATAATACAGTTTTTAGAATAATTTTATATGTGTGTAGAGTCTGTAGCACGGTGCTTGGCGTATGGTAGTGATCCATAGATGATAATTTTTTATCATTTTATTTTAGTTTCTACTTCACTTGTACAATAGGTAATATCTGTTACTTGCAGATGATATGCTGGTAAAAATGCTTGCACTGCACAGTTTTGTAATCTGATACAGTAACCTCAGCAGTTCTCAGCAGAATATCCTTATGTGGACCACTTCAGTTTTTCTGTTACTCTCCTTTTATGTATCTCCAGGGTTTATTTGGGTAAAACTATATTTTGGCAAATGAGGGCTGGGGCTCTCAAACTTTAGTGTGCATCAGAATCATCTGGGGCGCTTATTAGAAGGCAGTTTGCTGGGCACTCCAGCAGAGACCCCAGAGCGTCTCTGATCCAGTAGGTGTGGGTTGTGTCTGAGAATTTTCATTTTTAACAAGTTCCCAGGCTGCTGCTCCTGCTGCTGGTTTGTGGACCATCTTTTTAGAACTCCTGCTCTAGGGAAGTGACATGACTTCTAATTATTGCTGTTCTCTTACAATTATACGTGTCAGTGAGTTAATGTATTGATATTGATGTTGCTGAATTTATTGTGAAGTAATATAGAGAAATTTGGTTTCTATAAGTGTGATTGTGCTTATTGCTTAAGGAAACATTTCCTAGAGGTTACTTTTGCATTAGAGAATTTCAAAGTGCAGGTTTTAATTTGTTTCTATTATTCGTCTTTATTCAAGACACAGAAACACACAGGTTTAATTTTTAGGGGGAAGCATTATAACTTTGGGGTATATTTTACAAGGTGATTTTATCTGTTATAATTAATTTCTCAGAATTACAGAGTATCGGGATGATGTAGCAATTTAAAAATAGTAACAATTTTTTTTTTTTTTTTTAGTTCTTTTCAAGAATCTTACTGAAACTAAAATTTGATAGACTGGTATTGAGTTCAATTTGGTACTCATCATTTCCACTTATGAAGCTCATTTCACTCAGAATTTCACTTATACCAACATAACAGTTTTACCGTTTCATTTTAAAGCATTGCCTATACCTTTGGAGATATGATGGTATAGAGGGGTTATTCTCTCAAAGAAGAAAAGGCAATCAGAAAATCTTTGTCCGTAAGATTAGACTGCAAGATGCTTTCATTCACTGATTACTGAATACCTTTATGTGCCAGGCACTATGGTGAAAATCGGTGCCAAAGTAGTTTATCTTTTTCATGCTCAGTGATGGGTTTTAGTGGATTGTAACTTAATATGATCTAATTGTGTGATGTTATTGATAGACCTGATGCAATTGGATGCTGCTTCATTAATAGAATTAGTATAGTGGGCAGATCTTGGGAGTTGAAGTTCTGCTGTGTTATTGGAGCTAAGGGATAAGGTGAAGTTATTCCAGAAGTGGGGAGCCCTGCTGTTGAAAGGTTTGGCCATTTTTGCTCATGAAGATTGTTGGAAAATGGGATTAATTCACTAGGAGGAAAGATGTCTTAATTGTGTTTTCAGTTCCCTGCTGTAATGTAAGATCCATGAGGACAGGGACACGTCCTACTTGTTCAGCACTGTGTCATCAGTGCCTCCCACACTGCCTGGTGTGTATTCAATAAACAGTCGAGTTGAGTCAATTCTGAGGGGATGACAATGGTCACCTTCAAATATTTGTCTTGTAGATGCCTTGTTAATTAGATTTATTACTTATATCTCCAGAGGGCAGATGGAGGCAGCATGGATGGAATTTTTAGGTGGGCAGATTTCAGTTTTACATAAGATCTAAAACTAGCTTACCAGTCAAGTTGATAAGCTTCCTTATGTATTTGAATTCTGTTATTTTAAGTGCTTGGATAGAGGTTGCATGGGGATATAATAGAAAATATACCTGCTTTTGATAAATTTTAGACCAAGATGATTTCAGCTATTAACACTATGGCTATCTGCGTCCATCTTTTTATTTAAGTATTTCATTAAAAAGAAATCATGGCAACTAAAAATCTTTTTTTTCTAAGTTAGACCTTGCTTGTCTTTTCAGACTAAAGCAAAGCAGTGAAGTGGATCAAGAAAGGGCTTTTGCCAATGAGCAGTTAACCAGAGCTATTCTCCGCGAGAGGATATCAAGTGAGGAGGAGCGTGCAAAGGCGAAGCACCTGGTGAGTATTAAAGATTTAGGAGAACTGTCTTGTCTACCAGGACATCTGCGATGTTGGGGAGAAGCTGAGTACTCCTTGCCAACTTTGAGTGTTTATCAAATTCATGTTCTCTTTGCTTAGATTTTCTTGATTTTTGCCTTTTTACAAGTGGTTGACAGTTTGCGAAGATTAATCACCAGGGACTTTAAGGGAGGTAACTTGAGAATTATTAAGTAAGGATCAACAGGAGACACAGGCACAGGCCTCTCTCCTGAAGGGATATTGTTCGTTTGCCTTCCCCTCCACTCGCCTTTGATTTCATTGTGTTTGGAACCTCTGGGGCGAACAGCCTCACCTCTTTCTCTCCCTGCTGGCAAGCTCCGGATGTTAGTTTGGGAAGTCTCCTGCAAAGGGGAGTAAGGTTTGATCAATCACTTACTGGGCTTTAGAAAGGGGAAAATGTAGAGCAGGGACTTTGGGGCACCATCTTTTTTAAGAAAAATATATTTATTAAAGAAAATAATTGAAAGAGATTTTAAAGATTACATAAACATGTTTAACAATGATTATTAATAGAAAGAAAATTTAAAAGGCATTCATAAATCTGTCATTCTCACTTAACCATGGTTTACACTGGGATGTGTTTCCCTCTAGACAGTTTTTATTCCTAGGTCTATTACATATTTAAGAATTTGTGTAACGCTGTATATAGTGGTTAGCATCATGAACACTTTCTTATATCATTGAATGTTCTTCTGAAATATAGTTATTTTTTTCTTTTGCTGGGAAGATTTGCCCTGAGCTAACATCTGTGCCAATCTTTCTCTATTTTGTATGTGGGTCACTGCAACAGCATGGCCGCTAATGAGTGGTTTGGGTCTGCACCTGGGAACCAAACCTGGGCCGCCAAAGCAGTGTGCACTGAACTTAACCACTAGGCCACAGGTCCTGCCCCTGAAATGTAGTTTTTACTGCTGTATAATATTCTGTTTTCTGTGTGCAAAATAATTTATTAAGCAATTTCTCATTGTTAGATAAAAGTGGAGTTGCTCTGGATGAAACCTGGGGTCTTGACTACTCGCTCCCACTTTAGCCTTCCAGGAAACCAACATGTAACTTCTCAGAACCCATAGTACTCATTGGAGTATAGTTGGGAACTCACTGGAGAGGTAAAATGTGACTGTAGAGTGGAGAACTTCGAATGCAAGACTGAGGGGGATGTCCTTAGTTCAGCAGGCAGTTGGGAATCATTAAAAATTTATAAGAAAAGGGTCAGTTTCTGTTCTCCTATTCTTTCCCTTGGTCCTTTCTTTGAGAGGCCAACCTATGACGAGATAGCAATAGAGAAAGTAAAAGGGAGCCAACGTGTAATGAATCCATTTCTTCAGTGGCTGGGCTGAATGGATAGATAGTGAAGCCAGAACGCAGGTGATAGACCAAGAAAGAAATGTCAGGTGACTGGCTGGTGCTGTCATGAGGACACACATGTTGAATGGAGCTGAGGCCAAGAGATGTAGAAGGAAAGTCATTTGTTGTGAAAAGGGAGAGAATTTCAGAATTAAAGACATTAAGTGTTGAGTAATTCAATTATTGATGACATCTTATGTACTTCTGAGCTTGACGGTTTTTTGAGGAAGTTGAAAATACATCAAGCTAGTGTGTTGAAGAGTCGTTTCCACAAATGTTACAGCCTTCCAACTGAAGGCCAGGGATGGAGTGGAGAGTGATTATGTTTGAGGAAGGTAGGGGAGCAAGCTTGTTAGTTTCTGGTGGGCCAAAAAATCCTTGGTTGGTATTTTTCTTCATGCCCCAGCTTTGCCTCTTAGCCTTGAATCACTCTTTTCTCTACTTCTCTTTGCCTAAATTTGGACATACTGTCTTGTTCTCTGAGTTTAGGGAGACAAGCAAGATTGGGATTTTTCAAAAAACTCATTAAACACACACACCTGCATATGACAGGCATAAAAAAGAGTTTTCTCAAAAAATGTGAAAGTATTAAAAAAATTTCTTAACTAATAGTAACTAAAATATTATGTAATGTAGTTTGATTGGAACAATGTATCTTCAGGCCATTTTTTCCCATATAAATCTTATCTGTTTCCTGTCTCTATTTGTTTTTGTTTAGCAAGTTAAGCATAAGAAACTGGCATTGTGTATTTTGCTTTGTATGTCTCTTCTTTACTGAGTCTGGGTTGTAGGGTATAGATGGCAAATCACCATACTCACAACTCCTGAATTTCAGCATCCATCGTAATATTGGCCAAATAGAGCCCTCAAAGCACTTAAGGAGTAAAAGTAGAATTTATACAATAGGATTATAGCTGATTCAGAGGATCTTGTCCTGGCTTGAGTGCTCTCAGACATTGGGTGCTAGTTCATGGCCACAGCAACATGGCTGCCTATAGCAATTTAGGTCCCTGGTGACGCCCAACTTATTTACCAAATTGCCCGCTTTATTGTTGTTACTCATTATTATAGAAGTATGCATACCTATTGGATAAAGATCAGAAAATAATATAAAATATTAAGGTCACTTAAATTACTGTTGTCCAGAGATAATTGTTAACATTCTGGTTTATTGTTTTTTGTGTTCCTTTTCACATTCCGCTAAGTCTGTATAAAACATTTATATTAATGTGTATATATATATTTCCCTAAACATAGATAATAATTTACATAGTCTTGTATAACTCTTACAATAACGTTCACATTTAAACAATTTAGACTGTATGGTAAAGGTCTTTTTATGCCAATAAATATATATCTGTGTGATCACTTTTAATAGATGAATGTATTTCACTGAATTTTCCTCTAATTATTAAAATAATACAGGGATATTATAGAAACTTTGGAAAATAGAAAAATTACTAAGGAACCACCTCATACCCATTAGGATGGCTACCATCAAAAAAACAGACAATAAGAAGTATGGGCGAAGATGTTGTGGGAATGTGAAATGGTACAGCCACTATGCAGAACAGTACGGTGGTTCCTCAAAATATTAAAAATAGAATTACCATATGATTCAGCAATCCCACTTCTGGTAATTTATCCAAAAGAATTGAAAGCAGGGTCTAGAAGAGATATTTGAACACCCATGTTCACACCAGTATTATTCACAATAGCCAAAAGGTGGAAGCAATCCAAGGGTATATCAGTAGATGAATGCAGAAACAAAATGTGGCATATACATATAATGGAATGTTATTCAGCCTTAAAAAAGGAAGGAAATTTTGACATTTGCAGCAACATAGATGAACCTTGAGGACATTATGCTAAATGAAATAAGCCAGTCACAACAAGACAAATACTGTATGACTCCACTTGTATGAGGTATCTAGAGTAGTCAGATTCATAGAGACAGAAAGGAGAGGGTACATTCCAGGGGCCGGGGGAGGGAGGAATGGAGAGTTTTTAATGGCTATGGAGTTTCAGTGTTGCAAGCAAGATGAAGAGTTCTAGAGATTGGTTGCATGACAACATGAATGTATTTTATACTCCTGAACTGTACACTTCTAAATGGTTAAGATGGTAAATTTTAATGTGTATTTTACCACAATTAAAAACTACTAAGAAAATAAGCACCTGTAATTATTGCACCTATAATTAATGTTGGGAGGTGCCTAGTTCTTTCTGAAGCCCCTCCCCCGCACCGTCTATACAGTTTCCAGATTCTGCATCCCACCACCTTGTGAAACGTGTGGTGTGGAGTGCTGGGCCCCCATTGCTGCCATTCTTAACCCCATTAAGAGGCACTCTTTGAGTGATGGCCAAACATTGATTTGTTCTTTATTTAGAACCCAAATGTTGCAGCCAGCAAGAAGGCAAAGGTTGGGTTTCACACATTTGAAGGAATTGGGAAGCTGTCTTTCAGGAGAACTAGGGAGAAAAAAAAACTGATGTGATGTTGGTACTGTGAAATAAAACTAACTCCTTCCCCCTCCCCATCTTCCTCCTCCCACTAAGAGTTGACATTTAGATTGCTGCCTGCTTAGATGTGAGTCCAGGCTTTTCTTCCCACAGTTGTTGTAGCAGCCAGCTTTATTGAAGCGCTTTGAAGGGCAAAGTCACGATGGCCGTGTTGTTGAAGTTTTAAAATAGGATCAGATCAAAACTTTCCCCTTTGGAAGAATTGCTGTAGCTCGAGAAGCTGGTAGTTCTGTTCTAGATTCAGGAAGAGTGTACCAGCCCCTCACTCTTCTCCTTGCTGACTGGTACCAATATTTTAATCAGCTGCTTTTACCCAGAGGTTTTGGAGAGGCAGTTCACTGATAATTTTACTCACTTGAAAGTGTTAAAAAAAATTCACATGAAAGGTATGCTTCTTAGTAGCAGGAAAGCACGTCTGTAAAGAATGAAGACTAGTTAAAAGGGCAGCACCAGGAAACCTGTAAAGTTAATGCAACTTGACATTGTGTATATCTTTATCATCTCGTACATATAAATCTAAAGTTTGCTGTGTCGTTAGATTTTTTTTAAGTTAGAGTAGAGAGTTGTGTTTTTTTGACTTTGCAATTATATTTGATTTCTTTTTAAAATGCCAGTTAAAATTTTGATTCACTCTTTTTTCTGTCTTAATGAATTATGCTGATCTTACATTAGTCATTTCTTATTATTACTACAGAATTATGTAGTGTTTTCTTTTTAAATCTAAACTTGAAAAGAAGCCCCAACTTACCTACTTAAGAAATATTTACTTAAATATTCTGGAGCTTATAAACCTAAATGTGAAATAGTTTCCTTCATTCTTTGGACAGATGTTTTATTGAGCACCTACTGTTTGAAAAGCGGTGTGCTAGATATTAAAGATATATAAATGAAAAAGACAAAATCCTGTCCTTAAGGAATTCACAGTGTAATGTGGGAGACAGGGACATTAAAAATAATGTTAAAAAGTGCTAAGTCTGTTACAGAACCATGCCAGTTATATTCTTGTGAGATTTCTCACTTTTGTGAAAACGGGGACTTCCTTTTAACTCATTGCTATCCCTCCATTCATTTGTTCAACACACATTTGAGTGCTTAGTATATGCCAGTGCCTAGCAAAGAGTATACAGTCAATAAATACTTGTTGATTGAATAAATGAATAATTGAATCTACTCACGCCCTGGAAATTGGAGGAGAGGGAATGGGGAAGAATAGAAAAGATTTCCTAGGGAAGTGGTACCTGACCTGAGTCTTGAAGTGTGAGTATGAACTGCGCATATGGTTGAGGATCAGGGATGGTCCAGCCTACGATACTGCAGGCAAAAGCATGGAAGCATGGCAGGGGGACACTTCAAGGAGGTGCTGAGTGGGAAGTATGGGGCAAAGAATGTTGATGGATGAGGCAGACAGAAGTTGGCAGGGCTAGGATCATGAGGACCGTGTATACAATCCAAAGAACTCTGAACTATATTCATACAAGGGTTTGAAGGGGAGAAATGAAATAGTTAGATGGTCATTTTGATAACTTGCTATAGTGAAGCACAAAGGATAGGATAGAGGAGGAAGTGAATGGAAACAGAAACTAGTTAGAAAGCTTGGCATAAATCCAAGTGAGAACAGGCGGTACCTGAATTACGACAGTGCTAGCAGGGATGGAGAGAAAAGATATAAGAAATATTTAGAAGATAGTCTTAGTAGGATTTTAGGTTTGAAGGGTTGAGAGAAGTGTCAAGGGTAGCTCCAAGGTTTCTAGTATTAGAAACTCTATCATTTGAAATAGAAAAAGTAGTAATCAATTAAAAAATGTTCTGGATTAAGTGTATATTGTGAAGTGTGACCTCAGTTTAGAATTGGGGGAAGGTAATGGCCTCAGATATTGCACTAATTATTTTGTTTGACTGTAGTTGAGATCATTAGATCATTAGATATTTTGGTCTCTTTCCACATTCCCCTCCATCACAAATTTACTATACACCTACTGTGAACTAGGCACTGTTAGTGACTGGAAATGCAAAGATGAATTAGATCTGGCTGCTTTTCCTCAGTTTCTCTAGTCAAGTGTAGGGTTTGTGGAAAGGTCATTCTTACCTTGGATTTTTTTTTCTATTTATAATTTTTGAATTTGTAAAGCCTCATAGTGTTTAGAAAAAATGCTAAAAAAATAGGGTAGGCGAATGCATAAATTTAGTTTTTGCAAATTTAAGCGACTGTTTCACCAAAATGTCACTTTTCATCCCCAGTTTCCTTTTTGTCTGAAATGCGCCAGTGAAGCAATCAAGAAGAAGAATTGATTAATTTTGTGCTATGTGCTTTTCAGTTCTGTGTTTTGTTTGTGCTTCAAACTGTGACAGTTGAAATTTCATGGTAAAAGAGAAAAAGGTTTTGAATTTGGGGTATGGAGGAAAATGACTAAATTAAAAGAAGTAGATAAGAATACCACTGCTGCCCAAATATAGGTAAGATTTTGCCCAAGGGCAAAGGATACTATTGGAGTTGTAACTTTGAAATGATCAACATGGTTCATGCTTAAAAGTTCTGTGTAAAAGAACAATAAGTGATCACTTGGGGGCTTTTAGTATCATTAAAAGTAACCTGGTGAATGAAATCGCAGTGTAGCAACGCTTGTCCTGGCTTCTTCTATTGGGCACTTAGAGATACCTTTTAAAAAATTTTGCTGTATTTTGGATACAATTTAATACTTTGATTATAACCTCTATTAACATGTACCCTCTGGTTATATATGCTGTGTGCTGGTTTTCTTGCTGTAGACACTAAGCCCCAATTGTTTTGCTATGCGTGGAGGATTAATTTGCTTTCAATGCCCAAAATGAAGTCAATGATTTTGAGCTTTTGCTTTTGAAGACTTTTTTTTTTTTAAAATATGTTTTTTTGGTGAACAGGATTCGCTCTGAGCTAACATCTGTTGTCAGTCTTCCTCTTTCTTTGTTCCTTTTTTTCTCCACAATGCCCCAGTACATTGTTGTATATCCTACTTGTAGGTCATTCTAGTTCTTCTATGTGGGACGCTGCCCCAGCATGGCTTGATAAAGTGGTGTATAGGTCCGTGCCCAAGATCTGAACTGGCAAATCCCAGGCCGCTGAAGCAGAACACGTGCACTTAACCACTCAGCCACAGGGCCAGCCCCTTGAAGACTGTTTAAATATGGAATTTCTGCTTTTGTTTGAGGGACTTAAACCATTTAAGGTATAAGGTATTTTGGTCAATGTTATTGGTGAGAACAGGACCTGGGATCTATCTGAAGTCCCATTCTTTCTAACTCTTGCTCAGTTAGTATCTTCCCAGGAAATATAAGGGGCAGCATTCCTCAGAACAGGTGAGAGCAGAGGCACACTGGATCATTTTGCCTCCTGTGTGTTTGGGTTCGGCAGCCCATGATAGTTTCCAGGACAAAGTGTTTGTCTCCCATCCTCTCCCTTTCTGTTCTTTGTTATCATGTGTGGTCCTGAACATCCTGTGTGTGTTAAAGCAGCGTTATTATTGTCAGCTGGAATGCACACAGCCCTGTGAAGAGATTGTTAATCAGATACTCCATGGGGCAGCAGGGCAGCTTCAGGGAGGTTTGTTTGCTGCTGCAATGGAAGAGGAGAAGCATGTTTTGCTTCAGTTTGCTAGCTTAGCCTTCATGTTAAGAGCCCAGGGAGAGAATAGGACTGCTAGTACAGGTTTCAGTATTGTTTGTATACTGAAAGCTTAACCAGAAGAGGGTATTTTTCAAATGCGCGTTGTCAAACCCCCTCCTTATCCAGCTTTACAGAAATACCGAGGATCTTAACGTTACCAGACAATCTTAGAGAAGCACGATGTCATGCTGAGCAGATACTGAGGCCTGGAGGAGAGACTGGCTGAGCATTCTTCTGGTAGTGGAGATTAAATCTCACCGTCAAGGTTGGCGCGTCTGTCCACTGAACACAATGTAGAGGTGACTGCAATTTGCTTGTGTTGCTTTTTTCCAAGGGACTATCTCAGACTGCGTGACCTTTGGACAAAGTGACTAGAGAAGAAAATAGCTCAATTGAGTATAATGCTCTCGATGTTCTTGCCAAACACTAGTCGTATTTAAAGACGGCTGTGAGGGGCAACTTGGCTTAGAATGTGTTGTCATATTTTCCTCTTCAGTGTACTTTAAAAAGTGCATCAAGTTGCTTGCAAACCAGTTGGCTCAGGGCAACTCTTGTCGAGTGGTGTCCTTTGTGGTAGCCTTGCCAGAAATAGCTTATTGACGTCCCATCAGTTGGGTCATTATGAGTGTCAAGGTGAGGTATGGACAACACTGAGTAAAGATCCATAGGTAATAAGGTGCAAAGGGCTGGTATAATTCCATCTCTTTATAATGACCTGACGTTTATTGTCAACTTATTTGCTTTACTGCCTGTTCTGAAATGAACTGTCATTAGGGCCTTTGAATTTTATTGAACTGACGACATAATCTCATTTCCTACTGAAGAGGCTAAGAAATATGGCCCTCAGTGTTTGCTTTAACCTGTGACAAATTAAAAGTTTAACACAAGTGTAATGAAGTCTGTCAATCCTTACAAATCCCAAATAAGAGTTTCGCACATTATGCTTTGAATGAGACTGTAAGGCAAATTGTGCTCCTTTTTGTTCAACAGCAGTCTCTCCAGTTTGTCTTTGTGGCAAGTCTCACAACTGTCAGTTCTGATACAGCCTTGGAGAATCCCTTTCAACCTCTTGTGCGTGGACCTGTGGTTTAGTGATTCAATAGTAAATTGAATAACAACAGTGTTTACTATGTGACATACTATGTGCAGTGAGAGCTTCGTTTTTGTTTATTGGACATTAAATTCTTCACAATGTTGCACATTCTTGAACAGCTCTGTATTTCTTGTATGTATTACTTCTTTTATTGCTTAGATATGATTCCTAAATGGGACTGACATATGCTTTTTCTGTGTTTCTTGATGTTTTGAACTGTTCCCCGTGTTAGGGGTTTGGAGGGTTTATTTTCATGTAGCCTGGGGTTATTCCCTTAACCATAAAGACTTTCACCATTTTGTTCCAATGTGACTCTCTCTACTCTTTTCTTTACTAACTATATTTTAAGGATGACTTCTCCTGAAAATACCGAGGGGCAGAATTACCAAATGAAGTAAGGCCTCCATTCTCTAGAGAGCAGGAATCTGTTTACAAACCTGCGGTATTTATTACATACCTCATTTAGCTCATTCATCATTTTAATAGAAAAATGAGTCATTTTAGATGATTCTGAAATAATTCGAGGTAAGCTACATAGCCCCAGGCAGAATATGATTTACTCAGACCAGCACCAAGCTATTTTCAAAAAAAAAATAATAGAATGATCAGCACCAATAATTTATAACTTGTGGTAAACTTATCAGATGTCTTCATTGTCATGGAAATTTGTTGATGAGATTAAAAGTTTAGAGGAGTTTTCTAGCTAACTTCTCCCCATTCTTCCATCTTTTGTGACACTTGGTTACAAAGTCCCATACTTTGCTGTGTATCTAAATACCTTCTGCTTGTTTCAAACACTGATTGTAAATTTAATTCCAGATTTGTGTTTAATATTTTCTTGATAAGAAACACCACCAATCGGTGTCACAGGGCCAGTTTTATTGGAGATTATAAACCTACTTATATACATTTTCTGCTTAGACATTAAACATTAATCCTTTTATAGTTTCCTTAGCCTATCTGATTTTCAGAAGCACAGCTAGCTGATTGCCTGGAACCACTGCTCTGAACCGAAAAGGAATCACAAAGTGTTTCTAGGTAGACCTTAATGCTCATGAGCTTTATTAATAACCAGCATCACAACAAAAACAATTTATTTGTTTTTAGTACTTTCCATTTAACCAAGAGCTTTCAATTCCAGGATCTCATTTTCTGTTAATAAATGCTTGATATGGGTGAGACATCTGTCATTCCTGTTATAGATGAGAAATGTTCAGAGACTGTGAACCTAAAGGTTGCACAACAGATCAGATGCTCATTGCCTAGGTGATCTTATTGGGGGCACAATTCAGCAGATTTAGTTGTTAACAGAGTCATATATTGCTTGATAACAGGGGTGTTTTCTAATAACGCATTGTTAGGCGATTTCATCATTGTGCGAACATCATGGAGTACACTTACACAAACCTGGGTGGTCTAGCCCACTGCACACCTAGGCTATATGATACTAATCTTATAGGACCACCATCATATATGCGGTCTGTCGTTGACCAAGATGTCACTATGTGGCACAAGACTGTAGTAGGTTTTTGACCTGTAGTGGATTGGGCCCACTGTATTAGAAAGGTAAGAGGAGTTTTAGGGCCAGGCACGTAGATGAAGCAGAAATCACTGCAGACATAAATAAAGGCGTCAGAAAATCATGCATATGACGAGCACACACGGGAAGTAAAGAACCGTCGTAGTGTGATGGTCCTTCTCAGGGTAGAGGCAAGCTGCCCCAGCCACTCTGGTAGGCCTTGTGAGTTATTGCTTAGTGAAATAATGTAGCAGTAATCCTGACACTACCAGGGATTAGGAATAATTTGTTTAAGAATAAGGAATGGAGTAGTGCATGTTAGAACTAAACTTTCCGTCTAAACTATATTGAATGGAAAAAGTTTTGGTACTTCAGATTGTGAATTTCAGCATTAAAAAAAAAATCCTCACGTGTAAATCTCTACATTGCAATGGATGCAGGTTATTGTATAGTTTTTTAAGGTCATTTTTGAGTGTACTTATTAAAAAAAGGTTTGCCATGATCTGTTATATTTTGGGAGAGGTGGTTGATATAGATAAAAAAGGACCTGGTTTGTAGCAAATATCCATTCCCTTGCCCTCAGAAGAGCACCAATATATAAAGGCAGAAACTTTCCTTTTTTAATGGGCAACACAAACTCTTTATTTGTAGGGGAGGTAAGAGATCATTTGATTATTTTTCTACTTTGGATAATAAAGATTCATTAGTTTGGCAAGGTGCTTGAGAATAGCGATGGGCTTGCTGCAGTAGGTTGTTTTTAAGAGTAAATAGAATTCCTGTGAACACTGCCTCCTTTACTCATGCAGTGGATTCAGTCAATTTTTTGTTTTGTGTTTTCATTGACATTTAAGGTGAATATATCTCACAGGTTTTTCTTGTAAAGTCAAGCTTTGAATAGAATTGAAAAAACTATGTCGTTGACCTTTTTGGAGATTTGTTAAGTTTAAAAAAAAAATGAAGCAAATTTGGGATGTAGCTACGTAATTGTTAACATATTTTTCAATTACACTTAGTAATCCCCAGAATAGTTCTTACTGACAGCAGGTTGATTAATATAATAGAAAAATTGGTTATTTCCTAAAAATAAGCTCTTTCTTCATGGCCCTGGTAGAATGGTAAGAAAGAGCTGGTAACTAATTTTGACTATGAGGCTTCTACTGTAAAATTAAAAGCTGAGTCTAAACATTGCTAGCTTGTGTGTGTGTGTGTATACTTTATTTGTATTGCATGTGGTAAACACATTTTTTTAGATGCTATAGGAAATTAAAATTTATTTCTTAAATTTTTCAGTTTGAATTAATTTTTAGCTTACAGAAAAGTTGTAAGAAATTGACTCAGATTTGTTTTTTTAAACATTTGCCATTCTCTTTCTGCACACACACACACACACACAGACACACACACATTTTATGAACCATTTGAGCATGGGTTGCAGACCTCGTGCCCATTTGTCCCTTAATACTTTTATCCCTTAAAAATTAGTTTGCTTTTCTTATATAACCAAGTACAGTTGTCAAAGTCAAGAAATTTATCAGTGATGCAATATTTTAATCTTTAACCCAGATTCCAATAATATTCTTTTATAGCAGTTTTTCCTCCTGGAACAGGATACATTGTAGGATCATAGATTGCATTTAGTTATCATATCTTAAAACCTTTTAAACATAGTTTGCAAACAGCAGGATCAAGACGAATACTGTGTTAACTTCAATTTATGAATTCTTGCTGTCATTGCTAGAGTTTTAGAAAGATGAAAGTAGAAGGGATAACAAAAAGAAGTGAAGAGTTTCATTCAGACATACAGATTAATATTTTATATTGTGGATGAGGGAGCAATTATTTTGGATATTTTCTTTTCTTGAACCAAAGCTACAACTTAAATGCTTTCACCAGCATCTGGGTAAATCTTACGTCTTCTTAATGTAGCAAGTATCCAGGTTGTATCATTAAAAACTGTTAGAGAATAAATTCTTATTTTACTACAAGATTTTTGAGCAATAATTATCTGAAATAGCCTTCCATCTGCCCCCCCAACCCCACCCTCAGGTACTGCTCCATGTAATTTTAGGCAAATTGCTTTTTTTTCTTTATACCCTTTGTTTCTATCTGTTTAGAATGAGGACAAGGTCGTTGACATACTTTTCTTTCAAGTCTGTTACCTTGATGAATAAAATACATAAATACAGGAGTTCTTAGAGAACGCAAAGTTCTATATACTTAAAATTGACTTTTCATAAAGTAATTTTGTTTTATGAATAGGTTACCAATTCCATGAGTCACATCTGTTTAATTTTCTTTGGTTATTAAAAAAAGTCCCTTTAAAAAAGAAAAGTAGGTAAAGTTGAAAGCCTTTATTTTCTTGGTTAAATTGAATTTTTGTTATTGAAAAGTTAGTAGAAGTGGTTTAGTCGTGGGCACAGGTGTAAATGCTGTCAGCAGTCACTGTATTGAAAGGGTCACGATGAGAGGGGTCCTTTTCTTGGATGTAGGAGGATGGGATCTTTCGGCTAATACGTGTTTGTTGGCTTAGAATGAAAACTCAGACCTTTGTTGGCAAAATAAAAACTTGATATCATTTAATATATGTACAATCAAAAGACACAGAATTTGGTCTACTTTATGCCTTTAAAAAAATGACTATTGAATTAAATGCCCTAAGTTTCTCTATTATAGTGGATTAAACCCTTTTGCTACCCTTTAAGTCCAAACAAAGGTTGATCTTTTTGAATGCTTACTTTATTTTCCATTTAGTTTGCATTTGTTTCTTCAACTCATTAAAATCGTTTATTAATTTTTAATATGACCATTGTATCTCTGCCTTGCACATTTGTGACATAATTTTTCTTTCCTGACACTCCCCCGTAAGTTAAATTTGCAGCACATGGCAGTGACATCTTTAGAATGTTCCCCTCATTCCCTGTCATGCTTAGGTGACAAGAGAATGTATTGGTGCTTCAAACTTTTTTTTTTAACTCCTTGAGAACTCAGTATATCTTAAAGAAATTGGCTGAGTTCCAACCCTAAAGGCATCAAAAATAACAAATTCTAAATAACATCCTCCTTTAGAATACAGCATATTTTAACCATGTACCTCCATCTTGTAGATCACCATTTTCAAGCTATAGCTGGAGCTATA
Organism: Equus quagga; assembly: GCF_021613505.1. Classification (NCBI taxonomy): domain Eukaryota; kingdom Metazoa; phylum Chordata; class Mammalia; order Perissodactyla; family Equidae; genus Equus; species Equus quagga. The sequence continues at coordinate 111,594,619 of NC_060274.1, read as the reverse complement.
CATATGCTCTGCATGTATATTATAATATTGCTTCCCCCGCCCTCTCTTCTCTCTTTGAATGTTTTTTCTGCGAGCCTTGGGAACATGTACATCGGGCCTGTAGAGTGACACAACAAAAGCAGACTCTTGAAGTAGTCAGGTTTTGTCCTTGTAAATGACATGGTACAAATGCATGCAGTGGATTAAAATATGTTCACCCTGACAAAAATCTTTTACTTGAAGTGAAAAAGCCTGCCGTCAGTTCCGATTGCAACAAAGGTTGCTGCTGCGAGGGAGAGGGACTTGCCAAGACTGTTTCTCAAGCTCTGTTCTGGAGAAACATTTGTTACTGGATTCTCAGCATTGAGTTGGTTATAATCTTGTCTTGGCATGCTCTTTTTCCAGAATACATCGGTTTTCATGTTTCTGTGGCTTTTTCTCAGGATTTATGAAGGGGGGCGTTTAGCGTTTTGTCTGGCAAGAAGCAAAGCCTGTTTGAGTTCCCCAATCAATAATTGTAAAATAACTAGAAATCGATCCATGCCAGCTGTAAATCCAGCCATGCATTTTTATTAATGTCTGTCACCCTAAAGAAGCTGTACAAAAGACATATTTGTCCCATATCACTGAAGACAGGACACTGCGAGTAACAGGCAACTATATATTAAGGAATGTTCTTATGGCGTCTACTGTTGGATGCAAGGCTTTGGGAGCTGTGTCTCCAGATTTGTAGTACATACATTGGAGGAGGTTGAAAATGTTTCTGGTGTGTGAGCAGAACCTAATTTGGGGCTTAGAGCTTGTCGTGCATGTAGGCGGAGTACTGATGTGATCTGATGCTACTGCCAGGTAAACAGACTTTTGAAAATATCTTTTTCACTGATTTGGCATGGCGTCACCCTCTTCTCAGTTTGGCCTGAAATTCTTATTTCCCTCTCTCTCAAGACAGAATTAAGGGGGAAAGTGCTGGGGTGTTTAATTTGGCAAGACCACCATTGATACACACACCTGTTGTCTGGGTGGAAAGGATGCTAGCTGATCTTTGAGGAAGAGGGGTCTACCTTCTCCTCTGCTCGCGGTTATGATGATGAGATGTTAGTTTGTCAGATTGCTGCCTTGTCACTGTGGAGACTTTATAAGGCGTAGTGTTCTAACGGGACAGGGCACTTTCGTTTTGGAGGTCTTTTCTGTGCTTGTGGACTGCAGTAAGATGTCTCCTTTTCAGTAACTTAGAAATAGGGGAGAAATAGTTGTCTTATGATAAAGTTCAAAACATGCTCTGAGTGACTGCAAAGCAAGACTTGGCTGTCACTGGTTGAATATATTAACGTGTCTAAAGAAAGAGTGTGTCAATCTTTATTTTTCAGTCTTTCAAGTTTTAAGAAGATCGTTTAACATCATGGTGTTTGTTTATAACATGATGTTTAGTCAAATGAAAATCAGCATGCTCTTTAATATCTGTGTATCTGCATAGACAAAAGCTTGGATAGCATTGTGTTTTAAAAAAATTTCTTTCTTATATTTTTAAAACACTTTTCTTGTTGTTACTTGATTCCCTGAATTGAATAAGTATTAATTTATGTACTTTATATATAGTAAAAAAGACATCTTCAATTATAAATTATTATTTTAAAGAGTTTTATATGCAGAAGAAAGGAAAAGATTCAAAAAGACAAGCAGTTTTATGTCTGTCCCACCCTGGCCCTGGTCTAACAATGGTCTGGCCCTGGTGGATGCCTGCCTCTTGTGTAGATGCTTATAGCAAGCTCTCAGTCTCATGCTAGCACACTTTCTGGTCATAAAGCTTATCAAATAACCCACCCATTATGATTTGGCTTTCCACGTAGACGGGCTGCAGAAAGAGCCTGTCTTGGCTAGAGGTCCCACATGCCTCTTCTTCTTGGCAGATGTAATTCTTATTTTAAAGTGATGATTTGGCCTTTTAGTTGATTCCTAAGTCTCTGTAAACTTCCGAGCCTGTTAACAAGCTGGGCTTCTAAATGTGTGGTACTAAGTTCATCAAAGAAATTAACTCCTAACCTGGGGCCTTTTGGCAAGTGGCCTGAAGCTATTTTCAGCAATAAATCCTGTGCCGTGTTGGGCGTCTCCTCTTCAAAACCTCATTGAATGCAGGGAATTGAGAAGAGTGTGCTCTGGAAGGCATGCCCCGTGCTGTGAGAGCCTCACTGAGTCAGAGAGCTGTGGTCCATTTCATAGTTTTGCTCAAAATCTACTATCTGGGGCTCTAGCTCCTTCTTTCCTTTTCCCTTTCTTGGTGGCCACTCAGCCTTGCTGTAGATGGAGGCAGAATCGTCTTGCATAATCACTGTACTTCTTGTTAGAACTTGAAGAGATGGTAGAAATCACCCTCCCTAACCACCTCCTTCTCTTTGGACTCTTAGAGATGAGGTGACAGAGTGAGGATCAGCACCTGAATCTCTAGGTTCCCCGTCCAGGATGTTTTTTATCCTCTTCAATGGTGATTTCCAGCTAGGCTCCGAGGACTGCAGGCTGGAGAACAAGAAGGTCAGGGATATTTCTACAAGTTTGGGCTGGTTTGGGATTAGAAGCTCCATGGAGAATGGGGCAGCTTCCGGCTGTGTAAGCGAGACACACAGAGGGCATTTGGGATAGATAGCTCTTCACCAGAGCTGTGAGGATATACGTTTGTGCTTGTATAACACACCTCCTCTGTTAGTTTTCTCAGCTGCCCCTTCTACCACTTACTTAACTTCTCACCTAGGAGTCTTAAGTAGCTGGGCAAAGATTAATGTTGTAACTTCCTAGATGGTGAAGCTGGAGCCTTATGCCATCATCTCTTTTAAATAATGGGGAAAAGGCCTGTATTATTTATCAGTTATCTTCAAGGCCACTATTATGATGACTGAAGTATAGTGAGTAAATGTCCCTGGCTTCTCTCTGTTCTTACCTTGAAAACAAGAGGGAGAAATATGGTCATCAAATACAGAGATGGTTGACAGGCCTCATTGTGTGATTATAATGAGGTTATATTGTACTTCTGTGGAATTATAATAAAGCTCTTATAATTTAAAACATCACTTGCTCATCATAACCAATGCTCATTAATTTAGTAAGAGTGAACTTTTTATTCTTGCTTTTTTCATGTATATCTATGTGTATGTTTGTGTGTGTATTTCATTTGCATTTCTATTTAAGAATTATTTATTTAGAGCCTACTGTATGCTAGGCACTGTGGTCTGTATGCTGGGAATTCATCAAAACATACCAAAAAAAAAAAAAATCCCTGCCCTAATGGAATTCACATTTTAGTAGGAGGAACTGGTGTATATCATGCTTAATGCTGATGTCTGGAATAGTTATAGAGCAGGGAGAAAGAGGAGTTAACCCTAAAGGAATAAAAATAGTTAACTCAGTGTTTGATGCCATAACTCAATCTCTGGATCATTTTTTTGATGCTACCTTTTACCTATAGAGTGCTTTGTAATTATTCAGGGGATTTTTACTTTTATATTTGAATTTGATCAACTTCAATAATTGGGTCAGATGATGTTGTTTTTGAAATCATCTTTGAAGCTGCACAACACTGTACAAATACTAGAGTTGATGTTAGATAAATCTGTGTTAGTCAGGGTTCTCCAGAAAAGTAGACCAGTAGGGTGGGTGTGTGTGTGTACATGTATATACACATATATGCACATACAGAGAGAGAGAGATTGGTTGATTGGTTTTAGGGAATTGGCTCATGTGATTCTGGGGACTGGCAAGCCAAAAATCTTCAGGGCAGGGTAGCAGACTGGAGAGCAGAGAAGAGTTGATGTGGCAGTCTGGAAGCAGAAGTCCTTCTTCCTTGGGGGACCTCAGTCTTTTCTCTTAAGGACTGCTGCAGCCCCTGTGGCTTTTCTGGACAGGGCTTTGTGGCATGTTGTGAGCTACACCCTACGAGCAGTTGGGCCTGCAGCTGTGGGTCTCCTCTTTTCTCTGAGCCTGGTGGAGTCCCTGTTTTGTTGAGACGCCACAGGTGGCACAGGTGAGGCCTAAAGTGGCACCGTGTTGGAACTTTACTTGCTCTCCCCTCTCAACCACTTCTCAGTAATTTGTCTCTGGATGTTTGCCTCACAATAACCTCTGACCCTGTCTCTGCAGAGATACAGGTTCTTCTGGCTCTGGCCGTCTCCTACACATTCTGCTAAACTGCGGGGCCAGCAAAAAGTGCTAATATCGTGACCATAATCTTCCTCTTAAAGTGGCAGAGTAGTGTAATGTGACATAGGTGACACAATGCTCCCGTGGCCTGATTCATTCAGTTGAATAGCAACACATGGTTATTAACCCCTGGCTTTTGTGCACCTCCTCTGTACCAGGTGCCATGTCAGGAGCTGGGAAAACACAAGATTGAGCATAGTCCTTGCTCTCAAGAAGCCTAGAGTAGCCATAATATAGACTGCCACTTACAAAATCATAGTAGTTAGACTGATGAGTGCTTCAGGAGCAGATGGCAGACATACCCTGCTTCTTCTACCCTCCTCATGCTGGTCCTTCTGCTTGGAGTGTCTCCCCTGCTTGTCCACCCACCTCTCAGCCCCCTCATTTAAATTCTGCCTTTCATTTCAAAGCACAGCATAAGTATCTGCTTCAGAAAGCCTTCCTGATTTCCTAATTCAGAAATGAACACAACCTTTCCATATTTCCAAATCCCTTTGTTCATAACTCTTTTATGACCAGGATGACCCTATAATTTATCGTCCAAACAGGGAAAGTGAAAGGAGGCACTATTAATTAATTCTGTCAGGGCAACACCCATAAACTGGGACATTCCAGGGAAACCAGGACATGTGGTTATCCTAGTTATGACCTTTACTCCGTTTGAGTAAAGAATGATCTGGTCATGTGTGTTCATCTCCCATTGTAGAATGTGAATTACATCGTAGGGGTGAGAGAAGCAGAAAAGAACCATGCCATTTACACTTGCATTTCCACACAGGGATTTACACTCAGTATGAGCTCAGTAATTCCTACTGAACGGAATGTATGCTGTCCACATAGGTATCAGAAGTTGAGCAGGCCTGCTGGAACCTCCAGGATAGCTGTCAGTGAGAAGAAATTCAGTCTGAATAGGCAGCGGTTGGGGCCAGGGAGATTCAGCTGTGAAGGGGCTCCTTTGGGTTGTCTGGTACTTGAAATCTTGGTATAATGGTAATTTGGGCCCATTCTGGGCTGCTATGGCCAAGCAAATGAAAGGGCTGTTCTGTTAGGTGGAACATGAATATAGGGAGTCCTTCAGGAGCAGTCAGGAAGGCGGTAGTGCTGTTGTTCCTGGTGATCCATCTAAGTGGACAGAGGAACCTAGTTGGGGGGGGAGGGGTGCGGCCTCCCCTGAGGCAGGCAGGTGACATGGCCCTGTTCCTACATGCCGTGGTTGGTATCTTCAGAGTCCTCATTTAACCTGAATACCTCCTGGGAATATATTAAACTCAAAGCATTTGAGAAGGTTATAATCACTTAGTAAGCTGCTAAAAGTTATGTAGAGGACTCTATAAGGTTCTTTTATAGACTGGGTGTCACTGACGAATTTCCTTGGTGGAGAGTCTAGATGACATTAGTTCATGGGCTTTCACATATAAATGAAGCACTTGCCGTTTAAAGAGTCTTTTTCACTGGCCAGAGTAGGCAGCTATTGGTATAATGAAGTGAGATGTTGAATATTAAATTGAGTTTATTACCACATGCTTCTAAAATAAGTAAATAATGGATACCTTCACTTCTATTTTATAGACAGCTGTAAGAGACCTCTTTAGAATACTTTAAAGGTCTCTCTAAAGGTGCAGTATTTTACTGCCATCTCCCCTGTTATCATTATTCTTTAGTGCCTAGGGGCAAACTCCCATTGAAAAGGTGGACACATAGAATCTTCTTGTGGATAATGAGCATTTGGTTTTACTACGGTTTATAATTTGGACTCCAACGGCAAATTGTTAGTACAAACTTTTGAGCCTAGGGTATTGTAACACTTTTTGTCAGACACCTATGCTCAGCAAACTCTATATGGCACGAGTTTATTGTATTTTCTGTGAAAGTGAACTCCTCATCCATCCGTTTAGGGCTGTCTTGAGTGCTTTCCTTTCTGTAGTTAAAAAATCCCTTAGGCTTGTTATTACCTTCCTGGACAGGATGGTTTATTGTTTATTTCTTTGCTGCACTTCCTCTCCTTCACTTGCTCTTGTAAAACCTGTAGTTGACTTTTAAAGCTGTGAATTTTGTGCTAAACCTCTTTTTCTCTATCAACCGTGGGCGCAGGTACAAAGGAAGAGCTGTGATTCTTGGATGGAGGTTCCCAAGCCTGGCTCCCCTGTCAAGCTGTTAAAAAAACAAATGCCTGGTGGACTGGGACTTACAGGGTGGGACCTGAGCATGTGTATTTTTAAAATACGTGATTCTAATGCTCAGCTCTTATTGTTAACAACTGATGGAGGGTGCAAGAAAAGCAAAGCATCCTCCTCCTCTTACTGGTGCTTGGCAGCCCTGTGGTTGGAACAGCTTTGGGGTGAGCCTAGCAAGGCTGTTTGTGGGTGTGCCAAGGCCTTGGTGCCCAGGTACATTTTCAAGCTTCCTCCATGTTATATGATTATAATATCTTTATTAAACATGTTATATAGCAATCATATTCTTCATATTTCTGTTAGAATTTAAAGACACTATCTCCACCCTTCTTTCCTCTTACCCCTCCCACCTTTATACCACTTCATTCTTATTTGGTCTTGAGAAAAGAGCTCTGGCCTTGGAGATGGAACACCTGACTTCTGGGCTCTTCAACTAATGAGCTTGTGATTTCAGCCAGTCACCTCACTTTTATCTAAGCTCCAGTTTCCTCTCTTCCAAAATCAACATATTTTTTTCATAGCTTTCTTGGCAGGGTCCAATGAGCTAATGTATATGCAATCACTTTGTAGAAATGTGATGCTCTGTTTCTTGATTCCTACAGTGGCTGGATCAGTGTTTCTCCTCAAAATGGGTGATCAACAAATATTCTTAACAGGTTGTAGACAGAAGATTCTCAGAGTAATGATGTGTTTCCATTCCCTCTTTCCAAATTCTTCTCTTCTTCCCCCTGCACCCGTCAGTGAGGCTAGGAATTCCACCCCTTGATTTGTTCCTAGGAACTAGGACTTGCTTTGCCTGAGTTAGTCTGTAGTCTTGGAGATCCACCAGTCAGTCAGCATGTGGAACTTTCTCCTTGCCCTTTCCAGTGGTTTAATTCTAATCACGTTGTTAAAACAATATTTCACTACTTCTGATTTTCCTAATTATCATGCAGATAAACAGTGGGGATCATGACATTAGAATAAGTGAGTGCCTTAGGATTTTTGCCTCAGAAAGAGAAACTCCTGCTGTTTTTCTCCCCCCTTGAGCAACGCAGCAGTAATAAATGAGCAAGTCCAGAGTACTTTATGAGAGATAGTTAATGGTTCTGTGCCTCAGCCAACAGGCCTGTTTCCACAGCATCTGTCACAATTCGGAGTCATTAGCATACCTTTAATGGTTTCTTTTCAAAATAATTTCTGCTAGGACATTTAGAATGCGTCAAGGAAAAATATTGAGTTGTAGAGATGAGGAATTTTAAATGTAGACAAATGGTTTTCCTTCTCTCAGACGTAATTTTGATAAAATCGAGAAACCACATAGCAACATACTATAAAGTATAACACAATGGACAGCATTTAATGTGCTATCTGGGAATTATTTTTTCAGGCATTCTAAAATAGTTAATTAAAAAACTTATTTTTTAATAAAAATTTTAATTTAAACAATGGTAGCGTTTCTTAGCACCCTAAACCGCACTGTAGGCTTTCTCCTGGCCTGTTTAGACTGTCCATTGGTTGTTTTTCACGTTCTGTTTTATGATCAATCATGGAATCAATGTTTTTCTCATCTTACAAGATGAAAAATGTTTTGTCAGGTATATGTCATTTTTAAATAATACTGGTAAATATTAGGCTTTGTTATTTATTTAGTTGTGAGGGGGAAATCTTCAGAGAAGCAAATTAAGCCATTCTTTTCCTGAAATGTCAAGGGCAGGTGAGAGGAGATCTGTATTACATTTTAAAATATGAATGCATTTACAATGACATATTTAAAAAACCCCAAATGACAAAAAAATCCCAAAACTTTTTAATCATGAAAGCCAATGTGTATTTTAGCGTGTATACATAGCTTTTTGAATAATAGTTCCTTATATTTATAAAGGACCCTCTCTTTTTTTAGATCTATTTATATATATTTTTTCATACTTAATGTCTACAACAACATTATGAAGTAGATGGGGCACATATTACCCACTTCCCAAAACCAAATTGAGAACCTCCAAGAGGAAAGCCCATATATATGGTCAAGTTTATACAGCCGACAGGTGGAGGGGCCATGGCTTCTGACCTGTGTCTGTCTTTTAACTCCCCTTATTGAATGTTGTTTTAGCTATTCTGTGCTCCTCTGGAATGATTCTTGTAGCCTCACCAATATTAAAATTCCCATACAACACTTCTAATACCTTTTTGGAGAGACTGTGTTTTTTCTATATCCTTTTCTTGGTGCTTGGGAGTCAAATAATTTGATTCTCAAGGGTCTTAAGACATATTTGATTAACTCTAGGATATGAGTATTTTTTTTTTTTAGTTTGTTGACACTGTATGAGATCATTTCTTCATTGTTCTGGATGTTTCTTTAAACTGGACTGTTTAAAATTTAGAATCAGTTGGCTGTGTTGGGGAAAGGTATCCATTTCTGGAAGATGTATATTTTTGCATTCTGTAAGAATTATTGTTAAACTACTTAGACAAATAAATATGGGCTCGTTAAAAGATGGAACTCACAATTTTAAACTCTATATTAGTGTGTGTTTATGGTTAGTCCTCATCCATACGGTCCAGGAAAGCCTGTTTTCATGTCCTTGTTCCAGACAGCAAGACACAGTCGGAGGACGAGGGGAGGTAGCGATATATCCCCTCTTTTTTAAGATGAGTCCTGGAAGGTGCACATATCACTTTCTCTCCTGTTCTGTTGGTCAGAACTTAGTTACCTGTCCACACCCAGCATCTAGGGAAGCTAGGAAATGTTTTTTTTCCCCTCTAAAGATGATAATGAGCACTGGTAAACACCAGAGGCGTTATTATAGATAAAGGTGAGATGGATATTGTCAAGAGTTACCAGTCTGCCAAAATTACACGGTCTTCAAAGCTGGTATTTGAGCTTTCTGATGCAAAGCCAATTTTAAAAAGTCTTTAGATATTTAACACTTCTTGACAACTCCTTTGCGATTATAAATCATATTGACTTTTTGATTACATATATTCTTTTGAAAACACTGAATACTATTTTCCTAGATATTGTGGAGATGAAAACTTGTCAGTAAAATCTAGAATCTTTAAATAAATTTTGAAAAGGGGTGATGGACCAAATGGAATTCTAATTACTTGATTTCAACACATTTCTTTTTCACTTGAATCTTTCAAGAGAAAAATGAAAAGCAATATTATCCTTGAGAAATTCTCTCTCAGCATCTAAGCAGCCGTTTTTAATTACAGAAAACGTCTTCAAAATCTGTTTTGCCATTTTAAAGTTTTAGCTGTGAGAAAGTCAATTGTCAGTTGTGTAATGGTGGAAAAAAATATTAAACTAAAAAAGCCATTTATATGTTATGTGGAGTAGACGTATGTTATTTGAACATTAGTGGCTGATTTTCCATAGAAAATTTTTCTCCTTGCATTTGGATATCCTTGTTGGTCATATAAACACAAAAGAGTCTCTACTGTCAACCAATTCATTCTTGTGAAAGTTATGACGATAATTTAGTGAAAATTGTTTAAAAATAAACCAAAATCACTCATCAGGTGTTTTTCCTTCTAAAGGAGTCTCCTTGGGAAGCTGTTAATGCTTATTTTGGTAGAGCTGCCCTTTCTCAAAGTCTCTCTAACTTCTGTCTCTCTTTCTTCCCTCTCCCTCGGCAGTTTTCCTCCCCTTTCTTTGAAGAATTGCCTTAAAAAGCACATTCCTTTGAATTATCCTACAAGGTGATAAATCTTCATCAGCTGAGAATAGATTTGATTTTTGGGAACAGCCAGGAGTCATTTGGAGTCGGGCTGTTGGGTGATGAAACTGTAATAACATTTTCAGTTAGATACAAGGAGTGCCTGCAAAGGAATGAGACCAAGTGTCTTAAGTTTTTGGAAGGCTGACTAAGAAGGAAGTTCCAAAATAAGAACTCTCAGCCAGATTGGGTATGTTTCTTAAAAAACTAGTCTCCTAATTTGATAATGATGTTGCAAAATTATTTGTGTATTATTTATTTATTCATTTCTTTTTGTATTTGCCTCGTGGCTGTCTTGTGACTGCCTGTGGGACCATTGTCACACTTTTATTTTATGATTAGTGATATCTGTGTATCATATTTGAAATACAGTAATTAAACTGACAGATACAGGAGGAAATCAAACTTTACTCAATGTTTAATTATGTAAATTGGCTACCTGATAGATTTTTTTCTTTTGGAGTTTAACATTTGAAAATTGGCAGCTAGGTTTTTATGCTTACCTTAAAGATAATCATCATATAGATCCATATTATTGAATGCAGTGATACTATTTATAGCATCATTAAATAAGTGGTATATTTAGTGCACTATCAGTTTACATTGCTTGAAAAGTATAACTTTCAAAAGTAAATTGAGGTTTCACTTACACTAAACATTTGAGTCTTTTTATCTCTGTTAAATATAAAATTTAATGGTATTTATTTAAACTTAAAAAACTTGTGGTTCTCATTTCTGTATTTTGGATTTGTGCGTTATCTCATTTTTTAAGGCTATAACTTAGAAACTTTTTTTTTGCATTTTTATTGGCCATCAGTGTTTTTGTTTTCTTTCCCCAAACTTTTTGTGTAAAATTTTAAAAGAAAGTGAAGATGCTATTGAATTTGTTTTGGTGGGAAGCAGAGAAGATAAAGGAAGGAAGGGAGGGAGGGAAGGAGAGAAGGAAGGAAAATAAATTAGTACAAAAACCAAATAGTTGAGCTGCTTAGATACTGAGATAAAGTACCTTCTGTTTCTGGTTATTTGTATTACCTGGTTTATTTCATTTAGTTTTTGATTAATAAAATTAGGCCTTCATCTATCTAGTAATCTAGTAATACATAAATTTAATACACAATAAGTTTATTAATACATAATAAATTTAAAGCATTAATTGTAGTGATGAGCCATACATATAAGAAAGTTATTTTATTAGGATATCCTTTTGTCTGCTTACTTTAAAAAAGCATATTTTACATAAAAAGCAACAATGTTCGTTAGATTGTTTTAATATTTTAAGAGTGGTCTGTCTTGTAAATAAAACCCATTAGTTTATGTGTTGAGAATGAATAAAAATTTATGCTTGTTTAGCAAAAAGGAATGCTGATTTGTATATATTTTTTGGTAGAACAGAAAACTGGTAAAACTTAATGGCTTGGCAAAAGTTTTAGGATGGTATAAAAGTCACTGTGGACTTGAGCATTTAAAAACAAACAATAAAAGAAAGTAAATATAAAGTTTAGGTATTTCTTTTATAGTTCATTTATTCATTTGATGAAAAAATATGTATACCAGGCTGTAAGCTCAGTAATAGAGGTGGAAGTTTGCATTAAAAGAGAAAGTGTTGCTTTGGAACTCAGACTGATTTATATCAATTTTTACTCTGTATATTTATAAAATTGGAATATGAGGCTAATAATTTTTGCCTAGAAAATCCTGGAGTTAACTCTTAATGACCCGTAACAGTAGAAGACTTACTATTTCTCATTCTTAAATGAGGGACGCCCTAGATGACACGAGAGTCCAGTTTCAACTCAGCCTCTCAACCAAACTGACCAGGGTTACAAGAAGAGTTCCCAGTGACACTCCAGTCCTGGTAGTTTACAGTGGATGGATTTTTATTCAAGAAGTATTTATGGAGTTCCTGCTCTGTGCCAGGTACTCTTTGGTGCTTATTTTCACCAAATCAGGTACATTCCAAAGATAGTGAGATACTGTTGAGTTTCTCATTGTTGTCTTCCAAAAAAAAAAAACAAGACCAACTAAAGTTTTTATTTAAATTAAATTATTCTGTTTTGGTTAACTGAGCATATCTTATCAAGATCGAATACAGTAATCATCAGCATGATTTTTTTTATGTTGGATATAATTATAATGTCTAGTTTTTATCCAGTTTATAATTATTAAATGGATCTTTGGACAGTGTGTGCATACAGAGGTTCTGTTTATCATTTTCCATAAAAATGTTTATATGACCTTTGTAAATCCGCCCTCTGAAGATTATGCTTCATAGAACCCCCAGTGTTTATGAGTAAAATTGCTAAGTTGGTGTTTCTTTATGTAGATTACATTCTTGTTTTCAAATTTAGCTCAGAAAATCTTATGAGCACTTTTTTTAAAGATTTTTTAAAATTTTTTCCTTTTCTTCCCAAAGCCCCTGGGTACATAGTTGTATATTCTTAGTTGTGGGTCCTTTTAGTTGTGGCATGTGGGACACCGCCTCAGCGTGGCTCGATGAGCGGTGCCATGTCCACGCCCGGGATTCGAACCAATGGAACACTGGGCCGCCTGCAGCGGAGCGTGCAAACTTAACCACTCAGCCACAGGGCCAGCCCCCTTATGAGCACTTTTTGTGTGCCTGGTGCCAATGGTCTACATTTTAGTTGATCTTCAATATTGAAGTAGCTTAGTTTCTTTTTCAGTGTTCTTTCAAAACAAATGTTTATTAATGCAAGTTGAGTTTTCTTAAGTGAATGTTACTCTTCGTATTATAGTTAACGCCTCATATTAATGTTATCTGTTCAACTTGCTTTGATATGTGTTGTCTTTTAACCCCTCTTTTGGTGTTTTCCTTTTCTTGTATCCTATATATCACTTTTAAAGTAAAGAAGTTTGTGGTTGTTTAATCACATATGAATTATTTTAACTTTTAGTAGAGAATAGGAATTCACTTTAATACTTGGCAATCCCATTGATTGTGTGTGTGTGTATGTATAGGTGTGTGTAGAGAGAGAGATGTATATATGTGTTTATAAATATACCCACAGTATTAAAGAAATTTAATCTGTGTGTTATATTTCTTTACCACAAAAAAAGAGAGGTCTGGAATACCATATTTTATTTGAAGAGTATTATTTCAGGTTATTTTGACATTTTTGTGTATATTTAATTCTTTTAATTTTAGGCAGCTGTGTCTTAAGATGAACCTTTCTATAAGTTGATTTTTTTAAAAAGTGAAAACCCAGGAAGCCATCATGATTCTTAGTGGCGATTTAAAAGAAACATTCCCATTAAAGTCAGGAACAGAGTAGTATGTCCATTACAGTCATGCGTTGCTTGATGATGGGGATGCGTTCTGAGAAAGCTTTGTTAGGCAGTTTTGTAGTTGTGTGAACATTGTAGCGTGTACTTAATCAAACCTACATAGTGTAGCCCCCTACACACCTAGGCTGTATGGTAGTGTCCATTGCTCCTAGGCTTCAAAGCTGCCCAGCATCTTACTGTAATGAATACTTACAATGGTATTTGTGTATTAAACATAGAAAAGGGTACAGTACAAATATGGTATAAAAGATAAAAAATGGTACACCTGGGGGCTGGCCCCGTGGCCGAGTGGTTAAGTTCACGCGCTCTGCTGCAGGCAGCCCAGTGTTTCGTTGGTTCGAATCCTGGGCGCGGACATGGCACTGCTTGTCAGACCACGCTGAGGCAGCATCCCACATGCCACAACTAGAAGGACCCACAACGAAGAATATACAACTGTGTACCGGGGGGCTTTGGGGAGAAAAAGGAAATAATAAAATCTTTAAAAAAAAAAAAAATGGTACACCTGTATCAGGCACTTACCATGAATGCACCTTGCAGGACTGGACGTTGCTCTGGGTGAGTCAGTGAGTGAGTGGAGAGAGAAGGTGAAGGCCCAGGACGTTCCTGTTCACTACTGTGGGCTTTATAAACACTGTGCACTTAGGCTACACTAAATCTATAAAAAATATTTTTCTTCAATAATAAATTAGCTGACTGTAACTTTTTTACTGTATAAACTTAATTTTTTAACATCTTGATTCTTTTGTTCTAACACAGCTTAAAACACAAACACATTGTACAGCTGCACAAAAATAGTTTTTTCTTTGCATTCTTATTCTGTAAGCTTTTTTGTTTTTTTAATTTTTAAACTTTTTTGTTAAAAACTAAGACACAAACACAGACATTAGCCTAGGCCTACACAGAGTCAGGATCATCAATATCACTGTCTTCCACCTCCACATCTTGTCCCACTGGAAGGTCTTCAGGGGCCGTAACACACATGGAGCTGTCATCTCCTGTGATGACAATGCCTCCTTCTGGAATACCTCCTGAAGGACCTGCCCGAGGCTCTTCTGGAGGAGGTATCACTCTTCGGAAATATGTCCATGGTGGTTTGCTTGGTTTGTTTCTTTTTTTCATCATAGATTTACTTGTAAGCAGATAATGCACCACAAATATTCTTTTCTATTAATGAAAACCTTTTGGTGTTGAGGTTCATGTTTTCAACTTTTTAAGGAGCTTATTGAGGTCTGCAAAAGCTTCTGCTAAACTCTCCACTGTGAATTTCCTTGGAGATTTTTCTTTTTCTCCTCCTGAAGTTTCCTTTTCTCTTGCTATGATGTTCTGATATCTATGACATCACTAGGCAATAGGAATTTTTCAGCTCCATTATAATCTTATAAAACCACCATTGTATATGTGGTCTGTTGTTGACTAAAACGTCATTATGTGGCACATGAATGTATTTACATTGTTCTGGTGGTACTAACCAATGCCATTGGATGAGAGAAAAAAATGGAAAAGAGGAAATAAAATTTCTATTATTTACAGACCGTGTATCTGGAAATCAAATAAATCAGCTGACAAATTTTTACAAGCTAAGAGAATTCAGTTACAGTAACTGCCTATAAAGTCAATGAAGAAGTTCTTTATGTAGTCATAAGAAGTGAGAGCAGTGAAGAAAGTTTAGAGTAGGCTTCCATTCTGGAAATCAGTTATGTAACATAGAGACAATTACATTAATATAAAACAAAAGCAAATGTTTTGTAGAAAAGTTTGTACCAGTATATTGAAAATGGAAAACATTCATAATCCTACCACTCCCAATGACTACTGTTAATGTTTGTTGTGTGTGATTCCTGTTGTTACCGTACATATATATACTTCTGGGAAGTGTGTAGGTAGGGTGGAGAAGGTACAAGTTTGGGCTCATGTTGTTCTACAATTTTGAAATCTTTTTTAATGCAACAATATATTGTGAATATTTTTTCTTCATTAATACTCTTCTGTGGCAATCTTATGAATGTATAGTTTGGATATTTGACCATTTCTCTATTTTTGGATGGTTATATTGTTTCTACTTTTTCTGTATTATCAACAATGCTAGAAAGAAGAATATCCTCTTTGCTGATATCCATGACTTGTTTTCTGTTATTTGATAAATTTCTAGAAGCAAATTTGTTAGGTGAAAAGGTATATTTTAATATTTTTTTCTACGCACACACTCACTCACTTTTCTCTCCAGAAAGTTTGTATCAGTTTATACTCATACTAGCAATATGTGACTACACAAGTTCCTTGCCCGCTTACCAGCATTGGTTATTATAATTTCTTTGATCATTCATTGATTTGAAAATGAAGAAGAGGATCTCATTTTTACTTATGATTCTTAAATGGAGAGAGAGACAGAGAGTCAGACACACACATACACACTGCTAATTTGAATTGCCTTTTTTCATTTTCCAGTATTGTTTTCAAATATTTTTTGAGTCTCCCAATTTTTACATGTGTAAGTTTTAAGTTTTAGAAAGTCAAACATATCAGTCTTTTCCTTTTGTAGTAATTAAGTAATTATGTGCTTAGAAAGGTTTGTCCTTCTCTAAGATTTATTTAAATAGTTTTATTTCTGTTTCTATGTTTTCAGTTTTTTAACAATGAAATTTTATTTAATCTTGTGTTTATTTTGGCATATATTATCTCACCTAGATAGTTCTAGACAGTTTTGCCAGTATCCATTTTTTGAATAATTTATCCATTCTCCTTAGAGGTATCTTGGTTATTTTATACCAAGTTCCAGCGTAGAATTATTGTTGTCTCTGGTCTTCAAATTCTATTCATTGGTGTAGTTACCAATTCCTGAACTGATACCATACCATTTAAATTATTGTAGATTTACACTTTGAAAAAAATATTTGTCAAGGCAATTCCCCAGTCATGACTGTTAATTTTCAGTTTTTTTTAACTGATATGATACATCTCTTTTTCAAAATGAAAAAACTTAATTTCTTTTTATTAAGCATTTATTTTTTTCTTTTTCTATTTTAGTGAGGGAGCTTCGCCTTGAGCTAACATCCGTTGCCAATCTTCCTCTTTTTTTTGCATCAGGAACATTAGCCCTGAGCTAACATCTGTGCCAGTTTTCCTCTACTTTGCATGTGGGATGCCTCCACAGCATGGCTCATCAGTGGAGTAAGTCTGCACCCATGATCCAAACCCGTGAACCTGGGCTGTGCCGAAGTGGAGCGTGGAACTTGAACCACTCAGCCATGGGGCTGGCCCCTCATTAAGCATTTTAATACTCAAGTTCCTTGGTTATTCTTTGTGCATTGAAATACCTTTATACAATATTTAGAATGTGTGTGTAAATAGGAATTTTTGTGCTTCTAATATTGCTTTAGATACACCAGGTAGTTTATTCTTTAAAGGATCTTTTCACGGTCATTGTTTATCCTTTCTCTTTTCTTTTGTCTGTGAGTCTTGTCTCTTTATTTGCTACCACATGCTTTATCACTCATGCATGGTTGGATGTTTGGTAACCCTTGCAACCAATCAGATGCCTAGTGGTAGACAGCACATGTAGTGTTGATTTTGCTGTTAATAAATAATGTTAGTTTGTTATTTATCGAAGTTCACCTGTGAATTTCACTTAGCTTACTCTTCCTGTTTTCATTATGAACAAAGAGAATTACTTGTTTGCTTTTTCAAAGGACGTTTGTGTCATATATTTTTCTGTCCTCATGTTTTATGGATGGTGTCATATAGCATTTTCAAGTCTATAATACCAGTCTAGATCTCATCATATCATTTTTAGCTCTTCAGTGTATTTCATATAGATATCTTCTTTTAATATTAAGAACACACAGGAGAAGCTGTCTGAAAATTCTTCTGATGTATAAAGCCACAGAATTCAATGATGTGAAATTATAATGGGTTCTTTAGTATCTTCAGAGAATTGCAATTATTAACACTATGAGTAATTTTCGTTCTTTCTTAACTTATAGTTGTTAGAGAACAATTTAGAAAATTGATGCTTCTGTCAAAAGTCTGGATGAGTAGCATACAGACTCAGCCTGGATATGACAACATTAAGAACATCACAACTTTTACTAACTGTGAAAAAAGGAATCTATTTTATACTCCATTAAACTGTTACACATCATAAATAATTTATATCAATGCCTGTTCTCCTTTGTACAAAGGGTGATAAACTAGTTACTGTAAGGATTTTCTTAATGAATGTAACGGTATTGCCCTCTTCTCCTGCCTGGGGTTACTTCCCACCTTTTCCCTCTTCCAGTCTCTCCTCCTCATTAGATAGAAGTGTATGCCTCCTGAATGGTCCCAGCCAACAAATATAGGCCTAGACTTGTTACAGTGATCCAGACAGGATGCTTCAGCAAGTCACATGACTCAAGGTGATTTGCTCCCTTGCTCCCCATCTCCTTAAGTATATTATTTTGGCCACAATCCAGTCTTTCTGAATCTGTTTCCTCATCTTTCAAATTGGCATAGGTGCTTCAGAAGGGTTGTTTTGAGAATTCAGAGAGATAATATATGTGAAAATACTTTGTAAACTCTGATTACTATACTCATATTAAATTCCTATAGTTAACTATTCCTATAGTTATTTTTGACAATGTTAACAAGGATTGGCAAATCTGCGTACAAATTCCACATTTGGACATGGGAAGCCAAGAGCTGTTAGCGATCTCACACCTTGTTCTGTTCTTTTTATAAACATCTCACGCCTCCCCAACTAGATTGCTGCCATGTCTGATCACCCACTTATCCCAGGGGTTTGGCAGAAGAGCAGTTGGAAAAGCAGGGGTGGTGATGGCATTGAAAAGGATGGGTGAGTTCCTAACTTTTGGTGTCTCCAGCAGCGTAGAGTACCCAACGTCACCAGGAGGTGGGCAATTGATTGATAAAGGAGGAAGGTTTGAGGATTATAGGTTATTAAGGTTGATAGAAAGGAAATAAGGTGGCTGTGGTTGAAGAGATGGAATCTCAAGTTACAAATCTATTTGGGGGAGCAGAGCCTGCAGGACTACAGCCTAGGAGTAGCTGTTCCAGTGAGTGGCTGATCATCTTAGAGGGGATATTTTGAAGAGGACAAGGAAACCATTGTTGTGAGCTGAAGTATGATTATGCTAGGCAGCAGGGAGAGTCTCAGTGGAGCGTAGCTGAAGATGGCCTCGGGAATGGAGCCTAGATGTGGGTGCCTAACAGTAACTGCAGTCTTGCAGGGTACTAGCGTTGCATGAAACTGTAAAAAATCCAGTGCCTTGTTTTAAGTACAGACTTCAAGGATGACTACGAATCTAAGAACTGTTGTCATAAGTAGTGATCTTAGCTGCTGCTTATGTTGGATACAGTCACAAATTTGAGGACAGCATTCAAAGAACTGCTGCCCCATCATAGCCTTTTTGATACATTTGAACACACAGGTCATAATGCCTTAGCAGATAGAATCGTGTGTAAGATTGGATAACAGCAGGCATGCCTTAAAATAAGGCACCTGTAAGATTGAGAAGCATCAGCTTAAAGTAATTTTGAGAGGCCGTTGGCTGTCAAGAAAGTGGCTTCTTCGGTTATACTGGAACTTGAATCTTGGATGTGGAGTCTGGGGTCTACGATTTCCCTGCTGTCTTCTATTAAAAATAGAAACTGACAGGATGAATGCAACAGTACCTTACTCACTGCATTTCTGAGTAATAAGAAGAATAATAAAACCGTGCGCTTTTCTCCTTACACCCCCATTCCCAGCCGTATTGACACCTGTTGAATATATTTCTTAACAGGTTTGGTTATCTCCCCTCCCCCAGTTCGTAGAAGATACAGCGAACTCTTAGACTGGAGTGAATAATGATGTCTGTACATTAAAATCCTTCCTAGTAATTTTGGGAGAAATGACTGCTAAAAAGCCTGACATTGAAGGAAGAGACAAGACATGAAAAGCAGGAACGGTATTAAAATACTTCAGTGATGAGTATTCCTAACGATGGCCTTGGTTCATCCGTAAAACAAAACAAAAACTCTGAAGCACTTCGCTACTTTCTATCCACTGGCCAGTAAGGATACAGGGAGATGCAGTACTCTGAGCAAAGTTTCCCTTACGGATGGCCCCAAATTTAATCAGGGACTTAGGATGCCTCAAGGGATAAGCCCCGTTATATAGAAAATGCAGGTAAACAGAACAGTTTATTTCCTAGAAACGCCACTGATAATTGAGCTACACCTAGAGTCTTGAACTGTCTGACTAACACACATGCATGCGTCCACCTCTAGCTTCTGTGTGCCGAGAAGTGTTAAATGGTTTGAAAACTGTAATTAAATAGCTGAAATTGTGCTGCAAAACCACCGTAAGCATTTCCTCATGTAGTGTTTCAGTGTTAAGTGCTAAAATTTAATCTGAGTAGCTGTGACTAATCCAGTCTTTATTTGTAACACATTCAAATTAAGAGGTGTATGTTCTTGTTCATGTACTTTCTCATTAGCACTAATATTGCTAATGGGAGTGACAAATGTATTATGTTCTTGCCTTCTATCACTCACACCTTTTAGATAGCTAGCTCCTCAGAGGAGGTAATTTTCTATGTGATACATTTATGGAGCTGTGTGTTTAATAGTTTTCCTCCAAGGAGAATATGTCCATAGGGACTGTTGGTTAGTTGATGGGCTCTGGGGAGAAGAAGTTTGAATTAATCAATTTGATACATAGAAGAAATTATGATGACAATTAATATAAATGTGGATACCACACACTCATTTGTTCCTATACGTCTTTCAGGCTTTTTTTCCCCCTAATCTATGAGATTTCAAGGTTTGTTCCCAGCCTCTTGACTTTGATGCTTGAATATACCCTCTTCATTCCTCCTCGCCAAATCTTCCTGTTTGTTGAAAGGACTCCTTAATGTTTAAAGAGTTACTGAACAGTTCTTTGTATTTAAAACCATGTGAAGCCATCTTCTTTTTGTGAACACTCATCTCATTAATGGCTGGTACATTTGGTTATTGTATTCTCTCTGCCACCTTAACAAATACTCTGTTTCTTTTGTGAGAAATCCAGAAAGGGATCTGCCTAGGACTGCCTGCTGCTACCCAGCTTTCTGCAGCTCCCTCCCAGACATGCACACACGCGCACATGCATACACTCTCCCTGTCTCTCTCTCTGTCTCTCTGTCTCTCTGTCTCTCTCTCTCTCTCACTCACTGTTCTCACCCAATGGGAACAGTGGTGGTGTGCTACCCAGCCTCCCGAAGCTCCCCACCGCACGCGCACACGCACACACGCACTCACGCACGCTCCGCATCCAGTCAGAACAGTAGCTATGTAGTCCTCACAGCTCCAGCTCCAGCTCCTTTTTGGGACACTCCTGCTGCCTTCTTCCCAGCACTCAGAGAACTAAGCTTTTGGCCTAGAGAGACTTCTCCTTTCCTGGTCCCTCACTTCTGGCCGGGGGTGTGGGGTGACACATTTGAGATACATGTGTGAGAAGACAGTGGAGGAGCCCTGTCACTCTGGACTGTGACCCGTGGGGATAGCTTTCTGGCATTCCTCTTTCCATTCAACTTTCATGTTTCCAATACTGACTTCACATAATAATCAGGAACATTATATGAGCAAATGCACACGAAGGTGCCTTGTAAGTTGTTAGGAAGGGATATGAACGAAAGGTGAAATTGTTTAATATGTAATAATTGGAAAGACAGTAAGTAGCTGTGTTTGTCAGGTCTCTGTAAAATATTATAAATATTTCTTAAGTTGAAGGTATTTGCTAGAATTCTTTTATTCCTGCCATTTTATAACTGATATATTATTTTTGAGTAATACAGATTTTTAATGATTCAGTTTTCTTAATGGCAGTGTGTTTGTAAGTAAAGCATCTTATAGTCATAAGGTACTTCGAAAGGCAATGTCTTTTGACATATGAAAGATAAGTCTCTTTCTGTGGAATGGTACAGAAATATCAGCCACCATATTAAATCTTAATCAGTAACGTTTCACTAATTACAAGAGCTGGTTTATATATTGGGTTAATTGCTGTTTGTAAACATTGGATTATATTAACTAACAGCTAATTACCAGCCATAGAATAAGCATAAGCTTTGCTAAAAGCTTTCATCAGTAGCTTGAAGTAGGCACTGCTGCCTAATATTTCAGTCGGTGTGGAAAGGCAGGTAATGACATTCTGAATACATTTGTAATGCAGGCCAATTTCTTCTAAAATGCATGTAAGTATTATTACTTTACTAGGAGTCTATGAAATATGATTTATTTAATGCATTTCAGCCCCCATAATATTAAGATATAATTGAGATGCGAAGTAAAAAAAAATTGCATGCAGTCAGTATGGTACATGAATCATAGACTAAATTGCTTGTGATTTTAAAGGCACTTAGAGGAATCGTGAAATTTATATAATGCCTTCTTATGTTTGGAAAAGGTTGTAAGAACGGTTATTTTAGTGTTTCAGTGCTAAAAATAGGACTTTTTGAGTTGTTGTTAAACCTAAGATAACCATATATGTGAGCAAATCCAAATCTTTCTATGTCCAGTTCTCAAATAATTTTTATGAGTTTTTTCCTTTAAACCTCTCACATTTAGGAAAGTAGTTGAGCAGCATATAATTTCTATAAAGGCCATAATCTAGTTTTTATAATCTATACAACTGGATGAATGACAACAACATAAATGTTGCCAGCATGTTTAGAAGAATCAGTTAAATGGTACTTGGAATTTTGATGATTATTGCTTTGAAAAGACTGAAAATCACAGGTCTTGGCTTTATAGTTTAATTACTTGCTTAACAATTGCTGGTGATTCACTAAATCACAAGGCTTCCAAACAAATAACGTCAGTAGCTGCTGCCATGCCTGAGCAACTCCAATTTTCCCAACAATGGCTACCAAACTGTGTTTAGCCTAATATGAACTGTTAGTTTAACAGCAAGCAATAGGAGTTTCAAGCATGCCATTGATGAGATGCCAGCAAATTGAGCACTTTACGAGTGGTGACACTTGTGTCAAGAGTAACTTTAGCATGTTTCATCAAGACCAGTTGGAGAAGCAAATATAGTAATTATCCACATCCTTTTTTGATATTGGATTTAATAATCATGAACACTGTCCAGCTTTCTAGGGCTTCTAATTAATAATTGGTTCTTAAAAACACTGCATGTGGTCCCTCACAGTTTGAATAAGACTGGGAAACAGGGCAAACTTAAGGTCCTTCTTATTTCTATGGGCCTGAGTCAGAATTCCTGGTGGCAGTTTAAAAGAAGAGCAAGTTTTCAGAAGAGAGTCACTTGTCCTGGGGGAAAATTTAATTTGTGACTTTATTGACCTGTGCTCCCTTTCCTCATTGTGTCTTAACTTTGTGGCATTTCTGTGGTTATGTGGCCCTTCCATCTTGCCCTTTTGCAATGGCAAGCTCTTTATTTCAAACGGCTTCTTCTAGAATTAGATGAGTTTCTCAGTTCTTAGTTAGCAGCTACAGTCTTTTGCTCACTCGAGAATTATCTTAACCCATGTTCTTTAGTATTTTACTGTTGAAATAATGTAAAACACAGTTCTGCATTTAAGCAGTGATAGTAATGCTGAGTATTTTGAGTGCTTACTCATTCCAGGCACTATGCCAAGAACTCCACATACATTTTATTAAATTGTTATACCATGAGGTGGCAATTTTATTATCCTTACGATAGGAATAACTGTGGTTTAGAGAAGTTAGGTAATTTACCCAGAGTCACTAAGCAGTCAGTTTGGCTCCAGACCTATGCTTTGGGCTACTATGCTGTACCACCTCTTTAGTGTAAGTGGGTACTCATAGTTGAATTGTGAGATTACTTATTCAGGTGAATCACTGTAGGAAATATGCTCCTTCTTGATATAGATGGGTATTTAAAATTTTTTTAAAAATTGCAATCCACAGTAATACATTTTTTTCTCTAAGATTGGCACCTGAGCTAACAACTGTTGCCATTCTTCTTTTTTTTTCCTTCTGCGTTTTCTCCCCAAATCCCCCCAGTACATAGTTGTATATTTTACTTGTGGGTCCTTCTAGTTGTGGCATGTGGGATGCCACCTCAAAATGACCTGATGGGCAGTGCCATGTCCATGCCCAGACCCCAAACTGGTGAAACCCTGGGCTGCTGAAGCAGAGCTCGTGAACTTAACCACTCGGCCATAGGGCTGGCCCCCACAATAATACATTTTACATTTTGACCCAGTGCACACATATATTAACTGAAACAGAAATAATATTTACAGTAATTTATTCTATTTTCTGCCCTCATATTTTCAATTTTGATTTTAAAAATGCTGGTTGTGACCCCCTAAAATGATTTCACAGTCCACTAATAGGTAGCAACCTATAGTTTGAAAATCATTGAGAAAGAGTGCTGGCCTGTGGCGTTCATGCCAGTCAGTGAAATCTCTGTTCCACTGGTTCTACTCTTGCTTATATGCTGCCTCATGTACTTGTACTTCTAATTTTGTCAGTTTTCTGATTTCGTGAGACCTTGAATAGTTTTGCCGTTAGGCATTTGTGAGTGATTGAATTCTGATGATGGATTGATACTTTTCCCGAGACTCAGAATTTCTCCTTTGCCGTTTTTACCATGATCCTTTGGGGATCACATGGAGTTAAGATGACAGAGTTGTCCTCAGAACTTGACTTTCCAGAGGCTACCTCACTTTCTTTCTGAAGTTCTGCTATGCCAAGCTGGTTCATTATGGCATTTGAAGGAAACTGAAGTAGAAGAATTTCTCCCCTCAGTTATGCCTCTTCTACTTTGTCTCATGTTGTGCTTGACACAGTATACCAAATGTGTTTTAAATAGAATTGGGAAGATGCAGCAGTGTCTTATCTTTGTCATCTTGTATCCCTTGCCAGGCAGACCTACCTAAGTATTGGCCAGAAGGCTACACTGAGGTTATTGCCCCACTTGCCTTGCCTAGGATGAACTGGTAGCACAGGACTGGGGTAGTCTAGGACATGAGGTTTCCATGTCACCTCATCAATCCCTCCTTGAGCCTGCAAATTTGAATGCCTAGTCTGTGCCAGAAGGCTCTATGGTTACAGTGGGGGACATGACATACACCAGTCACTGCTCTCTTTGAGTGTACGTTCTAGTGGGGAAGACAGACAATAAAGAAGCAAAAAGATACTTATTTATTTGTTTGCTTTCCAAATGCAGTAAGTAAATAAGGAACAATAATGTAGAGTAAGATATTAGAGATTTGTTAGAGATTGCAGCATTTCTCCACTCATTTGGGCCCCACACCCAGGGCTGTTAGTTTCCCCAGGACCTACAAATCCTCCAAAGAGATGCAGAATGTGTAAGCCCAAGACCACCATAGGATTTTCATTTGTGAGAGGCCTGTAACGAAAGGGGAGAGTGTTGTGAAGAATAGGACTGATGCGATTCATAGAGGAAAGGCATTGGTAGCACTCGGAAGCTTGTTAAAAGTGCAGGCTCTCTGCCGCAGCTTGGACCTATTGAAGCAGAATCCACGTTTTAGCAAGATCCCCAGGTGAATCCTTATGCAAATTAAAGCTTGAGAAGTACTGCTAGAGTTATGTTTCTCTACTTGGCTGCTGTAGAGAAATAGAGTTGGACATGATAAGTCACGCCAGTGAAATGACATTTGGCCAAACCTTAAAAGCATCTGCCGGGGTGGAAATCATCAGGTGCCCCCGCTTTACTCACTTCTGCTACGCCCAGTACATCCGTACAAGGCAACCTGTCCTGCCCTTTTGACACCTCCCTCCCCCCCGCCCAAATGGAGCACCTGAAATTAGTCCTCTCCCAGCATTATTCAAAAATCCCACTGGTATGCTCCAGTCCTGTATGTATATCCCAGCACCAGGCATTTTCTCTGTCTCCCTTCTCCCCGATATGAGAGCCTTTTTGTCTGTAGCCCCCATGCTCAGGGGCTCCCCTCACCGTGCCTGTGCCTAATAAACCTTTGAATTATGTGTGATCGCTGGCTCAGCTGTGGTGTGTTTTGACCTCCAGTACTTTTAGAGAGAGGGACCTGTAGACCCAGGTGTGGGCCATGTCGAACAGAGATCGTTAAAAAAAAAAGAGAGAGAGAATCTTGATTCTCAGACGCCACTCCAGTCCAATGAAATCAGCATCTCTGCAGGGTGGGACCTGGCTGCAGTGTTTTTCAAAGCTCTCAGGTGATTTCAAGGGGCAGCCAAGGTTGACAACCTCTGCTCTAGAGGAAAATAATGTTTTTGTTGTCAGGGCCGTAGAACGTTTAGAAGCTACTCACACTAAATTCTGGCTGATATTTTAAATGTCAATCCCTGAAATACACCCTTCTGGGGCAGATGTGTATGTGTACAGCAGCTGAATATGCCATTAGAGTTGCTTGCTCCCATTCCTACAGAACTGTGGCAGAACTGACGGCAGCAGAACAGAGAGCTACCAGAATTGAATTTGAGTCCTTGCAATGAGACTGACATCAGATCCTAGGAAAAAGATGTTGCAACAAATGTGACTCAGTTGGTAAATAAATAATAGCATTTTTGCATTTGAAAAATAACAGTTTCTTTTAAAGTCAGGACATTTTTGTGTGTCATTGTCATCTAACTCAGACCAGAATCTGCTTACCTTTTATGAAACCATCAAGACCTAGGTTTCTATCTGATCTCTGAAATTGGCACCTCTAGTCCCAAACCTACACACCCTGGAAGGTTTTTGTGTCAGCCTTGTTTTTGCCTTTAGCTTCTTCAGATGACACAGAGCAGAAAGGATCAGCTGGGCGTCCCTCAAAGCCAGAAGATTAAATGGAATTGAGAGAAGGTATTCTGAGGCGGGAAACAGTGGTTAGATGAAGGGACACAAAGGGAAAGATTTTGAGGTCCTTAGGTTTTATGAAGTTTGATAAGTCAGGGCTGTATACCATGGTTTGGAAGAAAAACTCAGGTGGAAAAATTGAAAGGAGGTCCCTAAAATTTTGTGGGATGTAAAAAAGAGAAATTTTAGGAGAAAAGGTTTGCATGCTAATAATGAGCCTGATTTGAAATATTGTCCTTCCAGCACTTTGATATGTGTCTATCAGTAGTCTGTCTTTGACGTTCAGACCCTGTATGAGCTGGCTTAACTTGTGAATCCTGACTAAAAGGGAACAGTTGGAGATGGCGGGTTCAGTGGTCGCGTATAACAGCGATTGGCTCCCAAGTTGCAGAGGCCAATAAGCGGTTCCTTCCAGGGTAGAGACCAAGGGAAGCGGCTTGCTTTTGCTTTGTCTTAGTGTCTGCATGTCTTTGACAAGCGAACAATAAAATGTGCTGTTTGATTCCAGACTGTCTTGCTTCTTTTCTGTGTCCCTCCTGCAATCTTTCTTTTTCATGTCACATTACATGAGGTGCTTTTCACCTCTCTTTTCTGACCCTGGGTTCCAGTGTTCATTGGTCGCTCTCACCCAGGATGTGCTCTAATTGGCAAAACTGTAACCTGGTAGCAGCAGTTCACTGTTTCAGTTTCCTAATTGGTGTCAGGGGCTGCTGGTGGAGCCCAGCCATGTTGGATTGATTGATAGATCAGCCACTGTGACTGCCAAGCTTCTGTCTGTCCAACAGGTTTATTACTTTTGAAACTAAAAATTAAAATGTTAAATATATTCTACAGTGTTCATAACGGGTCTGAACTAAAATCAGCTATTCGTCATTAAGGAGCACTTTTAATGTTACCTGAATGTCCTTGGGTTTGCAACTCAAAATTTTGTTCTATTTCTAACTCACAGCTGGCTGTTTTCTTGCTTTCATAATGCACTATAAAGCTGCATTATATTTCACACTGCCTGCTGTTCAGTGGGTTTCTTCTTTTCAGAAGTAATGCAGACATGGTATTAAATGTGCATGTGTGTGGGTGGGGGTTAAGGGGACAGGGGAGTTAAGGGGTGGGGGAGTGTAGCATTGAAAATATTCTCCTAGAATTTGAAATTTCCAAGCTCATTTACATTGGTCAGTAAGAATGTAGATTGTTATGTTATTGGTGAATCATAAGAAAAAATGATACAAGTTCTTTTTCAAGAGGTTTTCATGTAATTGACATTTATGTTGAAGATATAACTGAGCATTCAGGCATATGAGTGTAATATAATGACTGTTTATCCAAATTAATGCCTGAAGTTACAGAAGGCTACAAAATACTGCATTTTAAGATCTAATTTTAATACTTTGATTAGCATATTACATTCCAGTATAATAAAACAATGCAGTGATCTTAAATCAAATATTACCAGTGAGTAAACCTCTTTGACATTTTTGTCTCATTTAATTTCTGTAGCTAGTACTTAATCATTTATAGCAGTGTTTCTTTTGTAGAGAGATAAGTATGAGTCAATCTTTATCAACAAACATTGTGTAAAATATTCTAATAATACTATCTTACATTTGTTTGCATTATACTGCTTTGCCAAAGAACTTTCATATATCATCTCACTTGGTTCTTTGAATATCCCCAAAGTTAAGAATTATTATTTTACATTTTATTGAAGAATGGACTGAGAATCAAAAGTTAAGTAACTTGATGGAAATCACTACCACCACATATGTGACTTGAGTCATGACTTGAACTAGTCCTTGTGACCCCAAGTCTGGTGTTTCCCACAATAATGCACTGCCCTCTATGTGACGAGTGTTGTATTAGTGCTTTGGGGGCAACAAAGATGAGTCACACTCTCTTGGTCTTAAATTCTGGGTAAGAAGATAGACACATGCCTATACAGATAGGAACACAGAGTGCTAAACGGCTGAAGGAGTAACTCAGGCTCTGGAGGTGGGGTTGGACCACAGGAGTGAATGAGGAGAGAACCTGCCACAATTTCTTAGAAGAGTGAGTATCTGAGCTGGAACTTGAGGGACATAGGGATTTGAAGGGTATTTGTCCTTAAACAGCTGGAACAAAAAGGTACAGAGATAGGAGAACATAGGTTCTGTTTCAGGATGCTGAGTAAATGAAGGTGGTTAGAACTTAGCGTGCTGGGTAAGGGATCACTACTTAATAGTTGACAGGTTTGGGAGGCAGGGAGCAGCCAAAGTGCCACTCTGGTGGCTGTGTTGAGGGTGAATTAAAGGGTAAGAGAGAAAAAAGGGTAATCTGTTAAGGAATGTGGTGCAGCTTTCCCAACAAGGAGAGGCACTTTGAAGTAGGGGATTGTTCACTGGAAGTCAAAAGGGAAGATTAGATATGGTGGACGTTGGTGAGGTTAGAGTATGATTAGAAGTGGGAGGTCAGAAAGGAGAAGTGAGCCGGGGCACATAAAGGCTACTCTGGTTTTGAAGACTGGTAGGAATCACATTTCAGTTTAAGATTTCAGTTTAATTAAGGTTGGTTTATTACTGAACCAGCAAACGAGCAATTCTAAGGGTGTATAATAATATGAGTTAAAGACCCAAGTACCTGGATGGGGCTTCCTCTTGCCTTCTTAGTTCCTCACAGAGCAAACCTAAAGTTCTCTGGTCATTATAGCTGTCATGGAGGAAGTAATCTGCCATGTTAGTGGCAGTCAGCACCAGAGGTTCTCTGGCTTTCATATGTGAAGTTGAGGAAGGGGTCATCTTAACCCTCAGGCATCTACTTGATACCACAAGAGGAAAGCCTTCCTGTGCTTGGTCTTGTGTTCCATTTCTTACTCTCTCCTTGGGCCCACCATCGACCTGGCCATGGCCTGTAACAAGGAGTAAAAGTTACTGCAGTGTGAGTTCAGTGAAGCTCAGAATGGTGACAGCTTTAGGTTGGGTTAATGACAAGTTATGTTACAGATTGCTATATTTGAAGTACCTCTAAGACATTCATGTGGATCTGTTCATTAAGTAAATTGGAAACAGGTTTGGAACTGGGGAGGCTGTTAGGGTGGAGAGAGTTCTAGGAATCTTTCTTAAAGAGGTAAAGATCTGGGAATGGGTGAGATCTCCAAAGAATAGAATGTGGAGACTACAGAGGAGCCATCAGCAAGGCACCGAGAGAATCCGAGTGTCAGGCAGCCAACAGAAGAGAGAGTTTCGAGAAATGAGGTGGTTTGGCAAAGGCAGAGTTTCCAGAGAGGGCCAGTGGGATGGGCACTGATGAGAGGCCATTGAATTAGATGATTATTGATCAGTAGCTACCTTACATAATATGTGTAATGAAACGGCATTGTAATCAGAACCTGGATTAGCTGGTTAAAGAAGGGGAAAAGGAAAAAGCAGAAGCAGTTATTATTCTGTCAAGACTTTAATCTTGGAAAGAAAGGCGATAGAGAATATGTACCTTGAAGAAGAAGCAGTGTTGTGGGAGGTTTTCTTTAAAGAGATTAATGTGTTTGAGAGTTGGGGAGAAAATCCAATGGCAAGAGAAAGATGGAAAATATGCAAGCAAGAGGTGTTAATAAATTGATAGAGCAAAATTTCAGAGGATTTTGGGAGGGAGTATGTTCAAGGGTAGAAATGAGGGTCTTTGGAAGGGAAAGGGAGAACCCTTCCTCTTCAGAGTGAGAGAAGACGGAAAGGAAGGGTGATTTGAGGAAACTTAAGCAGGAGAGAGGGAAGTTTGCATCCTCATGGCCTCCATTTTCTCAGTTATGGGATTTACTGAAAGTCTACATTCTTCCATGTAAATCCTGAGTCAGTAGGGGACTGAGGGAACCCAAGGTGAATAAGGTCAGATAAGTCAGGTTGATGGAATTCCCAGTCCAATGTCCTGAGCAGGTGCATCCTCATTGCTAATTAGATGTTGACACTTCTTACCTGACTTAATTGCCCCCTTCCTGGCACATGTGCCCCAACTTCAGCTTTCAAGAGGTCTGTTGGACTTCTTTTAGTTTTTACCCTTTATCCCTGATATGATTCTCTTCATGTGACAGCTCTTCCTTCTTGCCTGGGTCAGTCCTCCTCCCTTAGCAGGATCCTTTCCTCGTCAGACCTCCAACTATAGGCCCTAGCCTAGTCTTTCCCTCGGACTTGGTAGGCCTCTTCTGGAACTTGCCTGTGTTCTGTGCTGCTAAGAGAGAAGGAGGCTGAGGTTGCCCTCTGGGCCCTTTTCTCAAATGTTTTAATCAATATGTTTGTTATATGAACACACGAATATATTAGAAGATCCTTCAGAGTATGGATATCCTGGAATTTAAGGGTACATTAAGATACTTCTTGGGCAAGGTGAGACCTTTTAAAAAAATTAGAATGAAGTCTTAAAGATGTCTCACAGATTTGTTTCCCATCAGATTAATTTTTTCTTGCTAAAACATACTTTTGAGTCTTAAGATTGAATTCTTCCAGTGCTTCTGAAATTTATTCTGACTTCCTGACAGTAGAAATGGACATCCAGTTCCAAGAATAGCCTTAAAGATTGTCAATTTAAAACGGTTTGATATGTAAGTGATAGAGCTATTTTAACAGTCTTTCATTTTTTGAAAAATAATACTTGTTTTAAAAGTTCAAGCTGTGTTAAACCAATTGCTTACATCCAACTTGGCAGCAGTTAGATACTATTATAAACCGCATGGGCAAGGTTCAGTGTTGGAAGCTTGGAGGGTCTGAAGTTTGTTACATGTTTTATCAAATTACCAGCTTTTCAGGCATTTACAGATATGTGTAGATTGTTTATTACCTACCAATCTGGGTAGGAGCAGAGCTGGTTGATGGCTGGTGAGAAGTTAGAAACGAGTACAGCTGTTCCAGAGACTTGGCGTGTATATTCAAAGAGAAGGAACGCTGACATTTCTCTTCATTGTGGTTAATAAAGACAGCTGAGGAAGGGGCCAGAAGCATCAAAAGTTTACAGAATATTTATGATTTCCCATGAAACCACTCTTTATGCTCCATTTTGGAGAATGAGCTATCATCTGTTTCACAGGCTTGCTTATAGTGGGCTCTTAACTGTATGTGGTTCTAGTCTAAGGATCATGGGTTTATATGTAATGTGTGTGAAGATATGTTTCAATAAACTTTACTCCTTAAAGCTCTGTTGTACTTTGGATTCTGATCATTGCACCCATATCCCATATAGGGCTGCTCATAAAAAGACAAATCAGTAGAGATTCTGATAAGCAGGTGGAGACTGATATCTTATTAAAAGAAAAATATCTATGTATATGTATCAGAAGTACAGCCTACAGACTCATTCACATGGATCGTCTCATTTGCTTATCACAGATTCCTCTGAAATAGGCGTGCTTTCTTTCAACCACTATATACTGTCTCATCCATATCCATGACTCTAGCCATCAGCTGTGAACCACAACCCCAGAATCTATGTTCTTACACTCTATTTTTCAACATGTAATATTTAACCAGTCTTCTCTTCCCACCTGCCAACTTCGTTGGAAACTGGTGTTCTCTTTCTCAGTGAGTGAGACTACCAGCCATGTCAGAAATCCAGCTATCTTCCATGCCATCCTTCTCTCCTATTCCAAACCCTGCTGATTCTAATTCCTTCTGACTCTGGAATCTAAACGTGCTGCCACAGACGTTGTTCTCACCTTCATGACACTTAGCCTGTAATACTTCAAACATATGTCAACTAGTCTATTTGCCTCTGTGTTCTGCATTGCCTCTGGAGTAGTTTATCTCAAATGAAACCTGATATGTCACTCCCATGCAAAAAATCCTACAGTGGCCTCCTTCAGTCTTCAGGTAAAGTGGAGCTTCCATATAGTACCGAGGGCCCATCTTCATAGTCTACCCATGCTTGCTTTTGCCACCTTTTCTTTGGCCGTATTTCTGAGTGCAGCTTAGACTCCACTGCCCTGAACCCGTTGGTAGGTTGCTGAACCTACGGTGCTTTGACGCTGCCAGCCCTCCGTGCTTTAATGCCTGTGCCTGTGAATATCTGTCTACATATTTTCCACTTAACTCTTTCTTGAGCCCCATCTTCAGGGAACATTTTGTTAGCATTCTCCATCTACTCTGAAGTTTGTTGTCCTTCCTCTCTGTTCCTGCATTCACCTCCTCAGTAGACGGTGAGCTCTTAGCGGACAAGGGCAGTGTGGTGTTAATCTGTTTCTCCAACACCTTTTATCGTGCCTGGAAAAAATAAGTATGCAATGGATGTTTGCTGAACGTTGCCCATGTCTGAGTGTGCACAAATATTAAACAACTAAATGACTTCCTCAGGGTTACAGCATTAGAATTAACTACCACTAACTCCAGGGTCAAAGTTCTTCTACTATAGATCTTGTACTATTCTGCTTTTATATATAACAGTTCTTAAAAAAATAAGTCGTGATTCAACTGACCGAATCTTTGGTCTTGGTTGACTTATCCTTCTTGGTTTAAAAACAAAAAGAGTATTGATGTTAAAATAGCATTGTTAGCAGGGCTGGGTGCTGGTACATTGTGTCATAGGTGAAAAATATCAGCCACAGATCTTTTAAAAATTTTCTGTAAATAACAAAAACTCAGCAAAAACTTCACTTTACTATCCTGAAAGTGTAACTAGAGGAACCATGTCCCCTGTGAGTAATGCATTTAATTAAGTTCAATTTTAATGTTTAAAGGTAACGGATGAATTTATTACTCCCAATATTTGTATCTTATAATAATGAAATTCAGTCATTTTGAAATGGATTCCAGAGTCACAATAGTGCCGGGTTAATCTGTGATGTATCCATGGTTTGTACTTGCAACTTTGCCACATAATCAGGCTCTTTAAAAATTAGTCTTACTTAAATGAGAAATTGTCTGCCTCCCATTCTTCAGAAGACAGGAATCTCTCTCGTTTCTAATGAAGACTGAAGTGGTTTTTCCCACATCCTTTTTTCTACTGTGCTATCCCCTCCACTCCATTACAGGTATTATTATTGCATAAGGATTGTTTTGTGTTTTGAGAATTTATTTTTCTCCTCAAAACTCCCCCACCTTTCTCCCTTCCGAACAGACAAATTCAAAGAAAGAATAGCCACTTTCATCCATTATAAATGATTTTTCATTTGAGCATGTCATTTTGCTTTTTTGTTACAGTGGAGATCAAAGGGATGCAGGTTCACCACGAGTGTTCAGCGGTTCTTTTCAGTTCTAGACCTTGAAGAAATAGGATCTAGTTTAATTTGCTGCAGCCTTAGATCTTCCCAAGGCATGTGGCACTCAGATGGCTGGGTATTACTACATGCTGTGTGTGTGTGTTTTAAGAAAGTGAGAGAGCTGGAAATTTGGTATTTCGTATGCTTTGCAATGCATATTCCAAAGATACACATCTCAAAGGAATTTATTTGTGTTGGAATATTGCTTGTTTTTATTTAAACTAAGTTAGGAGTCCTTTAAAGATTCCTGTTTAAAAATACTTTCTCCACAGTTTGAACTCTGGTATCATATGGATTTTGAATATTCTGTACTTGCTTGGCTTTTATTTTTTTTGAGGTTAAAAAAAAAAAGAATTTTAATCCGTTACTATGACCAGATACAATATGTCCCTTTTAAGCAATGAACTCTGAGTTGTTTGTTGTCTCAGTTTGGAGTATTGGTAAGATGAGATGAGGCAAGATCAATCGTTACGTATATTTAAAACCAGGAGCAATGAATTGCACTTTAAATAACTGTGAGACATTGACAGATTTATAAATTAAAAACAATTGAGCTATTTTTGAACACCCTGCTTTCTACTTCATTCTGTGAATCCTGTATTTATGTCATGGTGTTATTGTGAGACCACGGTTGGATAATGTTAGACCAGAGCCTTGGAGTACCTAAAGTCTGATCATTCTTAGTCCTCAAAATTTCCATATGATGTATTCGATATTTCCTTTAAACCAGGCCACTTTCCTTCAGTCTCATCACTGTCAACTAATCTCACCTTTATCACTGATCTCTCATCTAAATGCCAGAATTTCTTTTGCTCCTATCCCTTATTTTTCCAATTATGGTCAAAGTCCCATTCTCCTTCCAGTTGCATTGAATATCTACTCCAAGATTTATAAGCCAGATGTTATTCTTAGGGTTCTGATGAATTGCATAGTTTATCAGTGTTGTCTACAAATGATTGCAGTATTCTTCCGAAGTCTAATACTAACTCACTTATTGCATTTGAACTAATAAATACTTAATTTATCTGCGTATTTTTGTGCTTAATTATTCCTGGTCCTTCCCTAAATCAAACTGATTCGCATGTATCCATTTCTTTTTTATCTTTTGGTGGCAAAAGTGTTTAAATAAATTTTTCGGAGACTAAAGGCCAAAAATGGTTTATTTGGTGAGTGGGTTCTGTTTTCCAGTTTCTCTCTCATTGGCAAGGCATATTTGAAAAAGTGTGTTTATTTGCATGTAGAACCTGTGTTCTGGTTTTTATCTTACTTTACATGCAATTTATGGGTGAGGATCTGAAGATATGCAAAACCCTCGTGTAGTCAGGTTTATAGACCCTGACACACCTGTTACTAAGAATTAAAAAAAAATTTTATTCAAAGTCAATACTATATTCTAGCTGGTTTCACTTGCCAAAAATCTGGCCATTGCACAAATGGAATAATTTAAATTTTTTTCTTCTCTCTGAATATTTTACATATTTATTTCTATCTATTCTATCCATATGGAAAAAGTGGGTTTGGAGTGTCCACACATAAATCTGTCTATAAATAGATAGCCACACTCTGTCTAACTATGTTGAAACATATAGACATTTAAAATCAACTAAAATATCAACTGAACTTTTGAAAAGGATTATTACTGTAAAATTTTTTTGGTAGCTAATTTATTAGATTTATTTATTTATTAGAAGATTCTATTGATGCATTTAAACTTTGAGTGAGTGTCTGTTATGACATGTTTGAAAAGTGTATATTTTCTCATTTGAGCAAGACATTATTCTGATTGTCTTGAATTCATATTCTAAATGGCTCTTTCATTTTGCTTTTCCTTCTTGACCATTTTTAGATTCTGCTTTTTGTGGGAATGAGTAAATTTTCTCATGAAGGTTCACATGTACATTCTGTATAAGATATACCTTGGTATGTTTATCCAGTAACACTCAGCACAATCATAGGTGAGCTAGATTTGATGAAGCAAGACTGTTTGCAATGATGTTTCTTATTATTGGCCAAAAGATATGATTTAGCAAACTAAGAAGTAGTTGCTTTGCTGATAGGTTGCCCCATACTTAAAATACAGGGTAGATATTTGTAAGTAGACCTAAGATAAGCTTGAGAGTCTCAACTGTGGCTAACACTTTGAAAGTGAATAAAACTCCCTAAAAATGGGTCACCCCACCTGAATAGCATATTCAAATAATTGGAATAATTTCATGCTCAAGTGGAAAATATGACTTAATGCCTTTCAAAGCCATAATAGGCATTTGATCAAAGTTTAAATATATCAGTAGTACCTACTCGTGAGTTTGCTGTTTTTCCCCCTTTTTAGTGTTCAGAGAAAGAGAAGCAGGGCTACAGTATTGAGACCTCTTTTAATGAGTAAGCAGAATATGAGATAAGGAGCTGGCATGGGCTCACATCAGTGAGTGCCTGGCAGTGGCGTGTGGCAATTTTCTGAAAGTCTGTGGTATTCTCTTTGGTGTTTGGTCTTTGGAGGAAGTGAACCCAATACTGATGATTAATGAGCACAGGTGCTTAGTGGTAATGTTAGTAGTTTTGTTTGAGAGAGGTCACATTTAATGCCTGTGTACAGATTTTGGAGTCGAGAGATTTGGCCAACCCTTTTCTTTCTTCTTAAGGGTGCAGAGCCTGCACTGTACACTACCTTTTATCTTTGTGTTCTTACATGGGGCAATTCCTTACGTCTCAGGCAGCTTTGTGTGCCCACGCGTACTCACCTTAAACCATTTCTTCTTTTTCCATTGTCCTAACTCTTGCCCACCAAATTGACAACAGGTTTTGTCCTTTACTTTCTGCATTCTCTTTGTGAGCTTAAGAAAGCTGATCAAGTCTGGCTCAGTTATACTCATCAAGGAAAAGATGCAGAAATGAGGCAGCACATCTTTGCCCAGATTCCTGTACTCTCGTTCTAGCTGTGGGTCCTTAGCAGTCATATACTCTTGCTGGGCCTTTGTTTCCTCCTCTGAACACAGATGTAGTTTGAAAGGAAGGATTTCCCAAGTCCTTTGACTCCAGAAAATTCTGTGTCTATGAAAGTCGTATGTTCTGTAGGGAAGTTAGACCTCTCACTAGCCCGGTGTCATCACCCTCTGAGACTTGGTGATAAGAAGTCCCCTTTAGGCTTTGCAGCTGCTTTAGGACCATTTTCTGATGGAAAAATACATTCAGAATTGCAAACAATTGCCTTCGAATTTAGTCTTTGAAACATGACTTATATAAGTCTTTTCTGTGCTTTTTGTATGTATGTCATATTTTTCTGTTTTGTGTTTAGTAAAGGTCTCAAGCGCTTCTTAATTTCAGTTTGTTTATCTGTAAATTGAGATTTTTGACACCTCTTCAAGCAAATATTGGGTTTATTTACTGTTTACTTTTAGGATGAGCCTAATATGCAGAGACTTGTAGATTATTACTCTTATTACTTTGGAAAAGAATTGTTTCAAGGGATGAGTACGGAAACTTTCCCTACTACTTGGAATTTGTTTGGTTTTATTACATTTCTTAAATGAAAGTTCAGAGCCTGGAGGAAAGTAGTGGTGTAAGTATATTTCAAGAATGTATAATTGGTTTGAATTCTTTGGTAGGGAAGAATTTTATAAAATTAGAGTATCGTTATGAGTATAGTTTAGGTTTTTGCTTATATATGTAGAGACCCTCAAATCTTTTTGAAATTGAAGTCATAATTTACTCAAATAATATTAAAGTTACAATATTGTTTGGTTTGTACATATATGACTATTTCCTCCTTTTGTTCTCCATTTAATGATATTCTATGGTATTTGCTTCTCCATGGTAGTGATGTATCATGAGAAACTAGAGTAGTAGATGGGAACAACCTTTCTCCAAGGGAGCCCAGAGGATATGACATGCAGTTGCCATGTTAGCCCAAGTGGCTCCTGTTTCTGTCCTTCTTCTCAGCCAGTAAGTGTAGGTAAGTGGGCACAAAAGAAATGATACTGAGAATCATCTTTCTTACCAGCATTCAACAGAGAAGCAGAGCTGTAGTGGGATGTATGATTTGAAAAGCTGTTTTCATTATAAACTATAGGGCCAGATTTTTAAAAAGGTAATCTCTGAGTAGCTTTTTTATTTAAAAACCTGAGAACATTTAAAAAATATCGACGCATAAAACAAGGAAACAATTAAGTGAACAATGATTTTAGTCTTATTTTGGGACATTGCAAGCCTGTGATTCTAGGTGAAGTGCCAACCACTTGAACTTGTGTTTGATGGCCCATTTGTGGGGCAGCCATATTGAGCACAAAAACAACTTGCCTCTAAAACATACAAAAGCATTTGTCAACATCCTGGAACTCCATGACCATTTCTGCTTCTCTTTTTCTTGATGACAAACAAGTAAACAAACAATAAATAAAACATACCTTAGGAAACAATGTCCTCTCTATTTGACTCATATTTCTTGTATTTAACAGGAATAATAGGTTGAGAGAACTTGTTGGTCTTCGTTGTGTGTATTTGGTCATTCAGAAAATTAGTGCTGTATTTAAGTCAGCTATTTTTCTGCTTTTTGGTAGGACTTGCATGTCAGATAAGCATCTTTGCATAGCTATTCATTTTCTTCTCCAAAGTATTGTAGAGGAGTAGGTTTTGTAGGTCTTCTGGTTAAGGCACCACATTTTCTATTAGAGTAGGATTGGCAAACTTTTTCTGTAAAGGGCCAAATGGTAAATACTTTAGGCTTTGCATGCCATACAGTTTCTCTTACAGCTACTTCACTCTGTCATTGTAGCATGAAAGCAGCCATGGATAATACATGAATGAGTGGATGGGGCTGCGTTCCAAGAAAACTTTATTTCCAGAACAGGTGGTAGGCAACATTTAGCCCTTGGTTCATAGTTTACTGACCCCAGTGTTAGGATGACAATTCCTGCTCTCTATATATTCGTATTTACAACACTGCTCCATGGTTATACCCATCATATAAATAAAGGGATATATAAGGAGGTTGATGATTATGTGTATTTCTAGTGTGCTAGCTGTAGCTCTACCCCTTTCTCTCTCACTTAAGAAAACATCCCAGAAGTCCAAGGAATGAAAGCAACTTATCACAGAGATAACTTTGAATCTTCTCTGATTGTGAAACATGTAAATCAGTCAAAATCTTCAGTCTTTTGTTAGTAGTATCAGATGACTTGTCATATTCCTCATAGCTGTGTGACACACCAGACTGTGGCTATACATCTTTGAGAAGTGCCAGTTTTAGAAGGTTAATTCTTTGGAGTTAACTGTGTGGGTCGCATAGAACATAATGTGTCAAAGCTGAAGCAAAACATCTTTGCTCATCCAGTGGTGTACAGTGGGCCACACAGAGCGCAGTGTGCACAAAATGCCCTCATTTGTTGTTCAGAGAGGTGTGTGAATAAAGTGAGCTCAGTGGTAATATGCCTTGTGTTTAATATTCTTAGATCTTTCCCTGTCTCTGCCTCCTGCAGGCTAGAATTACCACAGACTAATCTTGACGACATGTGACTGGATTTGGCCAACTTGAAAGTGTGTTTTATAGCTTTCTGGGAGGGGGTTAGATCAGCTTGTCTTGAGGTGATGTTTGGTCAACAAAGGGTAAACAGTTTATGTGGGATCTTCTAAGAACAAACCTAAATATATGAGATTAGAGTGAAACTAAAGGTGATGATGATGATGATGATTCAGATACAGTATAACTCTTATCTGACTTTCACAGAATCCACTTGGTGGCATAAGCAACTTCCATTCCCTCATGAAACTTGCTCTGTGATGTCCATGGCTCATTGGTGCTCATCATTAATAGATTGTCTGACATTTCTGTACATTTCTTACTCCATCAATTAAGTCAGATTCTTATCAAGAGTCAGTTGTGTTTGTTTGCAAACCTATTTATGTCAGTTATTATTGCTATCACATAATTTAATTAAATGTCATGTTACCTGTTGCTATTTGTATGAAAAATAAGGTGAATACTTTGGAAAGACTTGTAAAGGTAGTTTACTAAAAACTTTCTGTTGAATTAGGTATGGGTATGGGTGAGAGAACTGTGGGAAAGTTTGGAGGGGAATCTAGAAGGATTTTGCACTCTGATGCTCTATAAGGGTCGTCTGGTTCTCCCTCACCTTTAAAGAGACTAGTTGAAAGTGTAGATAATCCTTGATGAAGATTACAAGGAACTCAGCATAGCCATACTGTAAGAGAGGAGCTCATTCGCATGTTGGGCAATTGGCGAAGAATTTGTATTTTGATATTTTATTGCAACTTGATGTATAAAGTACATAGGTATCTTTTTTCACTTTTTATAAAGTATCATTTGTTGGTCCTGATTGTATCTGAGTGCTTCCCAAATGAGCCTCACACGGTGCCAGAGCTTTACATAAATAGAGTCTTGTACTTGATCCTCACAGCAGCCTATCTGAGGAGGGTCTGATTATGATCTTCATGTTAGTGGTGGGGAATCTAAGGCTTAGATAGCCTGTGTAATTTTCCCAAGGTCCTAAAGCTAGTAAATGCTAGCTCTGAGATTCACTGTCCTTGCCTCCCTCTCTATACCATGCCCCTGCCAGCAGCCAGCTCAAGACTTTTGAATGCAATAGTAGTTGGTAAGATCTTAACTTGTTATGAATCACTAAGCCACTCTTTCTTAGAATCAAACCTGGAGGTTGTCACAGAGTGAATTAATGTGCATTAGCGTGGGAAATAGAAACAAAGTTTGACTTAAACATTAACCGTGTTGTTGTTATGTCTTTTCTGCATTCTGGTCTTCTTTGCTCTTTGTTTGCTCACGTACCTACTTGGAACAAGTATATTGTTTTCACCTCTTAAAAAATGCTTTTAGGTACATGTACGATTTAATTTGATTCTTAAAAGAGAAGTAATAGGGCAGCTGTCACTAGCTCCATTTTTTAGATGAAGAAACTAAGGTTCATAGAATTTGAAAGAACCAAGAGGGATGTAGAGTTTGAATAACATATAGAAAAGATCCGCATTGCAGTTGAAAAGTTGGATAAAGAAATATTTTGCTGTATAATACAGGTATTTAGTTAAAAGAGGAGTAGGTTGAGGGGATTACCTTCTCCTAGTACTGTAGAGGTATGATATATAGAGGATTACGACTGGCTCTTTTCTAGCTACCTCTGAGTATGGGATTAATTTTTTTTAAGGATTCAATTTCAGCAGGAAGGATTAGTTTAAAGACGGGAACTAGTTCTGGTAGAAGGAAAGTCTGATAGTTAATCTTCTCTGTGGGATTGTATAGAACAGTTTTAGATTCTGTCCAGATTCAGAATAATAAACTAGCCAACCAAGTGCTAAGTTTTAGAGTTATATATATTGGTTTTACTCTTTTCTTTTTAAACAACAGTGGAATCATAAACTTGCAGCCTGTAACATTTGAATGCCCTCAAAATAAATTATATACTTAATTATATACAAAATAAATTATTTACAATAGACTTCATTGTAAATTATTTCCTACCATATTCTTTTCATTCTAGAGAAAATAGCGAATGGTGATATGAAACAGTGTATTTAGGTAGAAAGAGGCTTCTCAACAAAGTTTCACTTATAGCAGTTTATATCCTTTCCTACTGAGTGATTTAGTTATTATTCCTAATTCTCTGAAAGAACACTTTAATGGTAGACATAGACAGCAATAAACTGATTAGGATGAAGAGTGAAGAAGAGATAATGGATTTAAAAGTTAGAAATGTGAAATTCAGGGATAAGAGGTATTGTTTGACTAGATCATTGGGAGATAAATAGAAAAAGAGGTAATCAGGAGACGAGACACTTAGAAATCTACTTTCAGGAGGAGGCTCAGAGATTCACTGGACTGTCACCCATATGTATTAATTCTGCAGTAGAAGATTCCAGGATGACAGTGCTAATTTTGACTTACCAGAGAAAAACGTTTTACTTTTGGGGAAAAATTAGGTTTTTATATCTCACCACAAAGCACCACAATTTTACGTGGGCTAACTCTGTTGTGTCCTTAGTATCCCACGCTCACAAAATCAGAAATTAGAGAAGTAACCAAAAAATGGGTGAGGCAGCATTATGAGCAAAGATTAAGAAAACGAAGAATGTATTTGCTAAATCAGGAATAGAGAATTTTTTTCTCCAAAGTGCTACTAATTTTCCAGAGGAAAAAAAAAGAAATCAGACCACAAGTAAGGTGAGGGGGTTTTTAGAGTCATGAAAATGAAATGTTCAACTTGACCTCTTTGAACATCAAAACAAAGCAAAACAACAACAAACTCTAATGCATCACATACATTTTAACTCACTAAGGCCAAGAACAAAAGTGAGGAAGTAAAAATGAGGACGAAGAAATGAACAAAGAGAAAAAGACAAGAGAAGAAAGAAATTCCTGATAAGTGGAAAGATAGATAAAGGAGGGAAAGAATATGGCAAAGTGTTCAAAAACAAACACCAGAGGAAAGAGAATGAGGGAGTGTCCCCATCTACCCTAAACATGCCAATTCCAGTACTTTCTCAGGACTCCTGGCCCTTGCTTCTGCCTGCTAAACATGGCTCCATCTGGTTGAACTTTCTCAGAATTGTCCCTTTCCTGATCTCACATTTCCCAGAAGCTTGATCACACCACTTGTCTTACCTGAAGTCCATTCCACCTTACCTCAGCTTTGGTTCCTTGCCACTCTCTCCCCGTGGCTGCCCTCGAAAGCCGGTGAGATATATAGAACTTCACAGGGTCTTTCTGTTGAATTTATCTTTTTCTTCTCTGTTTTGGCTTTGCTAGTGAAGCCTTCCCCTTGTTGTTTCTAAATTGATGTATTTAAGTAATCTGATATACATCATTTAAAGGTCCTGTTCCCCCCACCCCAGCACACACTCATGCACACATCTCTATTGAGTAGAGTGCACTGGGTTTGACACAGCTGCACCCTTTTCTCTTACTTGCAGGCTTAAGTGGTTGAGAAGATTTCTGTTATCTGGAAAAGAAAATGTTTTTATATTTCGTTGAATCTTAGGACATATGTATCACAATAAATAAACAAGGTCATACTTTTTAAGTTTAGTAATTGTTTTTTCCATTCTGTGGGAAAATATGTTTCCTATTGATTACACACCCGAAAGTACTAATTTCAGGAGCACCTTGGATGAACACAATTATATGCCTAGGCCAGATGATGGCGGTTGTAATCTCATTTCTGGATATTGGACACATGAGTAGAGATTACTGTTTAAGTAAACTGACCCACATAACCCCTTTCTTTGGTTGGATGCCATATCCTAAATTAATCAGGAGTTAGAGAGCTGTTTGCTGCTTATAGCCCTGATTACATCCAGACATCGTTCT
This sequence comes from Equus quagga, assembly GCF_021613505.1. Classification (NCBI taxonomy): domain Eukaryota; kingdom Metazoa; phylum Chordata; class Mammalia; order Perissodactyla; family Equidae; genus Equus; species Equus quagga. The sequence goes on along the minus strand of NC_060274.1, from coordinate 111,551,955 downwards.
AAGTACATTGTTCAGAAACACCCATTTGGCTTGGTGTGCTGCTCACTAGTGTGATCTCGCTCTATAGTTGCTTCCAAGTGGATCCCAGTGATGTCACATTGTTCTCAATGATCTTTCAGGCTATCTTTAAAGTCTTTCTTCCCTTCCCTGTGCTACTGGCCACTCAATCTCAGCTCACTGGAATGTCTCTTCAGATTCTGTTGTCATGCATGCTCCGTGCTTGTTAAGCCTGGGCATGACGTGGCAAGAAAGCATTGCCTCCGCATCAGTAGACCTCCCTTGTGCAAGGACTTATGTATCTGAGGATTTTTTTCTCGACATGGACAGTGTAGAGGAAACTGTTCAGGTACTCCATGTGTTGCCAGTCCTTGAGTGCTGTCTGCTCTTCCACCTTTAGGGCTTCATGCATTCTGTTCCCTGAGCCCTAAGTCCTTTCTCTTGTCTAGTGCCTGAATAGCTACTCAGCCACTAGGACCCATCTCAAAGTTGACCTCCCCTGAAGGAGGAGCCTTTTCTGACTCCATAGGCATATTTTCCTTCTTCTTTGAAGTTCCATGCCACTTTTATCATCATATTATTTTGTGATTTTTAAAAATCGCCTGTCTGGGGCCGGCCCTGTGGCGAAGTGGTTGAGTTCTCGCGCTCTGCTTCGGCAGCCTGGGGTTTCGTTGGTTCGGATCCTAGGCGCTGACATGGCACCGCTCCTTGGGCCATGCTAGGGTGGCGTCCCATGTGCCGCGGCTGGAGGGACCCACAACTAAGGGTGTGCAGCTGTGTACCCGGGGGGCTTTGGGGAGAAAAAGGAAAAATAAAAAAAAAATTGTCTGTCTGATCCTTGTTAAATTCCTAGATCCTTGAAGCAGGGTTTTGTCATCATTGACATGCCTACTACAGTTACCAAAGGTTGTTGAACTTGGGGAGTGGCCAAATCTCTGGCCTAGAGTTGAAGCAGATGAAATGCGGGGTGCATTCTCTTCGCTTTGATTGGAATCTCCATGTTCTCATTCTCTGGCCTCCTTTGTCATATGTCTTTGACACAGCTGGAGTCTTGATGTTCTGGATTCCAGATCGATGTTCTGGAATTTTCCTCACATCATAGACAGTGTTGCTTGTTGTGACACTCGAGTTGTTAGTCTGCTCTTGTGTTGTTCAGCAGGACCTAGTGGTGTCATCATGGTGGTTGTTCTCTGTTTAACAACATATAGTAAAGATTTGAGCATCTTGCAAATATTAACCCATGTAATGTCATAAGGACCTTATGAGGGAGGTACTGTTAACATTCCCATTTCATAGACGAGGAAACTGATGCACAGAGGGGTTAAAGTAACTTGCTCCCTATCACTTAACTGGTAGGTAGAGGAGCTGAAATTCTAGCCCAGGAGTTCAGCTCTGGATTGCTTGGAATTGATCCCTGCACTTTCCTGCCAGCGTCATTGGTGCCGCTTTGTCTTCTGCCACTCGCATTGTTAATGTACCTTTTTAACAGAGAGAAGGGAGCATGTCTCAGCTCAGAACCTTGCCTTAGAGAGCCAGTTCCAACCAGAAATTCTTTTCATTGTGTTTTCCCCATTATCTTCTATTTATAACAGTTAAATCTGGTTTCCCAATTATGATAGTTATATAAAGTTTTCTCTTATAATTATTCAACTTTTAAAAGTGAGCTAATTTAAAGAAAAATATCAAGGAGATAGCGGTAGGTCTTAAATGGTGGTAAATTAACAAAACAAAAACCCTGGAGGTGGTACGTGAAATGCTAATTGCTAGGATATTGTGATTATTTGCAGGTAGAGGATGAGGAAGAGTTATGCATAGGACAAGTTTCTAGTTTGGCTAATGTAATTGACATTTATTAACAGATAAGAGAAGCTAAAGATGAAAAGGTTAGCAAATGAGAGGAGAGGGAATCAAAAGGATGTGGGAGGACACAATGTTCAGTTATCAATTTTATTCACATTGCATGTATTTTCAATTGTTTTGGTCAGATTGAGTTTGTAAGTAAACTCAGTCATGTCACAAGTGTTCTGCTAGGTAGTTTAAAGTTTTAAACGTTTAACTTCCTTGGGGTGATGGAGGTGGGGATAGTTTAGAAAAGAAGGGTTATGGAGAGCCAAAAATCAGTCCTGTGAATTCAGTCCAAAGGCACTAAATCAGTGGGGAGGAGAGTAAGGGGTTTGTCTGGAAGGTGCAAGTAGGCTGAAGTGGGGATGTCAAGATAAGTTTTATATCCAACAGTACACACTGCTTGTATTTTCCCATGTCACTTTTTATTCACTTCTACAATACATTTTTGCTTTCTTAGAGGACTTTTATGGGAAGAAGGAAAATGAAAATAATTTGAGTTGCCCGTGCCTTTGGATTCCTTGGGCCTTTTTAGGGGTCTCTTGTCAGTGCTTGCATTGACCCATTTGCATTCTCATGGTTGCTGGGCATGTTAGGACACCACATAAATAGCCCTGGTCCTTTCTACCTATGTGATCTGAAAGTAGTCTTTGCTGCTCTGTGCCTGAAGGTGACATTGACAGGTACTTCAGTGATACTCTGGGGTGGCCCCTTGTTCTGTTTGGATGGGGGTAGCAAGTCATCTCCTGGCCACTTCCTGGGCTGGGACCCCTTCCCATATTGTTCCTGTCAATCCCTGATTCCCACTGCGTGGGCTGCTTTGTTGTGTTCATTTAGATACTAGGCATGCCTCCTGAGACTACTGAATCGTTGCTCTGTATTTGTGGAACTCTCATCTCCTCCAGCTTTTCTGTTTGTTTTCTCAATGCTCTTTTAACTTTTGATTCCTCACAGCTCTGATGATCTATGCTTCTTTGAAGCCCCTTAATTATTCTTCTTTACTCCTCTTTACTTTTCTGTTAATTTTCTCTCCTGCTTGAATCACTCTTCTTTCATCCATAGCATGTCTGACAACCAAGATAGTCGTCTGGCAAACTGTCAGCCAACTCTAGTGATTAGTGATGGCTGCCTAGAGCAGGGTGATGAGGAGGATCGTGTAGCCCATTCAGACTCAGTGAGGAAAGGGTGTTAATGGCTGAGCCATGTCTGCCATGGGCATGGGCATAAGGGATGGTGACACGCTTGCTTCTATCTACCATCCTGTAGAGTGTCTTGAAACCGTATAATTGCTAGCCTTTCACTGATCTAGAAGGCACTGCGATGTTCATTGTGGTAAAGATGGGGAGGTCAGGTTGGATCAAGAGAAATGGAAATACTAAGCTGTCTCCCAGACCTATCTCTCGGTACAAGAGAGACGGAGAAAATGAAACATAGATACGCACTTGGGAGACGGATCTACAAAGGGAAACTTCAGAAATAGTCTTTTTCTTACTCACCTTTCTGTCAAATATTCAATCCTTGAAATCCTAAAAGTTGAGAAGTATAGGAAAGTTGAGGAATAAAGAGTATACATTTAGCTAAACTTCCCTGTGTCTGTCAGGAGCCCGAACAATGTAGACAAGTTTAGAGCCCAGAGGAAGTCCTACCACTCATCCATCCACCCACCAACCCTCTATGGAGATTCTGTTATGTACTTTGCCAGGCTCTGGTTGTACGGCATCAAAAGGCATGTTCCCTGCCCTCGAGGAGTTCACAACCTGCAAATTTTACATTTCTTTTTATACTTATTTATATGCTTATATTATTTCTTGATGTAAGTTTTTCATAGGAAAACCTGTATCTGATTATTTTCTCATCCTTGCTCGTGCCCTGTGATGGTTAATTTTATATGTCAACTTGACTGAACTAGGGGATGCCCAGAGAGCTGCTAAAACATTATTTCCTGGGTGTGTCTGTGCGGGTGTTTTGGGAAGAGATTAACATTTCAATCAGTAGACTGAATGAAGAGATTTGCCCTCACCAATGTGGGTGGGCCTCATGCAATCCGTTGGGGTCCCTACTAAGACAAAAAGGCAAAGGAAGGGTGAATTCTCTCTCTCGTCCTAAACTGGGATGTCCATCTTCTCCTGCCCTCGAACATCACGGCTCCTGGGCCTTGGGCCTTCGGATGCTGGGACTTACAGCAGTACTGTATGGACTCGGAATTACCCCACTGGCTTTCCTGGGTCTCCAGCTCGCAGACAGCAGATTGTGGGACTTCGCGGCTTCCGTAACTGTGTGAGCCAATTTCTATAATAAATCTCCTCTGTTATATATTTCTGTATATATATCCTGTTGATTCTGTTTCTCTGGAGAAACCTGACTAATACACCCCTAGCAGCAGCACTCTGTTCAGTGCCTCATGCCTAGGAGTTTCTCCATAACTATTGCTGAGTGAGTTGTGTGCTGTAGGCTGCAAGTGCCATGAGAGTTTATAAAAGGGAATGGTCAGTAGAGCCTTGGCATGGCTTTGTAGAGAAGGTGATAAAGGAAGTTGTGTAATAATGAAAGAGGGCTAGATAAGAAAAATCTGGACCATGTATTGTCCAGTAACTGCTGATTCATTTCACCTCTCTCACCCTTATTATGCTCTGCTGTAAAATTGGGGTGATAATTTTGGCAGTGTTTGTTTATTTTACTATTCCTGTGCTTTGCAGTATTCTAGGCATAGCTTTGAGAATTTAAAGTAGTGTTAGCATTGTTTTGAGAATTAAATTAAGTGATATAAGGAATATGAAAGAACTTTATAGATTCTTAAGTACTATTCAACTATTAGTTTTTATTAATCTTTGTTTTTTGACATGGCTTTCCCCAAACTCCTCAGTTCAGGGATCTAGCCCTTTGGTCTGTCTTCCATTTTGTTGAAGTGTCCACAGAAGCCTGAAGAGCCAGCCTGGCCTGGACCCAGCATTCAGGACAAGGGCTCATGCTTCTGACCCACTTCTTGGGGCGTGTTAGCCATGTATTGAAAAGGTTGATCCCTTCACTGGAGGAGAGTCTGGAGTTTTAACTTTTCAACCATACCTTAGAAACCAGAGTCCTGAGACGTTAACCGATGTTTTTAAGATCAGAAAGCTAGTTAAATCACGAGTTGAGAATGGAATACAGGTTGCTTTGGCTCACATTTTACAGGTGGCATACTACACAACATCTCAGTGAAATATCTGAACAAATATTAAAATTAAGATATTTTAAAACTTTTATATATATCTCCATCAGATTTACATCATGATTTTTCTAAGGCTGGAGAGTTTTTATAGTAATCGTTTGTTTAGGATAAAGGACTTAAAATTTAGTGATGGACTGTAGCAAATTTGAACTTTTTAATGGAAGGACATTGGTACTTGTGTTAAACTGGACATAGAGAAAACTCCCAGATACGTTTTCCTATGTGATGGCAGCATAATTCTCTTAAACACTAAGTTTTCAATCATACACTGACACTGGTGATTAAAGAAAACAGTTCCTGTGGTCACTATAGTTAACACTGTGTTGCATCTTTGAAAGTTGCCAGGAGAGTAGATTTTAAAAGTTCTCATCACAAGAAAAAAAATTTTGTAACTATGTATGGTGATGGATTTTAACTAGACTTATTGTGGTGATCATTTCACAATATGTACAAATATCGAATCTTTATGTTATATACCTGAAACTAATATAATGTTGTTATATGTCAATTATACCTCAATAAAAAATTAAAATAATTCCTAATATCTCATGATATATCCCAGTTTCATCCTCTTTCATTAATTATGTTTTCCTCTTTAATTAATTTTATTTTAGAATAGAGTGTTTGACGTCTTAAATGTATCAGTAGGCTGTCTCCAAATTACATGGTTTCAGTGGTTATTTTTATTTGGAGATTTTCCGTGGCGTGGCTAATGGTATGCATTATGTCAATTCTTGTATATCTCCCCTATGTTTTAGAGCATGGTTTGCACTTTTGGTTTTGCAGCTTGTTGTCCTCTCACTAGAATTTATACACTTTCTTTAGGTGCTATTGAGAAAGTGCTAGTGGGAACAGAACTGCCATTCAGCACACGTAGCCCTGTTATCTCACGCCTGGGTCCTTTCAGTAGCCCCCTTAATGGTTTCCCCACTGGCATTGTTCCTTCTTTCTAATCCATCCTATACATCAAGATTAATCTTCCTAAAATACTGTTTTTATCACATTCAAAAACCTTTGGAGGCCCCCCCATGGCCTACGGGATGAAGTCCAGACCTCTTAGACAGACGGTTAAGTCTTCCTGCAGCCCAGTCCCACTTATGTTCTGGCCCTCTCACTGTAATTCCCTCTTCAGCTGGTATGCTTGCTGAGGCCTCCTGTCTTCCCTCTTCTGTCCCTCTGTTTATTGTCCCCTTTCTTGCAATGGCCTTTGACTGTCTCTGTCCATGTAACTCCTACTCATCCAGCTTTCAAGTCCAGTCCAGCTGATCAGATCATTTATTTCCCCTGCAGCATTCACTGTCCTTATCATGTACTATCTTTTGTTGTGATTGGCTGTTTATACAACCTGTGTGCTGCCCTCCATCCTAATTTGTAAGTTCTTAAAAAACATAGCATTTGTAGACAGGAATGGATTGTTGCTAGTTTTATAGTTCTACGTGTAAACCGGAGCTTTAGGACTGTGGTTTATGGTCATTGAGTAAGATGCAATTGGCTAGTTATTTATTGTATTCTCCTATGTCTAGCACAGTGTTGGAGGATCTTCATAAAACAGGTTTCATTGAGTGCTTGCTGAATAAATGAGTAGATACATTAAGTTTATTTTGTTCTTCAGATGGGTAAGTTATTTTAGCATTTAACTTAACATGTTAGCGTGTATGTAAAGTCTGGTTCATTCTGGGCAGGGAGAGACACATTCAGAATGCCCCAGGGTCACTTGTGGACTGTCAGGAATTGTGTAGTCTGCTTAGATGATGGCTGTGTGCTTAGTTAGAGCTGAGTAAATTGGTGGCCAGGTCAATCTACCAACCACACTGGAAAAGTTCCCCAAAGTGTTCCAGGTACTATTTGGAGAATAGATCAATTAACAGTTTTATGTTGCATTTCATCTCTTGAGGATGCAGGTTACTTCGGGTGACAGAGAGCTCCAGTAGGACAAAAGATGGCTTGTTGCAAAGACCAGCTAAGCAGTCTTTTTACAAATATTCAGCCAGTTGTCAGCTTTTCCTTGATCATGTCATCATTGCTGCTTGGATTCATGTGACATCAGACAAAAAGAATAAAGGAAAAAGATAGTGGGACTTGGGAGGGAATTTCTTCAGCACTTAAACCAGGCTGGTTACACGGCAGGGGCACAGTATCTGGTTTTAATAATCTCCTATGTCATTTGTAGTTCATTATTAGTAAAATATAAACCTATTTCTAAGAACTTTTAAAAAAATTTCTGAGAAGATTATGAAATGTCACTTACACTCTTCTTTCAGGAAAGTGGTAGAGGTGGGTATTAACTTGCTAAATGTCATTACACTGCTTGTTTTCAGTTTCAGATTAATAGCAGGTGGTAGCCATTTTTCAAAGCAAACAGGCTGTCTTTTTAGTTCAGTTAGGGAAAAAAGCACTAATTCTTTACTGTAGCCTGGAATATTCTGTGCTAAGTGACAAATGGCAAGGATCACAAAACATTCAACATTTTAAAAAATTGAATAGCTGGCTAATATTGTAAATTTTTAAAGGACCAAGCCAGAGCTTTCTGCAAAATATTTCTTTTACCATACTAATTGAGTTATACATCTTGATATTTATGCTTAACATATATATCCATTACTTTCAGCAAATCTCTTTTCATGCAGATCTTTGATTTGTGATCTGTAATATCTTTGTCCACTTCTGCAGCACTCATCTCAGATAGTAAATACCCCTGGAATGGCATGGCATCTTAGAAGCTTAGAAGATTACCACCCATGGAAATACATGCTTTTTAATGTGTGCATGTGTGTTGGTGGGGGGGTTGTCATGTCATATTTGGAATAATAAGAATTTTTAGTTTTGCATTCTTTTTTCTTATTCACAGGCAGGTTTTTAAGATTATCTGAGATTGTTTAGTATGCCAACTTTAAAATGTGAGTCAAGATAACCTGTGTTCTAAACTCATGACTGACTAGCTTTATGATCTCATGAAAGTAGAGCTGTCCCAGGATTAGATCTTTAACACCTGAGGACCTTGGTTTCTAAGGTACGTTCCTGCCTCAAATGTATGATTCTTTTTCCTTTTCTCTGAGTATTTTTGATAGCTTATAAATTGGCGTTGAATGTCATTCACGGTTTGTCATTAAGAAAATCATTTTACATGCAATGTACTTGCACTTGGTGTAAGAGGCTTGAGGGTGGGGGTCAATTTCCTCTGGGCTGAAATCTGATCACGTAGCTCCTCAGTCTGAGTAGTTGCTAGGAGCTTTCTAGCATCTGATCAAATGATGGATAAATGAAAATCATACAGGAAGGTGATTTTTAAGCCAGAAAGATAATATAAAAGTAAAATGATAGCCATAACCATAAAGCACACAGGATGTCATGTCAAATAGTTAATAATACTCTGATTTCCTGGTGGACAAAACCAAATCAAAATCATGATGTTGCTTTTTCTTGTTGAGTCCAAGAGTAGAGAAGGATCTCCCTGGTGAGCTCTAGTGGGAAAAGTCAGAAATTCTGTATTCACGAGACAGCTCTTTCAGCTGGAGATTTTAGGAAAGTCTCCGTCTGCAACTGTTTCCTTAACTGTAAAAGAAGTAAAAATAAAAAAGGTGGGTGTAAAACTGTACTTCTTACTTCGCATTGCTGTGTAGCAAGGCTTTCTAATGTGGATTATGTAGTTTTAGGTCTTAAGGCACTCCCCAGCATGCTGAGGGATTCTAGAATCTGAGATTCCAGAGTTCTCTGCTTCCTTATGGTCCTCCAACACCGTGTACACATAGGGTACATGGTTGAGTCTAAACTAGCCAGGCCCAAGGAATGAGTCAGGAGGCGGTCTCATTTGGCCTGGCTTCTCTGATGGGCGGATAATGGCGTCTTCTCATCCTCCTTCAACAACCTTGATCTAGTAACCGAAGTGGCTTATTATCCTATCTTGTTAACTCTGTAGCTTTCCGTCCAGATAATTCATGGTTTGGATGCATTCTCTTCCTTCCGTTCCTCCTTTTTAAGACGTTTCCCTTCTTCTTTGTCCAGGCTTAGGTTTATCATTAGTTATTCCCACGATGTCATCTCTTAACTTCTCTTCCTTGGTCAGGTAAGCTGAGGCTTTGTACAGAGGCTAAAGATTTTTAAAAATCCCCTCACTATCAGGCTTGGGGAAAAACAGGATGCCGTGAGGGGCCAGGAACTCCTTCATACTTTAGTCACCTGTGGCCATTGCTGAGGATTTTTTAAAAAATAATTTTTATCCTAATACTTTTCTAAATTTAGTTTTTCTTGGAATGCAGTTGTCGCAGCTTACTTAAGGATTTAGTTTTAAAATCAGCATGTGAGATTTATTTGTCAATTATACCTCAGTAAAGCTGGAAAAAATCAAATCAGTATGTGAGGCAGGTGTCTTTTGTTCAGGTTTCTTCCTAAGAGTCCAGCACTACTAGTTTTGCTTCCGTTATTGGGTCAGGAGATTTCTTTAGTTGAGCACTAGATGAAATGTTGGCTTTCGATTAAGGATTTGTGAATGAAAACTATATATCTTGAACCACTAGAATTCCATTCACTGGGAAGAGATGTTCCCTCCAAGAGGGCATGCGGGAAAGGAGATGGGCTGAGAGCAGAGCTGTCCCAGGCTCCCTCGTGGAGCAGGTGGAATCCTGCACACAACTTAACATTTTTCTCTCTCCTCCTTCAACCTGAGGAGCTGAATTTGCATAAACTAAATGTGCATATAAGTCCATTGTACTGTCCTGTTTTAAGTACCATGAGTGAGATGGGAATGCTGTTGTTTTCTGGCCTTAGCCAATTTTAGGCAGGAAATGAGAGCTAGTGTGATTTGGTTAGCAGCAATGAGCTGAACTTGTTTTAGAAAGTGGCCCATTTCACCTTCAGCCTTACCTATTTGAATCTCCCAGGTGGTGTTAGGTTCAGGAAGCAGCGCTGTGACTATTGCTAAGCAAGAGAGAGAGTAAGCCCAGGCCCTGTCACTTCTCCAGCAGCTGCAAACCCACCACCAGTGCCAAGTCAGGCAGAGAGGGAGCTCGCTGCTGCCACACAGTGTCTGCCCCAGCAACCGGGTGTCATGTACACAAGGTTCTTTCCAAATGTTGTTAGGATGTGCTTGTAGCATCCTAGCAATTTGGCAGCAAAACATACGCGTTTGTTGAATTTCCTCTGGCCTAGCTATATAGCAGATTCAAAATGAATAACAGAAGAAATGTTGTGGGAAATGTAATACATAAAATGTGAATGTTAGAGGGATCTTAGGTATTTCTTAGTCCATCCCCTTAAATTTACAAAGAAGATGACTTACCCGAGAATATTAAGTAACTTGCCTAAGATCATGAGTTAGTAGCCAACCTGGAACTAAAATTTTAGTTGTCTGATGCCTGTCTTGCTGCTTTTTCAACTATGCAGTACTTCTGGATCAAGTTGTATTCCATTGGTCCAACTGGATTTACTCAGCTCGGCCTACATAAGTGAAACAATTCTAAAGGGAATTGATATATACAAACAGATATGATCTCGTTCTTGGTTTGTTGGTTTGCTTTCTGTTTGAACTGGAAGTTGAAGTTTAAGACCTGTTCAAAGTTTGTTATCATTGTCATTTGTTTTGTGTTATTAGCAAATCAGATTATGTGCCATCTATGGGGGTGTGCCCTTCAGCTCTCTCCTTAAGAGAGAATCTGCTGTGAAGGATGCAGCTAGCTGAAAGCTGCAGCTTTGGGATCCACTGCAGTGTTTGCTTCCAGGCCATGCCCTCTCCAGGCTGGCAGTACAAGGCAGGGGTACTAGAATTGGGCCATTGTACTTAACACAGGATTCCTCTTATGAGCAACCTTTGCTCTAGGGCTCCCCATCAGCTTGGCCATGGTCTTTTCAGAGCTGCGCTGCTGTCTTCCTCCTTGTCTCCCATCACAGGTGTCAGACCTACGGCATAGTTGGGGGTTCTCTGTCCTCTCCTGGTCCCTTCTCTTCTTTATCCTTCCCCCTAGTAAATCTCTTGTACTTCTGATTCTATCTCAGCATCTGTATCCCAGAGGACCTGAACTGACACGGTGCATAGGTGGTTGTGAAGACATTTTTAGAATATTCTGTGTTAACTGTTGCAGGGAATCTTTAAAAATCTCTTGATGTTGGGGCTGGCCCCGTGGCCGAGTGGTTAAGTTCGCGCGCTCCGCTGCAGGCGGCCCAGTGTTTCGTTAGTTCGAATCCTGGGCGCGGACATGGCACTGCTCATCAGACCACGCTGAGGCAGCATCCCACATGCCACAACTAGAAGAACCCACAACGAAGAATACACAACTATGTACCAGGGGGCTTTGGGGAGAAAAAGGAAAAAATAAAAAAAATCTAAAAAGAATCTAAAAAAAAAAAAGAAAAAGCTTAAAAAAAAAAATCTCTTGATGTTGAGTAGTGTTGAAAATAACTACAAATGGTTGATTAATCATTTTTACCTTATCTTTCCCTTAAAGTTAAGCCAATATGAAAAGAAATAAGGTCAGAGAGTGATGAGAAGTGCACTGCTGTCAAGAGGCAGGATTCCCAGAACCAGCTCTCTTCCTGACCTTAAAGAATTCCCTTAGTCAACAAGGAACTTGGAGCCTCACTTCTTATAAAATGAGCTGGATGATCTTGGGCTGTTTTTTCCAGCTCTGAATGTGAAATAGATTGCAAGAGAAGAGATTGACTCAGGCCAATTGGTCCCAATAGTGTGAACATTAAATCTAAATTTAAATTGAACAAATACAAGTTAATACAAAGAGAAGGAATTCAGAAGTTGTGCAGTAATTGTCTCCATGTTGTTGTCCAATTTATTTGTCAGATCGTTGACACCAAATACGTTGGCACAGACAGTGCAGTTTAACTAGCATCTCTATTTTAGAGTGCTTCTGAGATTTTTTATCTTTGTGGTAAAACAAGATTGTATGTAAGTGCCTAGAAATGGAAATATTATTCCCCACAATATGGAATAAGAAGATGGAGATATTTTAGTATAATCGCTCCTTAAGTTACATAATTCCAAATGCTTAGTGCTCCTTTCCACTCTGTACCATGTAAGTTGTGGTCCAGAGTTGAGACCACTCTGCTTTTACATGTAATGGTAACATTCAATGGTTTATAACACTAATCTATTCTGCAGCTAAATTTGATGATAAAAGCACCTTCCTGCTCTAAGTCCATGTAATCAGATAGTAGTTTTACTGAATGTGGCCCTTTTTACTGCTTTTTCCTCTTTTAATTACAGTCATGCACTACTAACAACATTTCTGCCAGTGACGGACCACATATACGATGGTAGTCCCTCCCATGAGATTAGCACCATAGAGCCTTGGTATATAGTAGGCTAAACCATCTAGATTTGTGTAAGTGCACTCTGTGATGTTCACACAGCTACGAAATCATCTAACAATGCATTTCTCAGAATGCATCCCTCATCGTCAAGCGATACGTGACTGTAGAATTCTTGTTCTTAAAGTTTCTAAGCTTACTAATGATTCTGTGACATAGAGTCCTTACTTATTTTACAGAACGTGGTCTTCTGGAACTTTGTCTTTTATTCACTTGCTGAATTTGATTCAACGTGGTCTTTCCTTTTAGACTTGACACCTGTTTGCATTCACTTGTGTCTTCCATAAACATGTGGTAGCTGAAGCATCTGTAGTTAGAGAAGACAAAGCTGCTCATTGGAGAACTCTGAAACCCTAACAGTTGGCTTCACTTTCGAGTCAGCATTCATTTAACGTTTCTCATGTGCTGGGTATGGCGATGGACGTTCTGTTTTTTTAAATGGATGTTGGGAGAGGAGCCCCGAATATATGACATTGAGCTGAAGAGGTGATACATTTCAGCACTTTTCATGTTGAAATTTCATGTTGAAATATCATGTTACTGTGTAGCATGAAACTTGTAAATTATAATGGAATCATAATATGCTTGTTCTCAAGAACAATATGTAAAATATTTAACAACAGGTCTGGCATCGTCACTGCCCAAGCAGAACAAATGTTACACAACCAGTACCACTTCATGTCAACTTAATATCAGTTCTGCCTGAACTGAACATCAGTTAGGTGGATTCAAAATCTTATGTGTTTTGTGGGCCTTGATCTTGTTTTTACAGGGAGCCATAGAAAAGATAGAACTTATGTACCTGTTTTATGCTTTTCCTACCTAGTTCAAAAATAATGAATTAAAGTTTCCAGTTTCCTCTGTCCCTGGGATATGATTCCTTGCTTTACATGTGTGGGAGCCACTCTTGTTGCTTTTATACCTTATACTTTTGCAGTGCAACCCTACTACCAGCTTATAATCCAAGCATGTCTCCAGCCCAGTTCTCCAATACATACAGACATTTATTGAACAAAAGTTAATTAGCAAGCAGGTACGAAATGATTCATACAACCTTTTCTGTAAAACTTAAAGAAGTCCCAGTTCTCTTTTCTTTTAAGTGCTTTCTTAGGAAAGGTTCACCTGAGGCAGACGAGGCTGCTTATAGTTGGTCTCAGGCAACCAACAATCCTCTTAAACCAATGATTCTCAACTGGGGGCAGTTTTGCTTCCCAGGGGAAACTTGGCAATGTCTGGAAACATTTTGGTTGTCACAACTCAGGGTGGGGGTGGCACTACTGGCATCAGAGAGGCCAAATATGCTGCTAAACTTTCTACAGTGCACAGACAGCTTTCCACAGAAAAGAATTATGTGGCCCAAATGTCACTAGTGCCGAAGGTAGAATCCTTGTCTCAAACCAATGGCTGGATACAGGACTGTTTAGGGATCAAGCCTGAGGCACCATTCCTAAAATTAAAGCTATAAGCCTCCATCTCATTACCTCTCATTTTCTCATCACCTGTTCACAGAGCAGATGTAGGGATATCTTTATAAAATGTTAGCTAACTCTTATAGCTTTCTGATAGTTTTCATTTTACTAATAAGAACCTGTATCTAATATTTATCATGCTAGTTAATGAACCATTTTCACAAATAAAATCTCATTTCCAGCAGTCATGGTGCTAACAAAACATCATTGTTGATCAAGACATGAGTGAAGCCCTTGTAGAACCACCTCTGCCTTTTGAGCTTCCAGTTTTGAGCTTCCGATAAGAATACTTGTTGATCACTCTGGATTGTGTGTTCTTGAGTAACGTGCTGGCAGCACCTAGTTCAGAGCTTAACCTAAGTAACATGGATGCATAACATCGCACTGTGTGTGCTGTAGTATTTTGGGGTAAATCACTGATGCTGTGACAGATTTGCTTCCCAGAAGCTGGGTCTACTTACTTCTACAAACTTTCCCTCTCAATGCACTTGGTTTCATTTCACCTACCATGTCCTGAGTGTTTCCTTTGTGGACGATGCAGACCTAGATCAAACCAAAGATAAAGACAGAGAGGAGTAAATGTCTTCTCCTGTCTCAGTGAGTTTACAGTTGAGGAGTGGGGCAGTGGGTAAGTAAACAATCTATAATACAAGACAAAGTAAAAAACAGGTGCCGTAAGAGACTTGTTGAAAAGTTTTATTATTTGCAAAAGTGGGAGGCAACAGGGCTATGACTTGGTTAAAGCAACAAGGAGGAAGTAACGTTCGACGGGTTTTGGAGCATGGATGGGGGCTGGGGTGGGTCAGTGCATGGTCACAGGTGATTCCGCAGAGCTAGAGTGGGCATCTGGGTCTCCTGACCCCCACCAAGTGGATTTCCTAGTAGGTCATAGCGATAAGTTCTGAATTAAACTAGAAGACTGGAGAAGTAAATGTATCATTTAAAAAGGGTTTTTTTCCCCTCTAGCAATAGAAGAAAACTCATACAATTGTTTCTTATTTCATCTAGTACTTAATTTTTCTTCTTTTGTCGAATACCATGTTCTGCACAAATGTTAGGAGAGAAGTTCTGGAAGAATTTTAAGCAAAGCACCATTAGGTTGCTTTCTGTTCTAAATTTATGTACCTAATAACCTCCTCTCTTCATTCATTGTTGGCTTTACTTTTCAATTTCAAAAGCCACTAATCTGCCTCTTTTTTCTTGTTTCAAGAAAATAAGCAGATATGCCCCGAAGTGGCAGAGGACATTTTCAGTAGGCTGTTTCCAGTATGTTATCAGCATGAAAAAGCTAAAATATAGACCAAGGGTCTTGAAACTCTTCTTGGAAAGACAAAACAGACAGAAAGAAATGGACTTGATCAAATCCTGGGGCCTGGGTGTGAGTTCCAGACTTAGGATTAAGAAGTCTATTCGAAGAATGACCTTTGTCTTTCATCTCTTGGTCTGTCTTCACCTTTTGTCAGGCCTTACTGTGTTAGTGGACATAAGTATAGTTTAACATTGCAAGCTGGGGTTTGCTTATGCTTATGCCTCTAAGTAGTCATTGAAAAGTAGGCTAATGTTGATAATAGATTGGGCATCATTTAAGTTCACCTAGATGAATTACCCTTTTGAAGGTCACCTTCTGGTGTGGTTTGGAAAACAGTGCTTTGAGTATAATTCTTGGTTTATTAATGCCACTTCTTAAAGGCTCAGTGAACCCTATGTAATTTCTCATTTAAAATGAAAGTCTAGTATTCAGCTAATTGAATACATGGCTACTTTAATTATTTTGTTACAGCTAATTGGTATTCACAGTGATCAAGTTTTACAGCTTCTAAATGTAATATTACCTTACAAGTTTATGGTTCAGCCCCCTTGGATATTTCAGTTCTCTCTGTTTTATGTTAGCATGTAGTTTTATTAGGTTCCTATATTTTGTGCCTCTTATGTAGTTCTGAAAAGGAATAAAGCTCTTTTCCCTGCTCTTATTTGCCTTTGTGAGTTGTAAGATAGATAGAAATTAATTTTGCCTACCACAGATTATCCATATCATTGTGAAAGACTAAATCTTTCCCAGGCCATTATATAGGTGTATTTCAGATTTGTTACAGGATTTAGACTGATAGGAAATACCTGTAACTACATTTCCTATTTAGATTGATTTACAGTTGTTGCCTTTTCTCAATCCTAGTAATCTCCAGCTTTATAATATCATCCCATGGAAAATTGAGCAGGTACCTGCTTTGTTTTCTACCTTGTGCTATTAAAATTGAACACTGGCATTTCAAGGAACTTTGTCATTTAAAATGCGCAAGCTTTCCCATAGCACAGAATCTTCCCTAACTGTGCCTTGTACTTGATGTATGATGTAACAGTACTACTTTTGAGCTAAGTGATTGTGATGTCACTGGTTTCCCAGTGCCTACACCCTGTGCACTGGTGTAGTACCTCAGTGCACTGGTGTAGCACTACCTCAGTCCCCAGGAGAAACCAGGCCTAAGAGGGTTGAGCTACTATGCCAAAAAGTTTTTGCTATGAAGATTTACCTAGGAACCTACGTGGGAAGGTAAAGTTCCTATCAGCACCATATGTCATATCCCGAATCTCAGTTTCTTCTTCTGTTAACCGTGTTCTACCTTTGTTGTGAGCACCTTCAAGTATTTTCTGAGAAGAGGCAAGTCTTTAAGAAAGTAAACATTTGTATACTTCATTTTGACTGTAGCTACCAATGCTGAGTAAACATCAAAATATTTGTGTTGGTTTTCTTAAAGAAAACTTGATTTCCTTATTTTCTTTGTTTCTCATGTGTATGGGACGCTCTAGTTTTCCATAATGATCCACTTAAGCGCTTTCTGTCATGTTTTCAAAGCCCAATCATGTTATTCCAGATCTCACAGGATCTGAAACCTAATCAGTGCCTATTTCTTATAGTGGGAGGAATAGCAAACAGGAGATGGGGGAAAACTTTTTATATTCTTTTTTTTGGTAAGAAGTGATTCAACTATACAGCACAGTAAATAATGCTATAATCCTCTTTGTTTTTATTTGTTCATTTACAATGATTGTGTATCTGTTAGGGAGTTATACATAGAAGTTTTATTTACTTGCACTTGGTTTACTGCTTTTTCTTAAGTTGAGTGTGACTCTCCATCTTCGGTGCCTGTTAGCTTAGTGAGTGGATTCTGGGCTTAAGTTTCAGGATTCGTATTGTGTGACTTTCCCTCCCAGCATCACATTAACTGTTTCAAAGCAATGTGCCATGAGGACGTTGTGGCCGTGTTCTTGCTTTGTTATTCTCCCCAGTGGACCTCAGGCTATCGATCCTGTTGGCCGTCTAGGGGGAGGTTTGTGATGTTAGCCTGTAGTTTGGTGTTTTCCCGTCTTTGGAGGTGGTGCCTCATTAGCGTGCTTGTCTGAGCTTTTGGCTTGTTGCTTTACAAATTTTCAAGCATTACATCTTAGAAAAGTGAATAAGGATATTTCTGTATATCCTTTATTTAGGTTGTAATCAGCCCTTCAAATTAAATTTGTTGGTTGGTATATTGAATTATTATAGTGTTGAATTATTGTAGTGTTTTCTAAATAGTTATAATAGAATATCCATTGCATTTTCTTTGCATTTGTTGACATCTCAACTGCGCAACCATAGGAACAAAAGGAACATTATTTAGTGCAAGTGTTTTAAAAATGAAGGCAGGTAATGTCATACATTGAATGGGAGAGGGAATCAAGACCTAATACATTACGGATTTAGTAGGTAAAATAATTTCCATGCTATAAATAACTGTTCATATTGTTAAAACAAAAATTTTTTGTTTTTAGTGTAATTATTTAATAATTCACTCTTAGCTTCTGTACCATATTATGTTTCCATCTCGTAGTCAGGGGTGTATGTATGTGACAGTAATGTTTAAAAAATATTTTTCTGATTACAGAACTAATAACTCTTCGTTATAGAAAATTTGGAAAATAGAAAACATTCCAAATAAGAAAAATATCCCACTATGCACATCATGTCCACTGTTAACATCTCAGCATACTGTACACTTTCCGTCTATATAACCCCCCATCTATATAACCAGGCACTCAACCTTCCTTGTCCCTCCCTTGTTAACCAAAATTAGCAACTTACTGTACATGTTATTTTATGACTTCTTCCTCTCATTTAATATTTTGAGTTTTTAAAAAATTAATTATTCTATTAAAACATTATTTTTTGCTGAGGAAGATTTGCCCTGAGCTAACATCTGCTGCCAATCTTCCTCTTTCTTTTTAGTTTGAGGAAGGTAAGCCCTGAGCTAACAGCCATGCTGATCTTCTGCTATTTTATATGTGGCTTGCAGCCACAGCATGGCTGATGGGTGGTGTAGGTCCATACCCAGGATCCAAACCTGCAAACCCACGCTGCCGAAGCAGAGCACGCTAGACTTAAGCACTATGCCACAGGGCTCGCCCCCAAAACATTATTTTTTTAATGGCTCTTAATGTTTGATCATTATGGCTGGATTAAAATCTTTATAATCAATATTCTATTGTTGAACTATATCTTATTTACACAAACCTCTGTTTGTTCCCATTTTCTTGTTGCTTTAAATAATGCTGGCTTCATTTTCTTAGATATGAATCCTTATGTGCTTTTCATAGTATTTCCTTGGATTATATGCCTAGAAGTAAAATCAGCCAAATGATAAGCAGATTAACAATAGTGAAGATACATACACACATACATCCATCTATTTACGTGTAGTTATTTTCATAAATTTTAGTATACTTAATTTGTATTCACTTTAAAACATTTAAATTTATTCTTAGTGATATATAGTTCTGAGTTTTGACAAATACATGCAATTGTGTAACCAGCACCAAAATCAAGAAGCAGAATAGTTCCCTCACCTCAAAAAATTCACTCTTTTGTCCCTTAACTACAAAATATATTTATTTTTAGTTTGGACAACACAATGAAACAAAAATAATTAGAAACCACCCATAAACCTACTGCACTGCTGGAACCTCTGTTGACATTTTGTTGAATATCCTCCTGGTCTTTTTCTTTTCTTCTCCACAAAAAAAGAGATCAGAGTGTCCTTCCTGGTTGTAGTCTGCTTTTTTAACTTAGTATATTTTCTATTTAATCAGTAGATTGGTTTTTGTTTTTGTTTCTTTGCGATTCTAAACAACCCTATCATGGACATCTTTGCATGTTGATATAGTTACTTAAGAAAAGTACCTAGAAAAGAAAATTACCCAAAAGTAGAGTGTTTAGACCTCAGTGCATATGTACATTTTTAAGACTTAATGCATTTTGTCAAATTGGTTTAAAAACGGCTATACCAATTTACATTCTGACCAGAAGTGTATAGAAAAGCCTGTTTTCCTGTATACTTACCAATATTATTATTATTTTATATTTTTGTCAATTTGATAGGTGAATAATGGAACTTCATTATTTCCGTTTTCATGTTTGACGTCTTGTGGTGTTGGGTTTTTTTCATGTGTTTTTATTTATTTTTTTGTGTGTGAATTGCCAGTTTATGTCATTTGTGTATTTTTCTTTTGGCTTTTTTGAGGTAGGTGGGTGAGGTAGAGGGCTTTTTTCTTTTTGTTTTTTGTTTGCTGAGGAAGATTAGTCCTGAGCTATCATCTGTGCCATTCTTCTTGTATTTTGTATGTGGGATGCCACCACAGCATGGCTGATGAGTGGTGTAGGTCCACACCCAGAATTCAAACCCGCTAAGCCTGGGCCGCCTAAGCAAGGTACGCCGAACTTAACCACTAGGCCATGGGGCCTGCCCTGGAGGGCTTATTTTTGAAGTGCTCTGTATGTTAATAACATATTCTCACAGTTACATGTTGGAATTTCTTTTTGTCTTTTGCTTGTTCATTTGATTTAATGATTTTTTATTTTATGGAGGGTCTCATAACACCATTTCCTTTATTTATATTTTGGGTTTGTGTGTTGAATTTAGAGAGATCTTTTCTCTTTAAATCATATAGTCATGGATATTTTCTTCACACGTAGCTATGTTAAAAATTCTTTCTCCATTTACTTTTTCTTTTATATACCTGACAGACTAGTGAGGTTTTTTACTGTGTTGTACCAAGGAGTCATATATTATGTTCTTGCATATGAATGCATTTATCTAATCTTAATATTGTATTTGTTTTTATTTATCCATATGCTTTCAAGCAGCATGAACTTTTCATTGAAATTTTCTATTCAAACTGTAACAGCACAATGACATTTAAGTGTCCCGTGTTAAGCAAGTCCTCTTATGTTGCCTTCTTTAGTTTGCGTTTTAGATAGATACTATGCATCAGATTGCTCTGTGACATTAGAAAAAAGCAGTACTTAGATCGTTAAATCACTGTTTGTTTGTTTCTAACATGCTGCAGGAGATTGAAGTCAAGGTAAGTAGCAAAACAGCCACCTACGAATGTGCAGATGGGTTTACCTAAACTCAGCGCGTAGTGGACAGTCACCCTGACACAGGACGAGTCAGGCGACACTTGATGTCCTTGCAAAAAACACGGTACATGGCAGAAGGGTGAGAATGCCGAAATACGTACTTGCTTTATCTCTTAAAATTCCTAGTCAGGCGTGTATTCAGCATTCACTCAACAAAAATATGTTACAAAACTTTTCTAACTTGGGGTGATATCAGGAGCTCTGTTCCATCAGAGATAAGGGTCACTTAAATAAGAATCAAGATAGAAATGATGCATATTTGCCTTGAGAAATGCTTTTTTTTTTTAACTAATCTTGAAAAATATCCATAAGTAACTATCTTTGTCATAATCTTTTTCAAGAATCAAAAATACTTTATAACTTATTTTTTAATTTTGTAAAAAAAGATCTTGTAAATTAGAAGTGGGATACCTAAGGGTTTTTAAATTACTTATTTTTATTATTAATTATTTTTAATTATTCAAACAAACAATTATAGTAGTTTTTGCCCCTCCAAAGACAACTACTTTATACAAAAAGAAATAGACCAATACGCATATTTATATGCAGGTTTCACTGGGTAATTTAAGGGTTCTCAAATATAAGGTTTATGTACAAAAAGTTATATAAGCTTTTTTGTTGTTGTTGTTCAAGAAAGAAGGCTAGTAACCATGCGTCTTAGGCCCAGAATAAAATCAAAGTTTTGTTATGTAAAATATTAATCCTTGAAATTACTCTTTGAAAGAGAAGTTAAATAAAACTGTCTGTGCTGTATTCTGACATTTCCAAATACATTTGGACAAAGTAGGACACAGCTGTTACAGTAAAAAATAAAAACAGAAACAATGTGGACTCATTCTTTACATTTAAATACAGCAATCATCATCTTATTAATGTTTTTCTA
Source organism: Equus quagga (assembly GCF_021613505.1). NCBI lineage: Eukaryota > Metazoa > Chordata > Mammalia > Perissodactyla > Equidae > Equus > Equus quagga. Next base: position 111,530,794 of record NC_060274.1, on the reverse strand, counting down.
TGGCAGAGACCTAATAGATTGCAAAAATCTTCAGCCTTGTGTACTTATTTCTAATGCAATTTATACTTGACTTTTGCTTTGCTGTTGCTGCTTTTTCTTGATATCGTATATTCTTCATTTCTTTTTTTAGGCTAAGCAGCTGGAAGAGAAAGATCGAGTGATAAAGAAGCAGGATGCATTCTACAAAGAGCAGCTGGCTAGACTGGAGGAGAGGGTATGACTGTTTCTTGTCATTGACTCTCTTCTGTTACCACATCTGCAGCTTTCCCATGTATTTATTTAAAAATCAATAAATTAGAACCATAACTGCTTTTTCTAGTTAAAAAGTAGCCAGGAAGTGAAGAAGCCAGGCTGGTAGATCATTCTTGCAGGGAGTGTCATTTCTACTTTGGTAGTTTTGGGTATGGTTGTGTTATTTGGTCATAGATGCATGTTACCACTTACAAGCTCCCCCAAATATTTTTCCTTACATGTTTAGAAACTGCATTGCCTCTAGGTCAAACTGTAGAATGCTCCTCTGAACTCTCCCAAATATTGACTAAACCTGAGTAAATTCTTAGAAATGTAGTGTTTTAAAGGATATATAGTCTTCGTGAAAACTCAGATTCACTGCGTTTGTGGCTAAGAAATGAGTATCTTTTTCAAGAGTGGTAGTCAGGAGCTGAACAGTAGGACTTAGGGAGAAGAGCTAGGAGGAGAAGTTGAGGCAGTACCTCTAGTCAGCATGGACCTAGAGTTTGGCAGAACTGCCAAGGAGGGAATTAAGGCTGAAACAAAAGGAGGCAGTGGGTTTAAGAATGGGAGTTTGAGCACCTAATCAACGTCCCTGTTCAATAAAGTAGATTTGTCTACAATAATTTCATACATAGACCATGAGGTTACAAAGATAAGTCTCTCTTACCTTTGATTGAGACCCCCAAAGTTTGATTTCTTTAGAATTGGATGTTTAATAAGGAATTAGGTAAAATAAATACATTTTTAAGCCCCATACAATACAAATATTTAGGTTAAATGTGTTTATCCGTCTGTCTATGTCACTGGACTGAGGGCTTCTTGAATGTAGAGACCATTTTCTCATTCATTCACCAGATATCTAAGTACCTAATATATGTCAGACTCTGGTCTAGTGCCAGAGATATACTAGGGAAGAAAATGAGCTAAATTTCTGCCAACATGGAGCTCAAAATCAATTAAAACCCAGTATATATATTGTATGGCAGGCTGTGCTAATATGGTGAACCATAAAGCAGGGAAAAGGGAGTCCCAGGGCTCAGGAGTGTAGGTTTGGGGTTGAGTGGAGAGGGAGGGCCTGTCAAACAGGATGGCATTTGGAAAGTGGTCTGCAGTCATGGGGAAACAAACCAGCACCAAAGCCCTGAAGCAGGTGTGTGCTTGGCACGTTGAGAAAGGCCAGAGGGGTTATGAGCAGGAGAGTGTTCTGGCTGCTGTCTTGAGCAAGAACTGAAGCAAGAGAGACTTAGTAAGAGGTAATGGCAGTAACTCAGAAAAGGCATGCTGAAGGCTTGGGCCAGGGTGTTAGCATTTGATGGGGTGAAATGTGGTTGGATATTTCAAAGGCAGAGCTAACCAGGTTTGCTGATGGTTTTGAATGTGAGTAAGAAAGAACTCAAAGATAGCTTTTACAAGCTTTTACAACTAGAAGGATTTATTTTCCATAGGGGAAGACTATTAAAATATGGATCTGGATGTGCATAGTAGAGGAAATCAGGAGTTTGATTTTGGGTATGTTAAGTTTGGGGTATTTCTTAAGACATCTAAGTAGAGATGTTAAATAAGCATAAAGTGGAATGACTTAGAGCAGAAGTCAGCAAATTTTTCTGTAAAGGGCCAGATGGTAAATGTTGTAAGCTTTGCAGGCCACGTATGGTTTCTGTTGCAGCTACTCAACTCTGCCACTGTAAGATGAAAGCAGCCGTAGCCAATATGTCAATGAACAAGTGTGACTGTGTTCCAATTTATGGACACTGAAGTTTGAATTTCATATAATTTTCACGTCATGAAATACTCTTCTTTTGTCTCTACCCCCCTCCCCGCCCCAACTGTTTAAAAACGTACAACCATTCTTAGGACTATGTAAAATCAGGTGGCGGGCTGCATTTGACCCCTGAGTTGTAGTCTGCAGAACCCTGGTTTAGAGCCCAGACTCTGACATCACTTGGCTTGGATTCAGATCCCTGAACTGGCATTTACCTGCTCAGTATCTCAGAGCATCTTACTTAAACTTCGTTTCCTCAGCTGTGAAACAAGAATATAATAGTTACTTACCTCACTAGTTTGTTAAATGAGGTAATTCTCATCAAGCACCTCTAATAGTGTCCAGCACAGAGTAACCACTCGGTCCACAGTAGCTCATATTTTCCTTCTGTCCTTCCAGAGCACCGTACCTGACAGAGTTAGTAAACGTAAGCTGAATAAAGTGAATGAGAGTGCAAGTTTTAGGGTGGTTTCCCACACCTCATGATAGTTTTCTTTGCCGTCAAGTATAACTATGCTAGGTACCTTTTGAATTTGTCACTGATCACTGTTAGGTACAAGAAAAGGCACTGAAAAATATTTGCCCATTTCACGTAGATCCACCAATTTGATGGAGACAATTCAGTGATGGGGGTGAGGGTCTGAGAGGGTTTGTTCTAAGCAGATTGAACTGGTCTGCTCTGCAGCTAACTATTGCTTTTGGCCTCAGGTTAGAACAAGTGGTAGAAGATCAGGTAGATATAGGATGATGCTGTCAAATCATTGTGATTACTGTCTTCGTACATAGGCAAAATATGTACTTTTTTCCTTTTTTGATGATAAGACTGGAAAGTAGTGTTATATTAGGATTTTAAGTGAAAGCTGAGAAGCACTAGTGAGCTTAGAAGAATCCTGAGGTGGAATAATCACACTGTACTATTAGTTAAGACTTAGTAACTCCACTTTCTGTGGCAGAAAGAAAGCTGGACTAGGAGTCAGAAGGCATGGCTTTGTCATCTGGTTATTTGACAGTTCACCTAATCTGTTGTAGTCTCTGGTTCTTCATCTATAAAGTGGAAATAATACTCTGTTCTTTGCTCACCTTTGTGAGTTAGTGGGGGAACCAGATAAGATGATACATTTGAAAGCCCCTTGAAAACTGGAAAGAACTTAACAGATATAAACTGTTACCATTAGAGAATATTTACTTACTTTCCATCATGTACAAGATACCAATACTCATAAAATTAGTATTATTCAACTTCATGGTGTCTTCTGCCCATTTCTATACAATCCTGTTTTCGTTTATCACTGCCATTCCTAAAGTACCTAAGTTGAATTTTGTCCAATTGGATTTCATCTAGGAGTATTTGAGAGACGGTTAGGTCTACAATGATGAAGGATTTTCTGGACTTAACGCAAAAAATTGTAAAAAGAGTTTTTCTTGTGATGATGGTGAAAAGTCCAGTGTCTAACCATTTTTTTTAGGAATTCTGCACACTTCGTGTTAGAAGCTATGGAAGTGCTGAATACAAGAGTGCATAATGTAAGAAAAAATAATGATGATATTATGATAACTTGCAGAATCATTTAACTTACCCTGAAATCCAGCTTGCCTGTGGTTTAAAAGTAGAGATAAATACGTATCTTTCTACATTTTAACCAAGTGAAATGAGGAAACCATAAACTAGATATCAGGTGGCATACCATTACTGGAGAGGGGACTTCGAGTCTTTTACAGAATCATTCCAAGGATTTCTAAGATCACCTTACCATCTGCCCATCAACTAGATTAACACACAGTAATTATGTCCATCATCACTTTTTGATGACTCATCATCTTAGTACTTGAACCATTCGTTGGTATTGACTTGATGCAAATTTCTTTTGAGTCTGAACCCAAGTCTACTGAGCATGTGAAACACATTCAGTTTCTGTAGCACAGCTTGGTTTGCCTGTTGGATCTGTTTCAATAAACACTTTATCAATCACATATTCTCTGTGTGAATGGAGCTTTCTCCTCCCGGGTATTTATATTAGCTAGTTCACCAGGAGTCTGAGATAATTTTCTTCTTTCACTAACTCTTGAGGAATAATGTGTTTCACCCTTCTTAGAACCAGTATTCCAAAGCAGCAACTCGACTGAGAAAGAAGGTGAAAGTCGTTTGAAAAGTTTTTCAAGTGCTTACTTCATTGTAAATGTTGCCAGCTTTATCAAACAACACTAACATAGATGTGAAGTATACTTATATTTTAAGAATGTTAGAGGGATCGCGTTTAGGTGTGTGGCCTGACTGAAGGCGACTCGAGTATTGATTCCTGATTGTTGATGTTAGAGACGTGGGGAGTATTAATTCCTGACTGGTGGTTTGATGAGAGGAAGCCCAGGGCAGCTTTCAAAGAGAAAGGTCTTAAATGTCCTTACCTGAGGCGCTCAGGGAATTCTCCATAGTGCTTTATACACCTCTCTTTATGATGTCACATTTATGATAATTGTGGTTAGTTATTTGTGTTTATCTTGTAAACTCCTTGAGGGCAAAGGTCATTTTCTTATTTCTGTGTTTTCCACAACTCACATAGTAGGAGTTGAGTGAATGAGTCCTGGCTTTGCTAAGCTTAGACCGTAAAGTTATGTCTAAGCAGTTAGTGTACAGTTTGTAAATATCCACAAAACATTTAGTATCTTCTTCACTAGTCGTTTAATAGTTTAAATGTGTCCCATGAGAAAATCAAGTTTGTTTGAATATCTTGATGTTATTTATAGCATCGTCATCATCGTAGTAGCTCACAATAACATTTATTGAGCACTTACATTGTGCTAGGCACTTGGCATGGATTATGTCTTTTTATTCTTACAAACAGCCCTATGAGGCTGTCAACCCTGTTGTTTAGATGAAGATCCTAATGCTGCAAGTAACTTGCCCAAGAATGCACAGCCCAACTGTGACCTGGATTTGAGCCAGCTCCAACACCTGAGCTTAGCTGTTACCCAGTACTATCTTTAATGTTGGTCAATTCTGCACTTAAGTAGGTAAATCCTGCTGATGGTTTTGTTAGTTCTTTAGGTGATAAGTTAGCTCTTCCTGGCTTCAAATACAACTTTTAAGGTCCTGATCTTAAAATTGGATTAATGCTACCTCATAACCTAAACTGTTAAGTATTCAAAATGCGTAACTTTCTCTCCAGGATTTGGCACTTCCTGGGAAAATTTGACCAAAAGGGAATAAATAAGGTCTTATTACCTAGCAGCTACAGCATGATACCCCTAAAAGTTATTTTAATATCTAATTGTGCTGCTTTTACCTTGAAATAAGAAATTCATATTCAGTCAAGCAGTTTGCAGATGTTTTTTGGCCAGCCCCAGTGGCTTAGTGGTTAAGTTCAGCATGCTGTACTTTGGCGGCCTGGGTTTGGTTCCCAAGTGCAGACCTACACCACTCTGTTAGTGGCCATGCTGTGCTGGCAGCCCACATGCTACAAAAGAAATTGAGGAAGATTGGCACAGATGTTAGCTCAGGGCAAATCTTCCTCAGCAAAGAAAAGAAAGAAAAGAAAAAAAGAAAATGTTTTTGAAGCATTCATTCATATGTTCATAGCATTGCTATGGGAAAGATAACAAATTTTGCTACTTTTAATAAACTGTTTCGATGGTTATTTCATTGGAGTCTAGATTGGCTGCATGTTCTTCTGGAAAATGTGTGTTTTCCAGTAGTCGATGCCCTATGGGAGGGAAGGGAGAGGAAGGACCAAGGCCGTAGTATTTAGAGGGTGAAGTCTAGATTCTCCCAGGGATTGTGCAGTATGAAGGATCCCTTTTGCCCCAGGACATCTTGGAGACATGAGTTCTTTGATGATTAGTGTGTCTTGCATAACTTCTCAATTATGAACTTGAATTGATTTGCTCTGCTGAATCCACTTTGCTCTTGGCGTTCGTAAGAATGGTGGGGTTTGGCACAGCATGAAGAGAGCTCTAAAAGCCCTGGTGGCTTGAGGAGCTGAGGGAGATCAGAGAGCTTAGATACAGTTACAATGTTCAGAGCCACAGGATAGTGGAGTTTGTATTGCTTTCAGTTGACAGGCTCCACTGGATATCAGCAGCTATTTGCCTACACGCTGCAGTCAATTCCATACAATTAAGAAGGAGAGGGAATTGTAGAAGCTGGACAGTAGAGAGTAATGCACAGAGTATGGTGAAAAATAAATTGTCATTAAGAAGAAAAGTACTTCCCTAGTTCCTCACCTGTGGAGAGAGTTGCTAATTAAATTCTAAGGTCATGCTTACATCAAATGAGCAGTTTTTAAAAGCCTGTTACATATAGTGGGTGGCGTATCTACTATTGTATCATAAAATGTTGGCTTATCTGTATGATTAATTGGCTTTTTTGGTTGCTTGATTTCTTCTTTGTCAATTAGTACCATCGTTTCTGTATTCCTCTGTGCAAAGCTTGAGGGAAAAATAATGCCAACAATGATAATAAAGAGAAATGACAACAGAACAGATTATTGTCAGCCCAGTGTGCTCCTTATGGGAAGAAATTATTATACATTTTTACTACCAGATGAAGTCTGTCATTGTAAAAATATTTCGTTGAGTGAAGCTAGGTCAGCGTTTTCAAGGGATTAATAAAAGATAGAATCACAGTTAGACCGTAACATCTGAGATACTAAAACATAAGCAATCTTTTTGGGGGTAGGGCAATAATTTAATAAAATCAATTTATGGGATAAAAAATCTCTTTGATATTTTCCCCCTCAGGTGCTTTCTTTTTTTTTTATTGAGTTAATGATAGGTTACAATCTTGTGAAATTTCAGTTGTACGTTAATGTTTGTCATTCGTGTTGTAGGTGCACCACTTCACCCTTTGTGCCTACCCCCCACCCCATCTTTCCCCTGGTATCCACTAAACTGTTCTTAGTCCACATTTTTAAATTCCTCATATGAGTGGAGTCATACACAGATTATCCTTCTCCAGCTGGCTTATTTCACTTAACATAATTCCCTCAAGGTCCATCCATGTTATTGCAAATGGGATGATTTTGTTCTGTTTTGCAGCTGAGTAGTATTCCATTGTATATATGTACCACATCTTCTTTATCCATTCGTCTGTTGATGGGCACCTAGTTTGCTTCCATGTCTTGGCTATTGTAAATAATGCTGCAGTGAACATTGGGGTACATAGGACTTTTGGGATTGCTGACTTCAAGCTCTTTGGATAAATACCCAGTAGTGGGATGGCTGGATCATATGGTAGTTCTATTTTTAATTTTTTGAGGAATCTCCATACTGTTTTCCATAGTGGCTGCACCAGTTTGCATTCCCACCAGTAGTGTATGTGGGTTCCTTTTTCTCCACAACCTCTCCAACATTTGTTACTTTTAGTTTTAGATATTTTTGTCATTCTAATGGGTGTAAGGTGATATCTTAGTGTAGTTTTGATTTGCATTTCCCTGATGATGAGCGATGATGAGCATCTTTTCACGTGCCTATTGGCCATCTGTATATCTTCTTTGGAGAAATGTCTGTTCATGTCTCCAGCCCATTTTTTGATTGGGTTGTTTGATTTTTTGTTGTTGAGTTGTGAGAGTTCTTTATATATTATGGATATTAAGCCTTTATCAGATATATGACTTGCAAATATTTTTCCCAGTTAGTGGGTTGTTTTTTTGTTTCAATCCTGTTTTCATTTGCCTTGAAGAAGCTCTTTAGTCTGATGAAGTCCCATTTGTTTATTCTTTCTATTGTTTCCCTTCTCTGAGAAGGCATGGTGTCCGAAAAGATCCTTTTAATACTGATGTTAAACTGTGTACTGCCTACGTTTTCTTCTAGAAGCCTTATTGTTTCAGGTCTCACCTTTAGGTCTTTGATCCATTTTGAGTTTATTTTGGTGAATGGTGAAAAAGAATGGTCAATTTTCATTCTTTTACCTGTGGCTTTCCAGTTTTCCCAGCACCATTTGTTGGAAAGACTTTCTTTTCTCCATTGTATGCCCTCAGCTCCTTTGTCGAAGATAAGCTGTCCATAGATGTGTGGTTTTATTTCTGGGCTTTCAATTCTGTTCCATTGATCTGTGCACCTCTTTCTGTACCAGTACCATGCTGTTTTGATTACTGTAGCTTTGTAGTATGTTTTGAAGTCAGGGATTGTGATGCCTCTGATTTTGTTCTTTTTTCTCAGGATTGCTTTAGAAATTCGGGGTCTTTTGTTGCCCCATATGAATTTTAGGATTCTTTGTTCTAATTCTGTAAAGAATGTCATTGGGATTCTGATTGGGATGGTGTGGAATCTGTAGATTGCTTTAGGTAGAACGGACATTCCAATCCATGTACATGGAATGTCTTTCCATCTCCTTATGTCGTCATCCAATTCTCTCAGAAAGGCCTTGTAATTTTCATTATATAGATCCTTCACTTCCTTAGTTAAATTTACCCCAAGGTATTTTATTCTTTTTGTTAAGATTGTGAATGGTATTGTGTTCTTGAGTTCTTTTTCTGTTAGTTCGTTATTGGAGTATAGAAATGCTACTGATTTATGCAAATTGATTTTGTACCCTGCAACTTTGCTGTAGTTGTTAATTACTTCTAAGAGTTTTTCAATGGATTCTTTGGGGTTTTCTATATATAAGATCATGTCGTCTGCAAACAGCGAGGGTTTCACTTCTTCTCTCCCTATTTGGATTCCTTTTATTCCTTTTTCTTGCTTGATTGCTCTGGCCAGGACCTCCAGTACTATGTTGAATAAGAGTGGTGATAGAAGGCATCCTTGTCTCGTTCCTGTTTTTAGGGGGATGGCGTTCAGTTTTTGCCCATTGAGTATGATGTTGGCTATGGGTTTGTCATATATGGCCTTTATTATGTTGAGGTAGTTTCCTTCTATGCCCATTTTGTTCAGAGTTTTTATCATAAATGGCTGTTGGATCTTGTCAAATGCCTTCTCTTTATCTATTGAGATGATCATGTGGTTTTTATTCCTCAGTTTGTTGATGTGGTGTATCACGTTGATTGATTTGCGGGTGTTGAACCATCCCTGTGTCCCTGGTATGAATCCCACCTGATCATGATGTATGATCCTTTTGATGAATTACTGAATTCTGGTTGCCAAAATTTTGTTTAGAATTTTTGTATCTATGTTCATCAGTGACATTGGCTTGTAGTTCTCTTTTTCCGTGGTGTCCTTGTCAGGTTTTGGTATCAGCATGATGTTGGCCTCATAGAATGTGTTAGGAAGTGTTCCATCTTCCCTAATTTTTTGGAATAGCTTGAAAAGGATAGGTATTAAATCCTCTCTGAAAGTTTGGTAGAATTCCCCAGGAAAGCCATCTGGTCCTGGGGTGTTATTCTTTGGGATGTTTTTGATTGCTGTTTCAATCTCTTTCCTTGTGATTGGTCTGTTCAAATTGTCTGCCTCTTCTTGAGTGAGCTTTGGGAGATTGTAGGAGTCCAAGAATTTATCCATTTCCACTAGGTTATCCGTTCTGTTGGCATATAGTTTTTCGTAGTATTCTCTTATAATCCGTTGTATTTCTGCAGAGTCTGTTGTTATTTCTCCTCTTTCATATCTGATTTTGTTTATTTGAGCTTTCTCCCTTTTTTTCTTTGTAAGTCTGGCTAGGGGTTTGTCAATTTTATTTATCTTCTCAAAAAACAAGCTCTTTGTTTCATTGATCGCTTCTACTGCCTTTTTTGTTTCAATAGTATTTATTTCTGCTCTGATTTTTATTATTGCTCTCCTTCTGCTGACTTTGGGCTTTATTTGTTCTTTTTTCTCTAGTTCAGTTAGGTGTAGTTTAAGATTGCTTATTTGGGATTTTTCTTGTTTGTTAAGATGTGCCTGTATTGCGGTGAATTTTCCTCTTAATACAGCTTTTGCTGTATCCCATGTGAGTTGGTATGGCATGCTATCATTTATATTTGTTTCCAGGTATTTTTTGATTTCTTCTTCAATTTCTTCAGTGATCCATTGCTTGTTCAGTAGTGTGTTGTTTAGTCTCCACATCTTTGTGCCTTTCTCAGCTTTTTTCTTGTAATTAATTTCTAGCCTTATGGCATTATGATCTGAGAAGATGCTTGTTATTATTTCAATTTTTTTAAATTTGTAGAGGCTTCCCTTGTTTCCCAACATATGGTCTATCCTTGAGAATGTTCCATGTGCGCTTGAGAAGAATGTGCATTCAGCTCTTTTAGGGTGAAGTGATCTATATATGTCTATTAAGTCCAATTGTTTTAGTTCTTCATTTAGCTCCACTATTTCCTTGTTGATTTTCTGTCTGGATGCTCTGTCAATTGATGTGAGTAGGGTGTTGAGGTCCCCTACTATTATTGTGTTGTTTTTAACATCTTCCTTTAGATCTGTTAATAGTTGCTTTATGAATCTTAGTGCTCCTGTGTTGGGTGCATAGATATTTATAAGCGTTATTTCTTCTTGATGAAGTGTCCCTTTGATCACTATATATTGTCCCTCTGTGTCTCTCTTTACCCCTCAGGTGCTTTCTAAAGAGTTGTCAGTGATTCTGGGTCATATGGGTAGCTTATATACACTAAATTATTGTGTATGCTTTGGCCATGCAATGTGACAGCAAAATTAACACAATAGTTAAAAGCATAACTTTGCGGTAGATATGCCTCGGTAGGTTATGCCAGTTTGCATTTGTCAACCGAAAGACATATATTATTCCTTTGACACTTGGAAATTTTGTACTGGCTTCCTCATTCACCTTGAAATCAAGCAGATTCCCTGTGGTTTCTGTAGTTACTGAGAGTTACGGAAACAGACGAAGTTCTCTGGTCCAGGAGTTAGGACGTTGAAGGTAATGGAAGCCAATGCCACTTTTAATGTAATGCCATTACACATAACAGGTTTCAGGAAAGTGGATTGCAGTGTGTACCTTGAGTTGCTCACAATTTTTTTATCATTAACAAGAAATTTTAGATGTTAATTGTGAGGTAGAGAAATTCATAGGGCCCAATGTCACCATATCTTTTGTCAATATAATTGACAGTTACTTGTACCTTAGGGTTGAAGATGGAAACCTTTTGCACTCTTACCTGCCTCCCTAAAGGAAGTTTACTATTGCAGATATTCCAGAAGCAGCAAGCAGGATGGACTTTTTTTCTGTTCTGTTCTCTGGAGGAAAAAAAAAATCAATGCAGTATAGTAGATGTGGGGGTCTTATCCTTAATTCATTATTCAACAAGTCTTCCAAACACATTGGCCTTTCTGTTAGCCTCTCTGAACTTTCTAATGGGAAATGTGGTTTCAGTAACCTTGAAATGCTTTTTTAATCTTGCTTTAGGGATATGAGATTTTTTTCTAGGGTGAGCTGTTAAAAGTGCATCCCATTAAAATGATCCCCTTAACTGGAGCCGGTTTTTCTGTGCCTAACTTTAGAGGAGAGATTTGCAAATCACGGGATCAGCACTTAATTTGGGGCTCTATTTATCATGTAGGCTGTCAAGAAGTATTAACTTTAAGGTAAGATGAGAACATGGAGTACAAAGCAACGAGCTGATGGCACACAGTACACCAGGTATTAAATAGCATTATCCATCCTGCTTGCTACAGTAAATAGGATTTCACTATTATGATGTGTCAGGGCTTTCAGTGAAATCAAATTTACAAGACACTAAACTGCCATCCTCTCTGCTGAGCAGCTTTATTCTAGGATCTTGCTTTCATATTAATCCTGTTGGTAGGAAATACTTGTACCAATTGTGCATGGAAATTATAATTTAATGATCTCTTCCTTTTCTCTATTCAGAGCCTAGAATGGACCACTGTGCTTTGCAGTGATAGCCCCAGGGCTCTGAGGAAGAGATAATGTACAGTTCAGCTTTAAAGCCCAGGATGGCCTTTTTGTGAGTGCTTGTAATGATCATAAGTGCCAAGATGCCAGCAATGTGGGTTGCATACTTCCTCAACTCTTCACATTTCCTTTACCTTGTGAAAGACTATACAGTAAAATAATTAGATTCTGTTTACCGTGACAGTTTTTTAAAACAGTATTCCACTCAAATGTATAAAGGCAAGGTAAGAAATAAAAGGTTATGAAATCCAGGGAAAATTAATTCCACTTTTAAAGATTCTGTTCATTTTGTCTGGGGAGGCTCAGCAGGCTGTTTTATTTGGAAAAAAATTAGTACCCCCTTTCCTTTCTTTGGGATATTTTCTTGCTATTGATAAGAATATTGCAGCTAGGAAGTCATTCTGTGTTTCCTGTGTATGTGATTGAAAATGAGCTAAATCTCTTGATTTTTCTTTGCATTCACTTTTTAATAATTAGTGATTGTTTTGCTTCTTGATGTTTGTTTGTTTATAAATTTCAAATGTAGTCCATTTAGGCTGACCAGCCAATGCTTATTTCCCTATTTTACTGACTGAAAAATTAAAATACATGACTGTTAAGTTTTTTAAAGGAAATTGCAGGGCTGGTGTTAGAAAATGCTCTTCAATCCCGGTTTTATGTTCAAACCATGAGCCAGCTGTGCCTCTATAAGGGATTATGTGTCAACACATTAGCTTCAGTTAGAAAGATATATGTATCATTAAAACATTTGCAAATAATATTAGCTCGTAACATCATCAAATAAGAAGTGCCTGCATCTGAGCTTGGCATATAAAGCAGGTTTGTACAGTAGAGTCAACATTTAATGAAAGGAATCCAAATCCAGTAGGGCCACAAGACTAAGATAGAATTTTGACCTTGGTCATTCTTATCAGAATTTTGAGGGGCTAGAAGGAGTCATCGACATTCACCATTCATTCAAAAACACATTTATTAAACTCCTCCAGTGAGCCAGCACTGTACATAGATATAGTGATGAATACAAATGGCACAAACACCTGTTGGCACTGGTACAAAGCTCTGATTGCCACAGTGGCTCCATGGAGGCTGTGCCATACTGTTATTTTCCAGAGCAGAAATGTTTTGTGTGGAGTAGCGGCTACTTTTGTCCATGAAAGGTCCAAAGATCATGAGATTTAGAGGGAAATTCAGTGGGTTGGAGAGATCCATCAGGTTAAATGCTCAGATGAAGACCCAATGAACTGGTTGCCTCAAATAGCTGTCTTTGAAAATAAATATAAAATATGTAAATTCCATGAAGACCAGAACTATTTCCCCTTTGATCACCGTGATAGTACTTAGCACATAATAGGCACTAGATAACTTTTTAAAATTAATGTGTTTGTTAAGGAGTGGGGTGGGTTCCATGGCCAAATAATTTAGAGGAATGTTAAGTTTCACTGAGCTGAACAGATTTCTTTACTGTAGGCCTTCTCAGAGTTTGTATACATTCAGAGCTTCCAAGATGAGGGTACTGCATGCCATGTTTTAGAATTATACTCAAACTATAGAATCTTTTTTCAAGAAACATTAACTTATCCCAGCACACCATCTCAGATTTGCTGTGCCCAGCATAATGCCAGTACCTACCTTTTTGAGTGCTTCCTGATTTGCATCCTGGGATGCAGAGGTCAAGAAGCCATAGAATTTCATTAATACAGTTCCTAATTTGAGGGCTTCTGAGGACCGGAACCCTCCTAGAATTGCCTTCGTTTACACTGTGTTGCAAAAGGGATAGACAGGTGAGCAAGAGGCAGAAGGATTCTAAAGGTCCTCTACAGTGGGCCTTGTTCTCACTCTTTATTCTCTTCATAATCTCTAGTCTCTCTAAGAGTCTTTCAGGAAACTATACCCATATTATCTCAGTTTTGTATTTAATATTCACAGTCCCAATTCAAGCTTGCATTATTCCAGGCTCCTTACAATTTGGGAATGAGGAGTAGTGGAGTTTTGCTGGGCGCACCTCAGGACCCAGAATCATGCCCATTAACCCAAGAGTTGTACATCTTTATGTGAAGAATCAGGCACGGGGGCTCAGCAGAATGCCACTAAGGATCTAGGGTCCGAATAGGAATTTCTTCCCTTTCATAAAATGAAGTAGGGTGGTAATCAAATTAAATAAATATTTTAATGATCACTGTGGATCTTTAAAAATCTTTCCACAAGTGTTTACCAAGATCTGGAGCTGAAGGAACAAGGAAAAAGAGATGTATTAACACCTTCCATTCCTTCAGAGCCTCGAGTTTTCTGTGACCCTTCAGAGGAGTTTATAGGATGGGCTATTATTTGGTGAGGAAGAGCAGTAACGTTTCCTTTCGTAGGTCAGAGAGTGTGGTCTTTGCATCCGTGAGTGAAATTGAGTGAAGGTCAACAACCACATGCTCTGTAATTTCATTTGCCTTCAGAGACAGTTAAGAACAAGAGTTCAGGGAGCATAGTGTGGTCACAGCACTGCGCCCTCACCACCTGTGGTTTTCACAGAAGATCTGTGAGAGCAGGAACCGTGTCTGTTCACTGCTGTATCCCCAGCCCTGGAACAGTGCCTCACACGTAGGTACTGTGCATATCTTTGTTGAGTAAATGAATAAAGGAGTTTTCAGCAGCTGAAAGGCTTTAATCTCAAAAACAGCCCATGTAATTCAGATACGCATCTTCTAGGTTGCTTAGTGTGCCCCTTACCTCAAGTTACACCTTATCCTACAGGTTTTTACAGAGAGTCAAGGCGAGGGTCCTTCTGCTCCAGTCGCGCCAGCTGCTGATGTTAGTGCAACTGCATGTGTTATTTACATAAAATTCAACGTCAGTGCAGATACCACTTTTTTTTTTTTTTAAGATTTTTTTTTCCTTTTTCTCCCCAAAGCCCCCCCGGTACATAGTTGTGTATTCTTCGTTGTGGGTTCTTCTAGTTGTGGCATGTGGGATGCTGCCTCAGCGTGGTCTGATGAGCAGTGCCATGTCCGCGCCCAGGATTCGAACTAACGAAACACTGGGCCGCCTGCAGCGGAACGCGCGAACTTAACCACTCGGCCACAGGGCCAGCCCCCAGATACCACTTTTTGAACAAACTTTTGAAGTAAATTATATCATATGGCCTAAGTGATATTCTTATCCATTACTTTTATATGACTTTAGTGGGGAGGTAATCAATGTTATCCACAAGCCCTGCCCTGAATAGAATACCCAGCCTTATGTATTATCCTAAAACTTGGCTTAGGGTGAAAAGGCTCCTGGGTACTTTGTATTGAGGACATTCTTGCTATTGGCCAAGAAATATATCGGTGTCAGTATCATCAGCCTCATTGTTACAACAGCTACCATCTGTTGAAGGATTATTATAAGCCAGTCAGTGTATGAAATGATACGGCACCGTCATTTTAACCCCAGCACAGACCTTTAGGGGAAGGTATTTTTCTCTCTTCCTCACACAACCAGTTGTTGATTTTGTTGTGGAGGCTCAGAGACATCAAGTAACCTGCCCTAAGTTTCCAGCCAGTGCAGCCAGGCCTCTGTCTTCCTCCTCACTAACAGCCTTTCCTTCTGTGTGACCAGTGGTAGACTATAATACTCCTGTGAGGCTTTCTGGCCTTACATTTATTATGCAATTTCACTCCCCTTCACCCACTTTAAGAAGATTTTTGGTGGAAGTGGGCATGACGTTTTTTGTTCAGAGCACAAGAGTTACGTGACAGATTCTCAGCTGAGTTTCCCTTAGCAACTTTTGTACTTCTTTTGTAAGCTAAGCACCAGTAGTCTTACTTAATAGGGGATTGTGTTCCACAGTAAAGAGAAGTTGCACCAGTTTCATTATAGAGCGTGGTCAAATGATAAATACAATTAGTATGGTGAAGTGCATAGGCTAAACTGACAGGAAAGATGCTGAAAGTAAGGAAACAGTAAAGGATCTGTGGATTGGGCCTTACTCCTCTGAGAGGAGGGAGGGAAAAGAAGGTGGCCTGAGAAATACCATGGGGAAAATAACCAGAAGTCAAAATTGTAAGCCAAGCTAGATCAGCTGAGGTACTGGTGAGACAGCATGCTGCCGACGCCGAGAGTGATCCTCTTCTAGCTCCTGCTGCTGCGAGCACTTCTGCCCCACCTTCTTCCTTTACCATGTCCCTCTTTGCAGAATCATTTCTGGTAGATCTCTGAAGTAGCCCTTGAACCACTGTATCTACAGCGGCGCAGCCTGCTGATTGGCCTGCTGTTTGGATTGTGTACGTGTGGAATCTTGCAGCATAAACGTCCTGCAAATTTAGATTGTAATCACACAAATAGCAGTTTACTGTCAGTTTCCTTTCTCTAGTTTAAGGCCAGAGAGATTCCTCCTATCCTAGAGCTATTTGAATTTCAACTCAGTGGCATCCCTAGGCTCTGCCTCAGAATTAACCCGAGTAATTAGTAAATCTCAGAAATACACCAGTCAACTACCCTTACGTCCTTCCTGCATTTAACCTCCTGTGATGGCTTTCCATCTGCTGCTTCAGTGTTGCTCACTGGGAAATCCCCAAGCTTGCTGTCTTTCTGCATACATTGCTCTGCCAGGTGTTATTAGGGGATGGTGACCACCTAAACTATGTGCCCCGATCTCGTGCATGGTAGATACCTGTGACACATGGAGTGACTAAGTGAGACACAGTTTACCTCTAATATCTCATCACTCCTCCTTGCCTGTTTTCCTCTTCTTTATATTAGTATTTCTAGAACTTAATCGTAATGTGGTTTCTGCCTTGCCTAGATGGACTGTAGGTTACCTGAGGCAGAGAGTGAAAATGGAAATGAGAGAAGAGTGGTCCAAGAGTTAAGATCCTTGGGTTATCTTCTTGGGTGGGCAATCCATGTGTTGAGAAGATCTGTCTTTCTGTTTATCTAGCCATTGTTAAAATGAAAATGTAACTAGAACTACAATGAGTGTTTCTTTAGTTCAAGAAAAATAATGCATAGTAAATTGTGAACTGTCTATTCTCTCATGATGCAGTTGCTGTAAACTGTAGAAATTTGGCAGACATTCCTAGAACTATTTGTTAAAATTCAATAGCATGTAATTAAAGACAGAGACTGCCATTTCTCTGTTGGGTACATTAAGAAATTATATTACATATCATTTGGATTTGAACCTGAACTTGGTTCCCAAAAGAATAATGCCAAAAGACAAAAGGGTAAATATTTTAGTCTAAATAGAGGCACAAGTTATATAAAGTAACTACATTTACAGAAATATCGGTTATACTCTAGCTATTTAAGAGTAATTATGCAAAAGATAGTTTTTGAATGAATATTTCTTTAGAAGTAGCCAAATGGAAACAGCAATTATGATGAAATTCTGTATTTCAAGGCTTGCCAGCCAACAAAACAAGATTGCCGATGTTTTAAGCCTGTGCTGACTGATGATTAAAACCAATATTAACACAACAACCTGGATGCTATATTAGTGAAATGGAATATTTTATAGACACATAAAAGTTGACTGCTCCTTGGACTTTAACGTTCATTCAATACAGAAGTACACTTGTTCAGACAAGGAAACAGAAAGCTAGAGGTTTAAAAATTGGTCTTATGTAGTCTGGGAAGGGAGTGGTGACAGTGTTTACCTAGTTGTTATTATTGTCTCAACAAACAGTTTCTAAGTCGGTAAATGAGTATTTATTTAGTCTCCTAGAACTGATTCGTGTTGGAATGGTCATCCCAAATTTTGCAGAGGTGACTGAAATATAATGACTACTAGTTTTGTTCATATCATGGTATAAAGCAGGCATGCAGTAGTTTTTAAATTAATTGCTGTACTGAAAGAAAGAAATTTTCAGTAGAACTTACCTGATTTATTCTCTCAGAAAAAAGGACAACTAACCTGCTGATTTGTTCCACTTGCTAATTTCTACATACCCACAGTGTCGTAAAGCAGTAATTCCCAAAGACTTGTCTCTCCGTCTTTTCATAATTACGTGAGATATTTAATAACCCCAGACTTCAGAATGTTAGGGAGGATGGGCTTCGATGATTCTGGAATGCATCAAAGTCTTGGGGTCCCTCTCTCAGCAGACCTCAAGATGAAGATGACATTAACGAAAAGGGGATATGGATTCAAATGTTAGACCTCCTACTTATTGGCTGCTTGTCTGTTGAAACACAGTGTAACCCATTTCACCCTGAGAGCCCTCATCTGTATGTGGCTTTTATAACATACTTCTTGAGGGTGTGGAGATGAAATAAGATACTATATGTGAATTTGTGTGGATATTAAATTAGCGTAACATCAGCTATCATCAGCAGTCTCCACCATCTAGAAGGTTGATAATTACATGCTCTTTGAGGTAACTTGTTGGGGAAGAAAAAAAAACATTTATCCATTATTTTGTTATGTTGAAATGTTATATTGAATTTTGCCAGAAGGAATAGAATCATTAGCTCAATTATAGAACTCTTTTGTAATATAGAAATAAAAAAACCAAAAAACTACAATTAGGCCTACATAATCTTTCAGATTTTCAGGGCTCTTTAATGTACTTCACTTTATTAGATAAAATGGGATTTCTCTTGTACATATTTCCCTTCAAACTTGGCAGACTCTGTATATCAGAGATGGTAATCTGGACACTTTGGTGCACTCAAGCTTATGTCTTTCTTTCAACCTTCATGTTTTGAGCAGAAAATCAAAAGAATCTTTGATTAGAATCCTTATCTGGTTAGAATCTTTGTCCATTTAGTTGAATGCATAGAAGCCCAGCTGATGGGTGGGAAATTAGGAACAAAACACAACAAAACAGAACTGGTTGAACTTCACTTCTCCGGGTTAAAAATGGTGTTTTTATTAAACCCTTAGATATTGTAATATTGGAGTCCAGCTCCTCAAGGCTAGGTAGGGACTAGAAACCCAAAGATGAAGAGGCTGGGTTCCAAAGGTGTGCGGTGGGGAAGCGTAGAGATACGGCTTTAAGGAAGTTGCTGGGGTGGAGAAGACTGTAGAATCTAGAGGAAGGACTATGCAGGGATTCCTTTACTAATGTGCTACGAGCACGGGTCTGTTGCTTTTTTTTAAGTTTGTGTTTTGTTTTAATCTTCCATTGGAAGTTTGTGACGTAGAATATCAATGCAGAACAAGGATTCATTTTTTGCTGTCATTTTTGAGTGTCTTGTAGAATTTTTTTATTTAGCTAATAAGTACAGAATGAGGGTTTTTTTTTCATCTTCTCTATTATCTATTAAAATGGAATGGATGATAAGGAGGAGAAAGCATGAAAGCATGGATGAGGACAGGTCCTGGGCTGTGTTGGGTCAAGAGCAAGGTGACATGCATTAAAAAAATCAGAAGAGTGATTCCTTGACAGGCACTTGTCTTCTAATGATAGATTTCACGGTTAGGAATATTCGTAGGTATAAGGGTCCTTTTTTTTGAAAAATGAGACTTGTATCTTGGATTGTATTCCTGAGAGGCAGAAAACATTTCTAGTGGGGTTATGGCTTCAGGAAAATGGCAGTGGGATATTGATATCAATCATGTAGATTTCATTTCTACAGAAAAATGCACTGGGTCACACTTAATTCTGGCATGTCTCATCATTTTGTGCAGTTTATGCAAGTGTCTATTAAAAGTGCTCACCGAAGAGCAAAATCATTGAAGTCTTTTTAATTGTAAAACAAAGAGTCTCAGCATATTGTTGGCCAGCTCAGAAAAAATCACAGTATGCTATGTTACCTTCCTTAAGAATGCATCTTTTTTGACTAGATTCCTCAAAAGGCTTTCTGAGATTAGATAATTTTCATAAAATTAAATACTTCAGTCTAAAAAACAAAATCACCAAACAGTAACCTTTCAAAAAGATCTATCTGTATGAACCTCTAATATCTTTCTCATATAATTTAAATTCATTTTTGTATTTCTCCCACAACTTCCTGTTGTCCTTACTGCTTCTGCCTCATAAAAGAAAAAGAAAAAGAACCCAATTAATAAAACCAAACTAACATCTTGAATATATGCAGGTCTCCTATTTTTTAATCCCTGAACAAAAGTACATTTTAATGACTAAAGTATTCAGCTGTTAACAGTATAAATTATGGGAATTATAAGGATTAAACTTAGTTTCTCAATGGTGTGTGAATGTCTTTTTTTATTTGAATATGCTACAGTTTAAAGGCATAAGCAACTGTTGTAACTTGTTTTTTCTTTCTCATTTTCTCTGTTGTACAAAATATGGTAAAAAAAAAAAAAGAAAAGAAAATCCTGCTAACTTGTCACCTTGAACACCCACACTGCAGTTTAAAAAATTTTCCATAGCCTGTTTTGTAGAATATACTTTCTGGATCTTCCCATTATCTGAAGAAAATCATTTTTCTTTTGAGAACATTACAGTTCTTAAAGTTTATCCACATAGAAAAACAGGCTATTAGTAGATACTCTTTATTCTTTTTACTTGTCGTTGTTCCTTGATCCTAAAATCAGTGATGGCAATAAAATATGTTCATGGTAAATATTTTAGGGAAACTTAAATATTGACTTACTTAACATATTTTTAGCAGTGACTTTCTCTGTGGACATTTTAAGGAAGAGAGACATGTTTGCTGATTTAGTTAACAAGTGAAATAAAAATTCTAAAATATATATAGAATTGGTGCAATGATAAATATAGATGTTGATGATGTTAATGGTTGTATTGGTTCATATTAAACCTGCCTTGTATGTTCCTCAGTCAGTTTTGTTCATTTCAAGAGTGATGACTATCCTCCAATTTCTTGGGTTCCATCTGTGATTTAAAATACTTTTATTTTTTATTTTTTTTCTTCTTCTCCCCAAACCCCCCCAGTACGTAGTTGTATATTCCCAGTTGTAGGTCCTTCTGCCTCTGCTTTGTGGGATACCACCTCAGCATAGCCTGACAAGCAGTACTAGGTCTGCGCCCAGGATCCGACCCTGTGAAACCCTGGGCTACCAAAGCAGAGCGCGTGAACTTAACCACTCGGCCACAGGGCCAGCCCCTAGAATACCTTTAGATAATCTGCTTGGATTTTTGTAAACTTTTGAAAAGTAATTACTGCTTTAACTGACAATATTTTTATTAATTTTTTAAAAACAATTTAGTACCTTTATTACTAACAGTTTAGAACTTTTGCTGAACATCTTTTTATTTTCTTTACTTTTTTTTGGTCACTGTGAGCTGTTCACCAGGCTCAATCATTCATTTAATATTTAGTTAGAGTAGACTATGTGGCAAGGTCTATTTTAGGCTCTGGAGATATAGCGGAGAGGAAAACGACACAAATTCCTGTTTTCATAGAGTTAACACTCTGTTGATATAAGACAGCCAGCAACGAATTGTTTTATGTCAAGTGGTGATGAGTTCTATGAAGAAGAATAGCTCATAAAATAAGGGAGAGAAAATGATGGTGTGTATGGGGGGACGGACGGAGGTGCTGTTTTGTTACAGGGAGGTCTCTGATTAGGTGCTGCTTGACCAGGGACTTGAATTCCTGGCATGAGCCATGCATATGGGGGAAGAGCCTTCTGGCAGGTCCTGTTGAACACCCTTTGCCCACATCTCTTGGCTTGATTCCATGCCATTTATTGCTCTAGTGTATTCTTCACTATCTTTTCAGAAAGTGCCAGGTTTGCTTTTCAAATACAGTATCTATCTTGCCAAGCCTGGCAGACGGTGCTTATTTTGGTCTGTACTTTGTTAGCAGATCAGTTCTATGTTGAGTTCAAATGGCACTCTGATTCTAAGAGTGATTCTAATCCTTGTTTTCCTAGAGGAATAGTAAATAGGCACTATGGATCTGGAAAGTGAATATTGAGTATCTTTTTAAGTTCCTTATTAAGTGAAAATGTGCCCATGAGTCTCCCTGTGACCTTGCACTCCTTTCCTCAAAGCTCCCCCCACCCCCCAATCCAAGTCAACATGAATAATCCTGCCTGGCTGTTAGAAATGAAGAATGGCCACATTTATTGTGAGCTCACTGTTGACTACCACTGCGCTATGCACTTTGCACGCATTATTTCATTTACCCTTTCTGGCTCTTCAGAACTGTTATCTTTGTTTTACAGATGAGGAGAGTGAGGCGGAGTAATGATGGTGCATACTTTATCCAAGGTTGTGGAGATAGTAAGTGGTAGAGCCAGGATTTGAACCCCGGCAGTCTAAGCCCACATTCTCAGCCTCTGCACTGCACAGACTCATGCGAGGTTAGAGTTGGAATGGGATTGAATTATAGACACAAAGGAGCTGAGAGGACCTCTTTGACTCAGAGCCCCTACCAAAGCTAAATGGCATATGGATTATCCACATAGATGTTCTAATGTTAGATGGGCAAAAATTCCTCCTCCAGCCATGTCCGGAGGTTGGATGTTTTTAGCCTGTCTGCAAGGTTGACAGACCTGTTTTCACTGCCTCCACGTTCCCTTCCTGCTTTCACTGATCTCATCAAAACAGGAAAGGCTAGAGAGTTACTATTTGTACCTGTCTTTGTACTGAGTCTCCAGTTTGCAGTTTGTTTGGGTTTTTTTCTCTCTCTCACCTTTGAGGAAATTCTCCTCTTCACTTTTGGGGTTCCTAGTGCCCCCACAGCCCTCTCACCTCCTCCCTATCATTAAAACAGGAAAAGATTGGGCTCCCCGAAGGTTTCTGTACCGTGGACAGTCTGCTGAAGCTGAGCACTCAGACACAACTGTGAATGTTACAAGTGATGTTCTGAGCTTTGGGTCACGCGTTCATTCCTCATGCTCAGCATGGGCTGTCACCTTCTTTGTTCCCCTTCCTATAATGTTTTTCTCAACACTCTCAGCTATATGATATTGCTTTCCATCACATTTGGCATAATTTTATGAGGTATTTAAAGGCATTTTTATACCATAACCCTTTTCATTTGATAAATTAAAATTCATTTTGATAGTCCATCTTACCATTTCTGACTATAGAAAATGCAATTGTAATAACAGGTATATTGTTGGAACACATCCTTGTAATTAATGAAGATATTGCTGACACTGTATTTGAAAAGAATATTTGTTCTGAGCAGGATGATCTACAGAATAATACAAGAGTTTTCTGAACTCCTTACATTTTTTTTAGGGTCTTTCAGTTTGCTGGGTCATTATTGTAGTTTGAAGTTTAGGTTTATCACATTGCCACTCATCTTTTGAAATTTATTTATTTCTCAACATGGCTGCATAGTGTCAGAATCAAGAGAAAATAAGGTTTCTGTTTGTTTCAGACTTGGGATTCATTTCTGCTATTCCCTCCCTCCATCCCACCTTTCACTCAACAAACATTAAATACTACACGACAAGATTCATGGACATGGTTCCTTTTTCTTAAGGAGCCAGTAGGCTAGTGGGAGGGTAAGGGATATGTAAATACAAGGATTAGTTTACACTATGATAAATTCTTTAATGAAAATTATACCAATCAGTTAGTTTAACATTGCCTCGCCCTCCCATTCCTTGAGACCAGATGCTTGAATTTTAGGTAGATCAGGGGTCAGCAAACTATGGCCTGCATGATAAAAATGCTTTTTACATTTTTAAGTGGTTGGAAAGAAATCTAAAGAATACTTTCATGACACACAAAATTTATATGAAATTCAAATTTCAGTCTCCATAAATACTTTTATTGGAATGTAGCCGTGCTCATTTGTTTGCGTATTCTCTATGGCTACTTTCACACTAAAACACAGTTGAGTAGTTGCGAGAGACCGTTATGACCTGCAAAGCTTAAAATATTTACTATCTGGCCCTTTGTGGAAAAAGTTTGCCAGCCCTTCCTTTAGGCATTTCCCCCCTACCCACCAGAGATTGCTGAGGATGAATGATGAAGGAAACATTTGTTGAGTTTCAGCTATGTGATGGGACCTGTGCTAGGCACTCAGGAAACAGGAATAAACATGCAGGGCATATTCCTTCCCACATCAAGATCGTAGTCCAGTGAGTGGAAGAGAGTTAACAAAACAAAATCAGCCAAAATAATTAGGTTATGAGAAGTACAATTAAAGGAACATGAGTACTGTGAAAAAAAATAGATAGGAGAGGCGCTGTTTTAGTGGAGGTGTTCTGAGAACGAAACACTTAAGAGGAAGTACAAGAACAATCTATAGAAAAGTTTGGAGAGGGCAGAGGCAAGCAAGTAGAATATCACTCCTCATACACACGTGTGCACGCACATACATGCCACACACACATGCAAACACATACTGAGGTGTTCTCCCACCAGGCTTCCTCCAGTTTTCTTCCTTCTCAGGAAATGGCACCGTTGTCTATTCAATGGTTGAAGCTAAAAATCTAAGAGAGTTTTGATTCTCACATTCCCTCCCTTTTCCTTTCATCAAGAAGTTCTGTTGATTCTAACTCCAAAACACAGCTCAATTTTATTTTCCAGTTCTATTACCAGCATAGACCAAGCCTCCATCATCTCTCACCTAAACTCTGGTAATCACTTGTCCCCCTACCTCCATTCTCTTCCCCACCCACCACCACTGTCTGTTCTTCAACCAAGAGCTACAGTGATCTTTTAAGAACTTGAGTCAGATTATGTAATTTGTTTGCTTAAAACTCTACCTTGCCTCTCCATTGCCCTTACAATAACATCCAAAACCATTAGCTGCCTGTTAAAGAAAGGAAGAAAGTATGACCTGAGATTAGGGAGTGGAGAGCACTTGATGTGATGGACTAGAAATAAAATGAGAAAAATAAGAAAGAAGGGTGATTCCTGTGTTTCTGGCTCAGCCTCTGGGTAAAAGGTAGATCCATTTACTGAGCCTAGGAAAACCAAAAGGAATAAGTTGGCTCGTTGAAGCAAGGAAATGACTATGGGGTGCAAGTCGTAAATTGTGTTTTATCCATTTAAATTTGGAATGCCTTTGTGATGACCAGTTGAGATGTCTACAAAACGTTTAGACCAGTGAGTGTGGAATCAGAGGCAAGGGCTTGGCTGGATGTATAAATTTGGGAGTTGTCAGCCTCTGGGGGGAATTTTAAAGCCGTAAGATTGGAGGAACTCCCTTAGAGATCAAGGGTAGGTCCAGAAGAGGAGAGGACTTGGAACGAAGCCCTCTGGTCTGAACTGGTGGTTAACTCTTTGGGAAGGACAAAGTCTGGCAGAGGGACTCTTCCACTGAACAGGATGCTGCAGGGCTATATTGGATGGTGCCGGATAATACAGGACTTGTGCCAGTTTATTCAGGGAAGTAGTTCTCTATCATCAGGGAGGAAATGAGAATTTGAACTAGAAAAAAGCAAAAGATTCTTAAGACCATTTTCTATAAGCAAAGCCTTTGACTACTTAAAATTTAATTCAAATAAATTTAATGTGTAATACACAGCTTATTACAATTGACTTAACACCCTCCTCCCTTTTTTAAGCTAAGTAAAGTAAATAATTAGGAATTTTAACAATAGATTCAGGCAAGGTAATAGGATTTAACTAGAGGCTAAATGCCACCTCCTACATGAAGCCTTCTGATCTTCTGTTTACATGTGATCTCTTTTCATAGGTATTTAAGTTTTTTTGTAGCTATTTGGAAATCACTCTAGGATAGCTGTAGAGAATATTGTCTCTGGAGCCAGATTGCTTGGATTCAATCCTGGCAGTGCCACTGACAAGCTCAATGATCTGTTAATTACTCAGCTTTTTTGGACCTTAGTTTCCTCGTCTGGAAAGTGGAGATAATAGTACCAACCTAATGGTGTTATTATAAGATTTAAGTTGGATAATCCATATAAAGCACATAGCATGGTGCCTGCCACATAGGTTTGTGTTAATAAATGTTAAATATTACGATGAACACGTCCAGACTCCCTGGCAGATTCTATGTTAGTTGAAGACAGAGATTGTGTAGCATAGATTTTTGTGTCCCTCTCCTACAGCCCCTTATGTATAGTGAAGCATTTGAAAGATTTTACTTTATCTCTGTAAGGGCGTCGTCAGAACGACTTTTACTTGGATAAAATAAGTGATGAAACTAAATTGAAAAATTTTATTTATTATTGTGTGTCGTGTAATGGAATCTGTAGGAGTTGTTAACCTGTGAACCACTCCTAAAGAACTGATATTGCTTTTTATCCAAGCTGGTTATATAAAAGATAATACAAATAAGGGAAACTCTGGCATCTAGGTCGTTGTAGCTCAGCTATAATTTTTTTCTTTAACGAAGTATCCTCTGGCTTTATGTTGACATTAACTCTCTTGGGAGGGAGAACCTGAGTTAATCTTTGGGAAGTTAGATTGCTATGTTCCACAGGCTTCTAAGCTATGACTGAACATTTAAGGGGGCTTTTAGTGAAGTTATTGAGTACATTGCTGCATCACTTCCTTCCATTGAGGTCACTGACTGTAACTAAGGCTTTCGTAGTAATGAGTGAGGATCTCTTGGAGATGGTGAACTAAAGCTTTGAGGTAACAGTTGAACTGATCAGTGTTGTCTAAATGTCAGTGCACAGAGCAGTGTGGCTGCCCAGGGGCCTCTCAGATGAGATTTAAGAGTTATTTAGAAAAAAATGTCAATATGAACACTTAGCTAAAAGATGTTACTGATTTGTAAGGACAGTATTCTCACTAGCATTTATACTTTTTCTTATCCCCAAAATGATTTGGTGGGACTTGAACACTATTTTAAGCAATATTGTATCAGGAAGGCTGGAGTTCTTTAATGTACAAACTCTAAGTGGGCAAAGGACTAAAAACCAATTTTTCTTTGTATAACTGGTGCTGGCACAATACCAGGCTATTCAAGCTTTGTTGAACTGAAGACTAAACCCCAGAAAATTGGTATCAGAGAATTAGGAAGATCAAGGAGGGCTGAGATAGGCCAGCTGCTTGAGGGGTTGTGTTAGTAGCTGACAGCCTCAACAGAACTTTCCATTGCATACTGCCTCTGCTTTTTGTTAAGAATGAAAAGCATATTACAAAAGTTGGTTCAAGGAAAGTGAAGCCAAAGAGGAAATAAGAATTGAAGACAGCTGGACTCTAAATGAGCTCTAACATCCTGATTGGAATGACTCGTGTCTCAGCATAGAGAATTATGGACAAGTGTGCCAGCTCTGCATTTGGAGTGGCACTGCTTCAGAAGACTTTGAGGTATCCCATGGCCCTCTGGACCAAATAGTCTTTGGGCTGGGATGAGATAGTTGAGCCTCTAAATGACTTTCCCCTCTTTTACCTCATTCTTTCAATATAAGGTAGCCTAACATTTAAAACAAGGACCTCGAGACTCAGAGAGGTTGAATGGCTTGTTCAAGGTCACAAGGAGTCAGGCCAGCCTTGAAATGACCCCGTCAACCAGAGGTCTTCAGCTCTAAAATAAGCTGCCTTGTGGAATATGCCAGTCTCCCCATCACCGTCAGCGTTTTAGGCAGAATGAGAGTGATCATTTGTCAGGGATGCTGTAAAGAAGATTCCCGCAAAAGGATTCAGCAACCTGTTAGGTCCCTTACAACTTGAAGTTCTGATTCTAGCTCTAATTTTGTTGATTTAATAAGATAGTTGTTCTCTCTCTAGCTCCCTAGCTCCTTATAGAAATAGATCTTTAAAAGCATTTTGTTACATTTTTCTATTTAAAATAGCTGTTAGCTTTGCATCTCAGATACTTTACAGTGTATCATGTGTGTTATTCATTTGGAATATTAGTTCATCAGCTAATAGCCCACAATTTTAGTTATACGTGAAGTGATAGTTTGCTGAAATAACATTGCAGCTCCTCACTAAACCAAAAGCTCAAGAAAGCTTCTTGAAAGATCCTCATTTTCCCGGCTGTCAACCTGACTGATATTTTAATTTTTCTGCCCTGTAGAAAACTTCAGTCTCTTATCCAATAGATAAATGAGTGAACCCCCAGGAAATGCGGCAGAATGTTTCTGTTTGCCAATGCAATAAATGCAGAAGCTAATAAATGTCTACTTCTATCAGGAGGAGGCGTGTAATGAGTAAATGATGAGAAAAAGAATTCAGGGAAACAAATGATCCATCCAATCTAAGATGACAAACAATTTCTTAATAACTTGGCCTCTAGTTGGAGAGAGGGCTTTCACCAGGCAAAGAGAATGCCTGTTGAAAGTAAGCCTAGCACAAGGCCATTTACATCTAGCTGCTGATGGATTTAATCTGGTTACATCTGGGTCACACTGAGCAATAAGCCTCGATTCAAACACAGCCTGGTTATTGTACACTTCCCTTGCTCTGTAATTTCTGTGAATGTGTGCTAGGAAAAAGCCTCATTTTAAGGCCTAGTTCACATTACTTACCCCAGATTACATTTATATTTCACATTTGTCTTTTTAATAAAGACCTTTTTCAAAAGTAAAGATCCAGTCTCTTTCCTCTGAGATGTGTTCAGATCACAGGGGTTTCACAAGGACTTCTTTCCTGTGAGGTGAATATGCTCTTCTATAAAGCACTTTTGTAGACCTCAACTCTCTAAATCCTCAGGGTGTGCCTTTGTGGAAACTGACAGGATACAGTCTGCTTTGTCCCTGGTGGATGGCTGCATTCTAGCTTACAGGTCTTGTTGGAAGGACTGGCACTAGGCACAAGGCACAGTGTGATTAAGATGGAGTAAATGAGAGAGGCCTTGGAAGAAGGAGTCGCAATCCACATTGAAGATGTGAGAGAAAGGCTCCATGCCAGATCGAAAGATCATCTGATGAGATGCATTTTATTATCACCCCTTTGCGGGATCTTTCTAAGAACATTTCTCGGAAAAGTCACGTGGAAAAGATTGGCTACTAAATACCAGCAGTTTTCAGGGACAGATTTTCATGAATATTTCTAGAAGAAGACTATCAAATTTGCTTACTGGGTCTTCCATAATTATCTTTTCTTCTCCATCCCGCCCCCCTCTTCTGTTTTTTTTTCTTTTACAAATAAGACATGTTCTGGCATGTTTTTGTACCACATGAATGAATGCATTTCTGCAGTAGAGGAGTTAAACTTTTAAGTAGTAGTAGGGTTTAGGGCCATAATGCTGTGAAATGTTACTGAGTCGTCAGATAAAAGCTGGACAGAGGCCCTACTGCAGGGCTCAGGGTGTACTTGGCAGCATACGAATATGCCTCAGAGACTCAAGAATCCTGCACAGTGCTTTCTGAGGGAGAGCCATTATACCTGAAAGCTAAGACTTTTCAGTGTGCTTCTATTCACATGCATATTTCTATGCCAAATCTTTCAAAAGGCCCTCCTTTGAAATACAAAAAGATAAACATGTCTTTGAAATGGAGAGGTGATCCCTTTGCCACTTTTGAAATCTTTCTCTACTTCATATCTGAGATTTTTAACCCTTAAGTGAAGACCGCCTCTTCTCTTCACCTGAGTAGCTTTGTGTGCCTTGCCAGCACTTGAAAGAACCGTGTCACAGTCATTATTCACATCTGAGTTTGGGGTCAAAATCAATGAAAGGAAATTAAAACTTGAGATAGGTGTTTCATTTGCATTGGACCTTATTTTGTTTGGGTATTGTGGTTCATTCTTATGTGACTTAGATATAATGCGTCCTTGGTCAAAGAAAATCATGAATTTATCAGGTTCTATATAGTAGAGTACCATCTATTGCTTTGTATTGAAGAAACTACAGTATTTTAAAGTCTCAAGACCTAAGACCGTACAGCCCTGGACTTGAGCATAAGACCTGGGCCAATTTGGTTCTAGCACCTGTGACCTATGAGACATCAAGCAAATGTGTGACCTTGGTTAAGCATACCATTCCTGGTAGGTAAAATGAAGACAGTAGCCTCCCACCTTACTTCCTCCTTGATTGGTTATTTTTTCCCAAAAAGTCGATTGAGATAAATGATTACTTCCTAACCCTATTTGGTGTTGGGGAGTCCAGGTCTCCACCAGCCTCCCAACAACTTCGACTCTTGCTCCGATGGAATTGTGATCGCTTGCAAAGGCGGAATCCCCAGAGCCTCTGCTCTTTCCAGGGGCTTTTTCATATGAATAGCACATCCCCATAGATTGTAAGCCCTGGACTCTAATAACTACTTCAAAAAGTATATTCCCCTAACTACTAGTGCCTTGCTCTTAAGAGATGGTTGTCAGTAAATATGAGTGAAGAAAAAATTAACGTTAACTCACTTAACAAATGGCAGAAGAATTTCAGAGACCCCGGGGATAAATAGGGTTTTAACCCTCATAATTTAAAATATATTTTCCCCCTCTTTTAAAATTAATCCATACTGTCTCATCTGCATTGGCCTCGTGGATGGATACATTTATAGCTTATGGAAATGCCAGGTTTTTGTTTTTATCTTTTTTGTTTTGCAGGAGAGCTGGTACAGTTTGGAACATTGTAAGAAACTGCTGTGTAACTGTCCTTATTCTTAAATCTATTCACCAAGAACTAAAGCTTCAAGGAATTTAATATTTCTTCTCTCCTTTTCCTTCTTCAGGAGAGAAAAAAAGCCTGAATGACTCCTATCCTTCCATTGTATGGCTGATCTGTTACTTATTTTAGCTGCCTCTGTGGTTGAATACTTAAGTTGCTGTTCATTTTGTCAATATTATAAACTCTGTGACGTAAAAATTTTAGCTAAATTTTTATACACATCCATGATTATTTCAGATATTTCTAGAAATGAAACTGACTCAAAGGTATTTGAAACATGTTGCCATAAATTGTACCGATTTATACTCTCACCAGCAAATTATGAGGGAGCCTGTTTCCTCCTATACTCATTAACACTCGATACATCTGTGTAAACAAAACAAAAAGCAAACAAAACGGCCAATTTGATAAGGGTAAAATGAAATAGTTTTACCAGTCTTCGTCTCACACATTTTCTGTCACCAATCAAATGCCTCTTTCTGGCAGACATATGTACCAAATGCCTGTACTCTAGACCTTTTCTCCAATCAGGAGATTTTGAAGAATGGCGTTTTCTTTTAGGAGAAAGTTTTACTTAGAAAATAATAAATTACTTTTCCAATTTTGGCTTTGGTTGGGTTTTACATAATTTTTCTCCTAGACCCCTGATGGTGCACAATGCCAGGGACAAAGGGAGATCCACAAGTGAGAAACTGTCATGGATGCTAATTCTGTGCCCCTCACCTGCAACACACCCAGGAGTCCGTTCAATACAGATGTTAAAGGGTGAGCATCCCAGCTCTTTGCGAGTGAATCTCAAAGGTGGCACACACAGCTTTCTGAGCATAGTGATGAAATTATCTTTTGAAGCTTAAGAATGCTTTGCCATGTCTACATGTTGGGAGCACCTTCCTTAAGGCTTTTAGCTCTGACTCTGCTGAGGTCAGTCAGAAGTTTTTCATCATCTCCCTTGGAGAGCTGTGCGTGGTCTGGGATTTGGAGCTTGTCTGCACTGTCCCTTTACGTGAGCTGCTTATTTTCTGTGGTACTGGAAAGGTATTGCCTCTGAACAAATAGATTTGAGTCTGTTTAGAGTTGATGCTCAGCTGGTGCCAAGGAACAAAGAAATCAACTATATCGTGTCTTTGAAAGAGTTCAGAGGTTTGCTCAATTTTCAGCAAAGCTTTTCTTAAGTAGATTTTCTGGATCAAAATGAGTTATTGGTGTTGGCCTCTATCATATTTTAAAACTTCAGGTGCTAGGCACAAGTGGGCAGTAGGCAGACTTTGTCTCAGCCTCTCCAGTCTCTTCTGTCGGGACCACTTTCTTCCCTGATACCTCTTCCTCCCAGGGGTTCATTTTTTACTCTACAAGCTTATCTTTTGCCTTGGGACGCATTAGTCTTGCTCCCACCTGTTTGGTTATGGGTCCCTATTAGGAAGTTAACTGATAATAAGCCAAAGGGTAATAAATGGATTAACTTAGAGTTAACTTAGACTCAGAAGGCTTCTAATCTCTATGAGAATCTTTAAAATTTCTGTTTTCTCTTCTATGATTTCTATGATTATGTCTGTGGTTAATATCATATTTTTAGTCAATAAGGATGGTCCTTACAAGTTTGAGCAATGCTAGGTTAGATGACAAAGCTTACTGGCTCCCGTGGCATCTGCTTTGTTATGTGGAACTCTTGGAGGCTAAAGGACCACAAAACTGAAGGCACTTAGCTTTGTGTCCTGTAATGGGTTGGTTTTTTATATTTCTCTCCCTACTAGCTTTAAAGATGTCTTCACCTTCTCATTCCTAGGGCCCACCCATGTTCCCAGCCCATGTTAGCTCTTCAACAATGCTTTTATTTACTTATTTACATATTTATTTTAACAATGCTTTTAAATGAATGAATTTTAGGCCGACCTATCAAAGGGCTGGAAAAGAGAGTGAAATGGGTAAGCCAGTATCATCAGAGTGAGCATCTGTTATAAATCCTTCAGATTATTAGTGTAAAATTGTGAATGAAGAACTAAACAGAGTTGATGATAGAGGAGCTAATGTTTGCCTCATTGTCTGCAGTAAAGACTGTTGTTGGCAGCTTTCTGTTTAGTCCATGGTTTTCATTGGGACACTGTGTGCATATGTGCATGCCAGTGTATGTGCTTTGCAAGTGCAAAAGAGTTTGTTAGATTTATAGAGTTCCTTTCCACAGGAGATGATATGAGACCAACTAGGGCAAAATGGAGCGCATGCCTGAAATGTGTTGGCAATACAAATGCAACGCTTTCTGTACAGAACCATCCAGTGGGTATGCTGTTAAATGTGTGTATAGCATCACCTCATTGAGCACTTCACAAGTGAGACTTACGACCTTGAGAATGACTGTCACTTTACACAGCCCTCAAGAGAACGAGAGGTTCCTGCGCTGGTAACACACAGTAATTTAAGAGTTACTAACAGGTCTTGCAAGACGTCATGGTAAATTCTTGTGATAACCCTTCTGATGACTGTGAAATTGCTTTGTCTCGCCATTGTAGAAAAAACAGTGAGATGCCCAACTGTGTCAAGAGCAGAGGGGTCTCAGGTGTGTAATATAGAAGTCTAAAAGGTGAGTGTAGAAGGGCAACACTGTTTTATCTCAGGTAGAAGAGCTACAAACAACAGAACGATATAAGACCTTTTACTGACATTATTATAGAAAAGAATAATAGAAAAAAATAATAGAAAAATTAATACCTTACATTTAGGATAAATGGGAACTCTTAATGTAAGTGTGGTTGATGAGAGCTGTGGGCAGGAAAGGATCAGAGCCACTTTCCCAGTAATACCTACGTAAGTTTCCTTTTGTACGTTATACGAATTTAAGTGTAGTGCTTGTTGGAGATTAAGGCATAATTCATTTTCTTATAAAAATGGTACAAGCCCGTGGTAAAAACTTAAATTGTTCAGGAGGCTGTTAAATAAGAAAGAGCAGTATCTCCTCCACATTCCCTTTCCAGGGGTAACAGCTATTCCTTGCAGAACATTTCTGGGTGTGTGTGCCTGTACATATACTTATCATTTTAATAAAATATACTATTCAAATTATTTTACAACTTTCTGTTTTGTGTACCACTTAGGCCTCTTTCTATCCACAGCAACACAAGTAGGTCTCCCTTATTTCTAAACGGTGGAATAAAGTTTTACAGGTGGAGAAAACTCTGATACAAAGCTTGAAATGTCTGAGAGAAAAAGCTAGAGAAATTGAAAGGAAATGAAAACATGACTGACTTAAGAACTGAATGTGAGGGATAGTGAGGTACTTCAGAGAAACATAGGGCTTTAGAGACTCATTAGGAAAACCACTTTCTAGAAATAAAAAACTCACTACAGGGATCCTATGGCTGTAGTTCTTTATTAATTATACGTTGAGTCGTGTGATTTTTAAATTTGTGTCTGTCTCCTCTAGGATACCATAAAGTCTGTAAACATGGGACCAATATCTTGTTTGCTCACCATTATATTCCAAGTTCCTGGTCTGGTGTCTGGCACAGGCCTTCAGTGTTTGTAGAATGAACAAATGAAAAGAAACTTAGAATGCCAAGTGTTCACTGCAGTTGTTTAAATTGCCAGGTGAAGAAACTGAGGCATGAGATAATATAACTAATGTATAACTAATATAACTTGTGTAGTGGCAAGGCTGTCAATGACTCCAGGATTCATATTCTAATTAGAAAACTAAATCAAGAAAAAAACTGAGACTCTAATTAGTGAAGTTTCTAAAGTGCTTAGAATAAACTAGAAATGCCAGAAGAAGCTATGCATAGGTATGTTTCTTTGTAGAAGAAATAGTAAAGATAGAAGGAAAGGGAAATTACGAAAGCACTTTATTAATTTTGCCAAGGTGCCCAGGAGACAATGGGGTTTTCATGAATGTGGCTTCTTAGGGTAAGATTTGATGCTAGAGTTAAACATAGCTTTCAAATTTTTTAATTCTTCCTGTTGTTTGTTGGAAAAGGAGCAGGGCAGAAGGAAACAGATTTCTGACAAGTAGAAGCAAAGCATTACTGTGAAGGAAAAAGATGCTCCTAGTGTGTCATTGCATTTGACTTTATTAAAGTTAGTCATGAGATTTATAAAAAGTAAACATATTGGAGCTTAAGGAAGGTCTATTCTTGATTAATTTGACTCTATATCATGAAAATGGAATGGCTTTGGTTAGAAATAAATTTATTTTTTTTATTTAATAAAAGTCAAGAGGTGGGCAGTCTAGGGCTGGCATAGTGGCTTCAGTGTCATCAGAGCCCCAGGCACCTCCTATTTTAGTCCAGCATCTGACATAGGGTTTTCCTCTTTAAGGTCAGCTTATGTTCCAGAATGGCTGCTGGAGCTCAAGCCATCACATCTACATTGCAGACTGGAAAAAAGAGATTTCCTGCCATCTGAGGTCAGCTCCCTTTAAGCAGCGTACCTGGAAGTCCCACATAACAATTCTGCTTACAGCTCAGCCTAACTAGAACCAAGATGAAAATTTTAGTTTGTTTCATTTGTCTTTACTATAGAACTTAATAGTAGAATTTCTGATTCATTAGAAACTGCTAAATTAGTAATTTGTTACTGATCACTGGTGATATGGATCTGAAAAAAACAGGGCTGAGAATAATTAAGCTGCGCTTACGGATGTACACAAATGGTTATCAGCAGAAATTTAGGGGTACTCAGGATACATACCTAGCCTTTTGAGTTTATTGCTTACACAAAACAAACAGCATTATTCAGTGTTAGAAAAATAGAGACGCAGTTTAAATCCATCTACTTGATGATCATTCTTCAGGTTTGCGCATAGTTGTGTGGGTGACTAATGGAGATCCAGGCTCTGATGGCTTTCCCGGGGAGCCAAGGGTTGTTGGTGGGAGTGGTATTGTGATTGAGAACCTCTCCCTTTGTCAAGGCGAAGCCAGGCTCTATGCCCGGTGCTAAACTCACATTGTCTCATTGATAGAAGCACCCTGAAAGATAAGGTCCTCATTTTAGATGTTAACAAGTGAGGCTCAGTTTAAATAACCCAAACCATTTCTTGTTGTACCTTTTAGAAACGTAATACTGAATCTGATATACCATGAATCTGAGCCAGTGTTGGCAGTTTGCAAGCTATTTAAATAGACAGCGTATTTATTTAGACAGCATTTTCCTGAGCAGGGGGTTAGGGGGAGGGAAAGGATAAAAGGAGGGAGTCCAGAGGCAATGGAATCAAGATCATGGGTTAAGGAGTGCCAGTAATGAAAGCCTCTTTCAGATGCCAGCTACTCTCTTCAGGGGCCACTTGTCTCACTGAGAATTACCACATTCCTTCCACTGCTCCTCTGCCCGCTTAGGACAGATTTCAGAGTGTACAGGAACACAGAGAAGGCAAAACTCAAACCAGCCATTAGGCTTTCTGCTAGAAGCTTTGTCGGGGGAAATACTGAAACACTGCATCAGCTAAATTTAGACCATTAGTGATATATTTTTTAAATTCTAAAGCTCTTAAAATTGTTGTGGTAAAAATTTAGTTAAATTGTTAAGTCAGTCTCTTGATTCTCTCTGATTGTATAAAGAGACAGGATGGTTGAGGAAACATGGACTCTTTTTGGCCACCTAATGCTATTCAATAAACAACTGTTTCAGGGCTTCTGTGCCTGGAATGATATTCATGCTGCATTAGCAGCATTAAATTGGGTTCCCAAATGCTTAGCTCTCATCTTGGGGGAAATGTACTTGCATCTAGCTACTTGCATGTAGCTGATTACGTATTGTAATAGATTTCCTGGGCCAGTGTTACAACAAAAAGTGTAAATAAGTCTGCTTTGAATCCAGTACTTAACAATAGGAATGCTCAGTAAGAGCATCGTCAATAGGGAGGCTTTTATTGCTGTTTGTACACATTAGATCTTTGTTTGAAACAGCTGGCCAGATAGAGTAACATTTGTGTTTGGGTGGGTTGTAGGAGGGATAGAGCCCTACAGTTGTTAATGGAAATTATAGATCAGTTTAGAAAGAGGAGAGCCACACCTTCAGCCAGTCTGTTCACATCCAACGTCAGACCTGTATCCTTCTCCCATTTGCTCTTGCTAAACATCAGCGGAGTTGCCACACTCCTTGAATGGACAGTGAGTAGGACTGTTATTCTCCTCTGAGAAATAGTGTCTGGCTACCAGAATTTAAATCACACCTCAGTATGATGTATTATGTAGTCATGCCCAAATCTCCATATGAAGAATTTTGTAAAAGAACTGACAAAAGCTAGTTAACAAATTTTTCTTGTGACCTTTCTGATTTGTTCTTTTCTTATATGCTACAGGTATGATCATATTAGTTGTAATAGAACAGAAATAAGACTCAGAACCTGAGAAAATATTGCCAGAACACTGTGTGTGCATGTTTTCTTTTGATCTAATTTAGAACTTGAAAACACATACTTTTCAAATCTAGCAATAATGTGTGTCTGTGCATGTGCATCTTAAAATATACTTTTCATGGGAGACTTTCTGAAAATGGAAAACGGCAGTGTATCACACATTCATAAACTTGGGCCACAGCCAGCCCGAAGACATGGGAATGATGCCCACTCTTGTTGATTCCCATTTCCTTCCTACACCATCTAAAAACTTTGTTCTTGGGTATCAGAATACCAGATGGGTAAATCCCCCCCACACCCCAAATTAGAAGTTCAGAGGAGATTGGAAAGAAATATTAGAATGCTTGCATCTAAAATCAACTATGTTGTTTTGGGCATGATTTTATACTGTCACTTCAACTATCTGTGACAGGTATGATAAATTGGCTCAATAAACACCAATTCCAAGCTCCTTCCTTCTCTTTCTTTACTCTAGAAGTGAGAAAACAAAAATACTTAATTTCCCAGCCTCTCTTGCAGCCAGGGTTGTTCATGATATGTAATTCTGGCCAAAGAGATGTGAGCGGAGATCTCTGAAGAGGACTTCTCTTCCCTTCTGTACCCCCCTCCTCTTCCTCCTTAGCATGTGGCATGGTGAGTAGAGGTACAGTAGCTATCTTGAAACCGTGAAGACGAAAGCTCAATATTCAGAGTCGCCGGAAGGAATACAAAAAAAGGGCCCAGTTATTTGATGATATATCCTTGGTACATCAGCCCTGGTTCCAACATCCAGACTTTTTATTACATAAGACAAATAAACCCCTTATTGTGCTGTTATTGCAATTGGACACAATCTTAAGTGGTGCCCATTTCCTTTTTATGTGGCATAGCAGACTGAAGTGTTTGTTACAATTTGTAGGAGATATATTATAAATGTAGTCTTGCACCTTCTCTGTGTTATTTCTTTTACCTTAGACATGTCTATCCCATCCTGTTTTAAATAAGAGCAAAAGTTGGAATGCAGTTTAGTCTTACTCTAACATTATTTCAGTAAGTTTTGTGTGTCATGTACTTGGCTGGGTGCTCTAAGTCTAATGACAAATACGACGAGATACTTGCTTTTAGGGGCCTTATGGACTAGTTGGGGAGACCACCCAAAAACGTATGTTGTCAGTACAATGTCGTAA
The DNA here is from genome assembly GCF_021613505.1 of Equus quagga. NCBI lineage: Eukaryota > Metazoa > Chordata > Mammalia > Perissodactyla > Equidae > Equus > Equus quagga. Next base: position 111,493,175 of record NC_060274.1, on the reverse strand, counting down.
GTGCTTAGATGAAAGTCTGTGGTGCTATGACAACACGGAGAAAGGACAGCATCAGTTAGCTTTTACTGTATAACAACCCCCCCCCAAACTCAGTGGCTTAAAACAACCACCGTTTATTTACCTCGTGATTCTGTAGGTCACCAATTTGGGCTGCTAACAGCCGGGCACTTCTGGCCTTGGCTGGGCTCGCTCATGCTGAGTCGGCTGGCCTCGGCCCGGGTGACTTGCAGTCTCTTCTTCTCCAGCCTGGGCTTATTGATGTGGCACCTGGGCTGGGTTCCGAGAGAGACTTACATTTGGAACTCACACATTGTTACTTCTGTCACGTTCTCTTGGCTAGACAAGTCACAAGCAACAGCCCAGATTGAAAGGGTGAGAAAATGGACTCCAGTCCTTCCTGATGAGAGAAGCTGAAGCTCATGACACCAGTGGGCATGAATACAGAAAAGAGTAAAGAATTGGGGCCAGTTTTGCAGTCTGCCACAGGGCTCTGAGGGAACAAGGGAGAGGTACAGCAACAACTTTCTTAAAGGAGTTCATCTTAACTTTCTAAAGTTTAAGATAATAGCATGGTTTTTTTGTTAGCACTTAATAAAAACTAATGCCATCAGTCATCCTCAGTTCTGGAATCATTTTCCAATATTGCCAATTTCTACTCTTTTATCATCTTTGGAACATTAGTTTTAAAAATAACCCGTAAGAAAATGTTGCTCTGAGAAAGGAAAAGTTGCATGGCAAGAAGTACAGGATTGAAATAGTGGCTGGGCTTTTCTTTAATCCAGTGTTTTTCATGGACCATTTAAGGGGATTCTGTTCCCTTAGGGTGCTCCACAATTAAAAGGTTCCATGAGGAAATTAGTTTGGGAATCATCATGAACAAGATTTCTCATCTTGGAGATTTACAAAGCATAATAACAATTAAAGCCCTAGGAAGTCCTGGCGTTAAAGTACTTTTGCTATTTAATATAGTTAATTGGATTTCACTGGTGATAAGGTAAAATATTACTGGTTTGATTTTTATATGCGCTAGTTAGTGTCACTATATATATATTTTTTTTCTTTTTTTCACAGCCATTAACATTCCTAACACTGCCCAGCCATTGTCTTCACATTTCCCATTTATCTCAAGGAACAGAAAAATAAAACAGATTAGCAGTGTAAGCAAAATTCAGTGATGATTGGCTTAATGGAAGGAAAGATTTCTGTTTTTTAAATTTTTATTAAAATAGTTTTTGAAAAAAATTACCAACTATATATATTATTGTTTACTGTTCAAATAATTTCTAAAAATAATAGGTAACATTCCTATGATGCTTGCTATTTATAATCCCAGGTACTAGTCAAAAAGCTTTACATGAATTATCATATTTAATCCCCCAAAGAATCCTATTAGGTCATTATTGTTACTCTCTCCCCAATTTACAGATATGAATCAACTTTTGGGGTGAAGTACGTGTTCTATTCCAAAAGGGTGGAGCCATTATTCAGCCGTCTGACTCTGAAGTCCATGCTCTTCTCCACCACACTGTTCTGCCAGAAATTGCGCACCTAAGTGCAGAGTGCTGTGGGCAACATATTCATGTTTTAAATGAAATATATTAAAAATTGTGTACAATGGAACGCTTAATCTCCCCAACTCAGTTTGTTGGCTGTGTTTGTAGTAATTGGTCCCTAGTGCCTTGGGTTGGAAGATGTTTTAATATACAAAATGAAAATGCTTCTTGTTTCCAGTGATGGCTTGTCCCCTAATTTGGGTGACAGAAACATCTCCCAGATCTAGAATTATGGTGTTATTTTGGGGATAGTTCACCTCCAAGGGACTCCTGTTTCACTTATCTTTGACAAAAGAAGACAAGCCTTTATCAGATTTTTGGTAGTGCCAAAACATCTAAAAGATACTATTATTCTACTTTGAATTTGCCTTCTTAAAGAAAGTCTTGGTGGAAAATGTGTTTTTTGCTTATATCAAACAATAAAAAGTTATGCTTTGAAGGAAATAATAAATTAGACTTTTAATATTTGATTTAAGTAACATTTACCTGCCACAAATCTGTAGTACCAATGGACAAATCATGCCCAGTATTTTACCTGTTGTTGTTGGAGCAGGAAACTGCAGAATGAATACGAGTGAAGGTATCTTTAAATTTTAGGCCGTGAAGGACCTTACAGGCCTAGAAACAATATGGCCATACACAAAGAAGTGATCAATCATCAAAAGACCACCTTATCAGGTCATGGGCAACTTTCTCTACCTGCTCTTCTTGGTTCTCTTCTTAAGGTCATCTCACCAGCTTGTTTCTCCCATACCCCATACGGTATGAAAACTTAGTATATCAACAAAATTTGGAGGCGATATATATATATAATTGCTTTGTGTACGGCCATATTTAGATACATAAATATATATAATCTCCACCTTCTTTGAAAACAAGAATGTGGCTATTGCTTATTTGAAGCACAGACCATACAGGTCTTAAAATTTGGCTATTCGAAAATGATCAGACAAAAATACAATGAATGTGTATCATACTGCCACAAACTGTAGGGCTGACCAAATAACAAATTTGATTATAATGATACATTAAAATAGCAGTAATTTATAGTTAGTAAACAAGAATAGCAGCATATAAAACCTATTACCATCTCAAGACAACACAGATAACAAAAGCACCCTTTCTCAAAGTTATGGTACATCTACTACCTATTTCTTCCCGTTCAGAGCAGGAACATTGCAGCATTGGTAGGCGTGGTCTGAAGCCAAAGTTTTCTTGGAGCAGTTTGGGGTAGAAGGGCACATTGCTTCTGTGGTATTCATCCCAATAATGCATAATAGAATCAGTCTAATCATGAGAAAACATCAGATAAGCCCAAATCGTGAATCATTCTACAAAATTTCTGACCAGTGTTCTTCAGCAGTGTCAGGTAATAAAGGACAAGGAAAGACCGAGGAACTGTCATAGATTAGAGGAGACTAAGGAGCTATGACAAATACATGCAATATGGGATCTGGGATTGAATCCTGGAATAGAAAAAGGACATTAGTGGAAAAACTGGAGAAATCCAAATAAAGTCTGTAATTTAGTTACTACTAGTTAGTAGTATTGTATTGTATAACATTGTTAATTTTTTAGTTTCGGTAATTGTACTATGATTATCTAAGATTCTGGCATGAGGGGAACGAGGGTGAAGGATATACAAGAACCTTCTATTTTTGCCCCTTTTCTGTAAGTCTAAAATTATTTCACAGTACAAAATTGAAAAAAAGCACTTTTATTTAGTAATGTGTGAACATTCTGCAATCACTTAGCATTCAAGAATGTATGTAAAAATCTCGATTTAGCCAACCTCTTCAGCATGTGTCCCCCACACACACATATTTTAATGTTCTAGCCAAACTAGATTACTGGTGGTTATTAATTAGCTCCTTTGGGAGGGGGAGAAGAGTAGTACAATTTTTGTATATATTACAGAGTATTTATAACCAATGTAACAACTAGCTGTGTACACCTCATTTTAAGAAATATAACAATGCAGTGAAGCCCCACTGTGTTCCCTTCCTTTAGGGCATTCTGCCCCTCTCATCCCCTTCCATCACCACCACCAAACTGCCACCACTTGGAGATAATCAATGGAACTTGCTATTTACTAATCCTATTTTGTTATTTTGCTCTTTTCCAAACTTGACATAAATCTCACCCTACCATATCTACAACTTGCTTTTTTTGCTCCACCTGTATGTCTAACTCATTCTTTTTCACCACTGTATGAATACTCAGTATTTATCCATTCTCCTGCTAGCAAGCATATTGAGAGTGTTATTCATTTATTATTTATTTCTGTATTCATTTTTAAAAGTGTTTTCTGAGACTAAGAGAGATCTTTACTTCTTTCTGAACTCCGGTAACACTATCCGCAACTTCTAACTTATCCTTTGCGACCTTCCGTTGTAATAATTTTTCTTTTCTCTTGTATCAGATGGAAAGCTTCTTGAGGATCTGATTCCCCAAGATGAACATTATTGGGATAATAAGGATTTAATTTTGTTGAATGAATAAGTAAATACTGAAATAAATTAAGTAATGTCTACATACAGATCTTGGGCACATTTGTGTTTATTCACTTAGTTGTTATATGGCATTGCCTCCTGGGGACTTTTGTTAGAAAGATCTATGCAATGTGGGAAACTGGGCACTGAGGTGGAAATATGGAGCATAAATAAAGCCTAAAACTTTAATATTAGAAATTATATGCCAAGTTTGCAGCCAACACAGGTACAGGTTTTTTGTGCTTAACACCCTGGGGGAAAGTTTGACAAAATGAGTAATAATTTTGCCTGCATTTGGCGTTGCCAAGCAGAGGGAAGCTCACTAATTTATATTATGGCAGAACTCTTGCTTTTGTGCATCGTTCTGTTAGAAAGCTTAGTTAGGATTTACTTTTGATCATTTCACATTTGTACCCAGAATGGGGTTGCACAAATTAGTTCTTTTCCTCTAAAATTATCTTATTTGGATGTTGATCTTACTCTACAAAAACACTCAGCAGGTTTCACAGCTCTCTTGTCTCTCTTATTTGATTTGTACAAGAGCTTTGACAGAGATAAGCAGGGCTAGTATCATCTGTATTTTACAGGTTAGGGACCCTGGAAAGGAGGCTGAGAGAGGTTGGAGGACCTGCTGAAGGTCACAGAACAAAACCAGAAACCAGATCTTTTAACCTAGTCCCGTTCTGTCCAGACATTGCAGTTTCAATGCGTAAAATAAGTGACAGTATTAATCAAATGTTATTTTTTTGCCAGCATTTTATTAGATAATTCAGTAACATAATGCCCACGTGACAGGTCATCACAGTAAGATGGGGAAAAAGTCTCATCAGTGTTAGTGGTGGATTAGTAACTGCCTTTTTGCTGCCCTCTTTGTTAGAAGGGTTCGAAGTAAAGCTTAAACCAAACATTGCAAAAAAGCATGTCAGGCCTGGTGTGTGTGTTAAAGGAAAGAAAAATCTTATAAGTAGAATGGATAGGAAGGTGTGACACAACCTGAAGTTAAAATATGTGAGAAGACAAATGGCTTTTTGATAGCTTGAGACCCACAGATGAATTAAAACCTCTCGGCATATGGACTAGTGCAGTTGATCACTCAAATTGCAATTTTAAAAAATGCAGAAGCAGTACACTTAGAATATTGTCTTCATGTCAGAAATGCACCTTCATGCTTGAAAATGATAAAAAATTACAATCGATCTTTACAACTGTTCTGTTCATCTTTATTGATCAGGTGCAAGAAAGATAAATCGCAGCCCAAATAAGATTATGGTAAATGTTAGCGTCGTATAGGACTCTAGGTTGATAGAGAGCCATTCATCATCTCAAATGGTGACCTGTCCATTGCTGCAGTCACCCTGAGTCTGCTGTCTAATCACATACCTATTGATTTTATCTACATCCAACAAACCTGGATGTGACTGTCATTGGGCAACCCGGATTGTTAAATGCAAAGGGGTCACTGGTGTGAAGAGGATTTCATTTTCATTTTCTCACCAACCAACAATGATTTATTAAAAAATAAACTACCCCAAGTCATGCATGTGAACCCTGAGTGATTAGGGAATGAAGGTGCACGATAAACCACTGTCTTGTGTTGAGTTCTTTTATACTGCAATGCGTTTTACAGGACTTCATTGAGTCTGAGGGGTCATAGGGTCATTTAGGCCACTCCCTGCAGTAAGATGGGTTTCAGAGTAGCCAGCCAGAATGGATAATTTTTAATTTTGCTGCCCAGGAAAGGCATTACTTTGCTATTGCAACTTAATTTGTGTTGCTTTGTCTGTTCATTCATGTAACAGTGAAAAATTTTTTTTTTTTTGAGGAAGATTAGCCCTAAGCTAACTACTACCAGTCCTCTTTTTGCTGAGGAAGCCTGGCCCTGAGCTAACATAACGTGCCCATCTTCCTCTACTTTATATGTGGGACACCTACCACAGCATGGCATGCCAAGCGGTGCCATGTCTGCACCGGCGAAACCCCAGGTGGCCAAGAAGCGGAACGTGCAAACTTAACTGCTGTGCCACCAGGCTGGCCCCTGGAAATATTTTTTATGTAAAAATTACCTAAATCTGCCCCCTTGTTTTTACTGATTAATTTATTATAAATATTGATGGTCTTGTGGTCACGTGGAGGTGAGAGAACACATTCTATTCCATAGAGTATCCATCTTGAGGACAAAAGCACTGTGTAAAAAGAAATGATCATTTAATATGCTAGGTGGAACACTGAAATAATAGGCAAATGTTACATGTGTGAATTTCATTGTTCAGTCTCAAGCATCCTTTGATCTTGCAGTGGTAGATTCCAAATAAGGGAGATGTAAATAGTCTTTCAAAAATATCTTAGGAATTTTCTCAGAAGGATCAAATAATGATGAATTATAACTATGAAAGTTTACTCTGTAATTACAACCAACTGTACTATTATTTAAATGGATACCTTTACGTGTAATTTTATAAGTTTCCATGCCGCATATTTGAGAAATCTCTCTCCTGCTTGAGTGGGTGAAACACAATTTTGTGTACTTTTTTGTAATTGTAAGTCTTATACACATTTTGTCCTCTTGGATAATGAAAATTCTACTATCAATCTTTATCCACAGAGCTCAGAGTTCTACAAAGTCACCACTGAACAATATCAGAAAGCTGCTGAAGAGGTGGAAGCAAAGTTTAAGTAAGTTTTTAATAGTATTATAATTATTTACTCTTCTTGACAAGATGAAAGTACAACCTTATTGCTTGTTGAACAGAAGACGGTTATGTAGCCCTCTGGAATACTTGGAAGGGTGTTGGGTGGGTGAGATGGATCCTTGGAATTCAGATGCAAAGAAAGGGCATTTGATGAAAGCTTGTTGCAGCTCAATTTTATGAACTAAGGGAAAATTGAAAGCAATGGTAATAGAATTTTCATTTGGAGTAATATATAAGAGAGGTTGCCCTTGTTTATGAAGCTGATGTTAAATTGCTATCACTATTAATAGAAACATAGAAACCATTCACTTTTGTATAATGAAATGATGGGCATGTCCAGATTTGGGTATCCACCTTTCTCATATTTAAGCTGTTTTCATTTCTTCATATGTACCTTGAAAGCATTTAGATCACAGACTTTACCTTGCCCTTGGTAATGAAGGCAATATTAAATTGTTACCTCTGTTAATCCTTGGAATGTTTAAATGAATGTTCTGTAATTGATGGATCAAAGTGTCCATGACCCCTAGCCCTGTACTTTCCCTTTGCTGCCACTTCTCATATTAGGTAAGAACACATCATTCAGAATTTTCCTGAGTGTATAAATAGTTCTATTGTGTAACCCCTGTTAATAGCACATGCATAAATTAGTGAAGCGAAAAAAGGTGTTGTGACAGATTTAGTTAAAAGATTGCATTGGGCTCTGACCTCTTTCCTTGCACATGTTTATAAGCATTTGATAGAATGATTAAACCCTAAGGTAGAACATTATTACTTTCTGTTATAGTGTAATTTATGCGGTAATGGATATTAGTGTTATCTTAATGTTGACTTAAAAAAAAGATGTTTTTTTAAAGATGGTTTGCGGTTTATTTAAATAGACAAAAACTCCAGTCTTCCTTAGTAAATTATCTCACTAGGGGCAGTTAGGACGAGACTTTCTAAGAATGGGGCACAAATCTCACTCTTAAATATTAATGTGCTATCCTAAGAACTTAGAGATAGAATTGGATGTAGATTTGATTTTAAAAGATACTCTACCTATGTATTTTAAAGTTATGTTTTTTTTATTTTTCTCCCTAGTGATAAAGTAACGTTTCTTTACCCTTTTTGTCTCTATACTATAAGAACTTTTGACTTGGCACCCTGAGTATTTCTGCATTGTAGGATGATAACTATACAGATAACTAAAATTTAAGATAAATCAAACGAGATCAATTCTGACTAGAATGATCTATGAAGTCATCATAAAGAAGATATTTTAGTCGAAGCTTAAAGAAGAATATTGAGTAGGTAGAAAGGAAAGGTATTCAGGAGGAAAATCATGCTCCATTTTGGGTGGATGACAGATTAGTTAAGATCAATCGTTTGACTCAGGGAGACTAGTGCAAGATAAAATTGGAAAGGTCAGTAGGGTCATTCGTTAGCTGTTAGGCTAAAAAGTTGTTCTTCATTTAACAAGAAGTCATTGGAAGGCATTTGACCAAGTCAGTACCCTGATGTCTGTGCTCCTTTAGGAATGTTAATCTGACTATGTATGTGAGGTTTGATTAGAGGCATGAGAAACAAGAAGCGGAAGTAACAGATGAGAAGTCTCTCTAAGTGAAAGAGAAAAGAAAGAGATAGATGCAAAAAAATCATTGAAAGATTAGGCATGAATTAGTAATTGATGGATGTATTAGCTTGCTAGGGCTGCCGTTACAAAGTACCACAGACTGACTGGCTTACACAACAGACATTTATTTCCTCACAGTTCCGGAGGCTGGCAATGGAAGATCAAGGTGTCGGCAGGGTTGGTGTCTTCTGAGGCCTCTCTCCTTTGGTTGCAGATGGCCGTCTTCTCCCTGGGTCTTCACATGGTCTTCCTTCTCCGCATCTGTGTCCTAATTTCCTTTTCTTATAAGTCACATTGGATTAGGGCCCACCCTAATGACTTCATTTAATTTAATTACCTTATAAATGACTTAATTACCTCTTTAAAAACCCTCTGTCCCAATACTCTTTCAGAATACTGGGTATTAGGACTTCAACATCTGAATTTTGGGGTGACTCAATATAGCCCATAACGCTTGGATCGAAGGGGCAAAGGAGAACCAGAAATATGAGTGTAGGAGAGTGGAAAATTGGTAGAAACTTGCTTTTATATATAGAGAGAAATCTGGTTTTAGATGAGAAGAATCTCTTGTCTGAAATCTTGCCCAGTTGCCATGTCATTCAGGCTGGGCTAGCCTACTGGAGAGTGAGAGGCTACGTGGAGCACAAAAACAAATGTCACAATGACTTACCTTCTTCAACACAGCCTGAACCTGTACCTTAGACTTAGTTTTAATGAGAGCCTCAGAAGCATCATTCTCTTATCTTTTTAAGATATTCTTTATTAGACCCTACTCTCATCTGGTATAGTAAAGAATTTGGTTCTCAAAGAGAAGTCTGGCCTTTGGACCCAGCTCTTGGGAGATGACGTCTAAGCCCTTGGAATTTCCGAGTGATACAAGTGTCATCTTATTCGTGATGGGCCCATTGGGTCCTGCGGTATCAGCCCAACCTCTGGGAAGTAGTGCTAGAGACTGAATTTGACATGTGGGTAATCAAGCAAACCTGTGTCTTGAGGCCCCAATGAAACTCTGGCCATGGAAGTCGGGTGAGCCTCTTGTTGATAATCCTCTGTACATATTGTCACACATTGATACCAGGAGGGTAGCACATCCTGAGGACAATGGAAACTTTGCATTGGAACCCTCCCATACTTTGTCCTGTGTATCTCTTCCTTTGGCTGATTCTCTGCATCATTTTCCATAAGAAGCAGTAACTGAGTTTACTGGCTTTCTGTGACTTCTGTGAGTTCTGTTAGGGAATTATTGATGTGTAGGGTGGTTTGGGGACCCCTTGAACTTGCAGATAATGTCAGACGTGCGGACAGTCTTGGGGACTCTGCCCTCAGACTTTGCCATTGTGGTAACTCCAGTATAAACAAAAACCCAGGTTTGACATGCAGTGGAGGAATTTCAGGAGCTAGCTTGTCAGAGTGGCTTTCATTATGTCATTTTTTTCAGCTGCTACTTGTTAGACTGAACTTCCTAGAATGCTGTAGTTCAGTTTGCAATGAGTTCATTAACTGCACACCTGAGAAGTGATAGTGTTTTGGCTAGAAGAGTTGCTTACCGTCTCAAGGCACGGAGATTACTCAGTGGAACCTTGTTTCTCCTTAGAAATTTGGCCATCTCGGATAATCATGACTGCTTCAATCTTTTGCAAGTTAGTATACGATATTCTTTCCATAGCGTGACAGAGCTGATCTCAGCAGTCCCTCTTGGTAACAAGCTCTGAAGGACTTTGAGGAAGATTTAGTTAATTTTATCTGATGGAAGGATTCATTTGGGTGCATCTTGGTTACAGGAGATGGAAGCTTTTTAAATTGCAATTTCAAGGGCAATATTATACACCTGATAGGGGGTCACACAAAATCACTGTAAAGAGAAAGCAAGCTAAGAGCATTTGAGGCAGCACATGATGAACCCCAGCCACATTGATGCATCCTGCCAGGACGGCTAATGGAATTATTCTAGGGATGCTTAAATATTAACTCACACTTCAGTCCTTCAGTTTAAAATGTTGTCAGTAAACCATTAAAACACTTTAGATTTAATGGAATATTTTTTCCTATTTTATCAACACGCCATTCATTCATAACACTCCTATGTGACATGCCCTGTGCTGAGTTCTAAATACACAGCTGTGAAGGAGATAAGTAGGGTCTTCTATTGCCTTTATCACCCGTTGTTATTATCTGTTAAGTAGAGCAACTTATGGTACTGGTTCCTAGTTATATGGTGCTAGGACCGTGTTTTATAGCTCTTGAAAATTACGTTCTGTATTAATCCTTATTTGCCACCATATAGGTAATTAAACAAAATACTATATTAAATAATGTTGCATTGATAGTGGTTAGCACAGGTCTAGAACAAGGTTAATGCTTAATAGATATTAGATTTTATTTTTATTATATATGATATATATTGTAATAATGTTATTATGTCCAACTCAAGTTATGAAACTATGCATCATGGGATAAAGTTATGTACGTGTTTCCAAACAAAATCTAGATGATGTTAAACCCTCCAGAAAAACGTTAGAATGAGTTCTTATGTTTAGGGAGCTCCCAGCCCAGCTAGGAGCCAGCACACAGAGCACCCATGGCAGCACAGCACAGGAAGGGATGCGTCAGAGCACTACAGACAGGATGCCATGAGGACCCTATTTCTTGGTCAGCATCAGAATCAGATTTCTTTGGGTGGGTTAGAGCCGGTATTCCACACCTAAAGAAAGAAAACGTCGTTCCTAGAGTGTTATGTACTCACAAATTGTTTTTAAAATACCAAGCAAATGTAGGGTGAATATCAAAGAAATGTGAAATATTTTAAAGGCAATGTAAACCTGGTGAAGACAATGTAATATCAAACAAGCAACAAGCATTTTAAAGACGATTGCTATTTCATTCCCATGCTGTCCTTTTAGATAATGAAGTGGCCAGTTTCTGTCTTCCATAAAGGAGAAAATATGTATGTGGGAAGTGACGTAGATCTATTAAAAATACTTTTGGAATGCTTTCATGAGAGGTCTGACTTTGCCTTGACTTCAGTTTCTTTGAGAGATGACGCACTTGTAAAGGAGTATGATTCTATGAAATATATGAAAACTGGTAATTCTCCTTTGTGTGCAAGTCTTTAGAAGGGGTTTTCGCTGTTATCCTTGAACGAAGTTGTTGAAACCTGACTTAGAAATTGAGGCTCATGTTAGAGGCCTCATACACAACGTATTAAAAGATTAGTTACTCTGTGGAAGAAGTTTAGGTGATTTTAGAGTATCCGAGGAATGCTATGCAAAACTCTTGACAGATAAAATGGATTTTCTAAGTATTACTATATATTCAAAGGTTTTCTTCAATGTAAAATCTTTTAACTTTAAAATGTCCTTGGTTTTATTAGGGTTTCGTTTCTCTTTTGCCCGTGTGATTTTAACAGCTATAGCAGGAATGAGTCAGTGAAGCCGAGGGTGGTGTGCCACTGCTATCAGCAGGTGTTTCTCATGCGCTCTGTAATAACGCATGTGGATCATGGACAGTTTTAAGCAACAGTGTTTAAAGATCCTGCTTAATTGGCTGTAAAATAATTAAATAAGGTTTTGACTGGCAAATTTATAATTCTGTTAGATGCATAAGCCAGTGTGCCTGAATGTCAATGTGACTTCAATTTGGAAATATTAGATTAATAGAACTAATTGTACTGCAGGTACAAAGTTTACTCTGATTAATAGTCTTAAAACTCTTTTGGAAGTTTAGTCAAGTAAATTTATGTTACTTACCTTTCTGCTTAAACTTTTAATTAAAACTTATTTCAAAAGTTCGAGCTATTCAGTTTTGCTGTGCTTCTCTTTCCAGTTTCTCCAAAGTTGAGCTCCTGCAATTTTTCAGTGACTGCAGCTGCCTTATTGAAAACTTGCCTTATCAAAAGGATTAAAATTATATACTGTTGTACATATATTTGTATCTGCAGCTGACAGGTACCCTGCACATCGTCTCTAACACTCATTGATGTCTACTTATAACCTACTTTAGTTCTGCGTGAATGGCTCTGATATACCACATGTACATGATAAATGTTTTATCTCTGATTCGCATTGATCAATTTCTAAATGATCAAATGGTTTATCTCAGTAAGACACTAATTCACATTGATCAAATTCTAAATGACCAAGTTGACTTGGTTTCTGCTGAACACAAATTGTATTAAAACAACATTACTTGAACATGCTGCCTTTTCTAATGCAGGAGTTATGTTACCAGCAGTTACATTATAACTAGAGTTATTGTATTATAAAGATGTCTCCTTTATAATGAAAAGTTTACACAAGAAGAAAAGAATGCGATATTACAGGAAGAACAGGGCTTCGGGCAAGGATTTGGGCTTTTACTAACTAATTAAATTCTGCATTTGTACTGGGCCTTTCTTCCCCCTTTTTTAATTTGAAGGGCTGTGAGCAGGAAATATAGCAGCTGCAGTGGTGACATTTTATTCCCTATGGTCCTTGGAGCCAAGTACCATCTTGATTATTCAGTAAGAGACTTAGTAATTGAAGAGGCAAAATTCTAGACAAGGTAAATATGTCTGTACCTTTCGTGCATAAGCTTGGTTACAATTACCTATTTAGAAATTCTGGGTTATTTGTTGTTTTCTGTTTTCTAGACATGAGCTCACCTCTGTCAACGTCCACAATATTTCATGAACCCTCTAGAGTTTGTGGATGTCTTGCTGGAGGAAGATTTCAGTTCTGAAACTGAAGAACCATGTTTATAAGCTTAAGAAGATTCTTAGTTATATGGAGCTAATGGCAAATGCACATTTGGCTAAAACATAGTCTTGGTTTTTTAGAACACCCAATTCCTCAGGCAGGTTATTTATTACGTCTTTGACTTGTCTCTTCCATCTGTAAAATCTAAATTCTAACTGCCATTCTCTTTAGGGCACTCAAACTGAGAAGGTTTAAAAGTTTAAAAGGAATGAAAAAGTTGTCATTGGTCCTCATCTAAAAATGGACTTGTGTTTTATTCCATTCTAAGGCAGTGGTTGCTGTTTTAGGTATGTTCTAGATGGTGTGGCAGCCCTTTCTGTAGCTCATCAGGGGATATGTAGAGAGTAGTCTGCTCCCTCTCAAACTATGAATTTGTCTCCCCCGTCCCTGTCCCCACCCCACCAGCAACAAAGTAGTTCCAAGGAAAGTGAGACCTGCTTTGGAACCCCCCAGTGTTTGACAATGTTTCTTATCATGGGCATGTAGAATTGGATTTGTAAAGAAACTTTAGGTGTTTAATGTTTTTCTCCCCTTTAAGAATGGAGTCCTTTTTTTTGTGTGAGGAAGATTGGCCCTGAACTAACATCTGTTGTCAATCTTCCTCTTTTTAATTTTTTTTCTTCTCCCCAAAGCCCCAGCACGTAGTTGTATATCCCAGTTACGAGTCAGTCTAGCTCTTCTATATGGGATGCCTCCACAGCATGGCTTAATGAGCCGTGCATAGGTCCACACCCAGGATCCAAACTGGCGAACTCCAGGCCGCAGAAGCAGAACATGCAAACTTAACCACATGGCCATGGCACCAGGCCCTAGAGTCCTTCTAATCAGATCTGCGTAGATCGTTATTTAGTTTCTTTTTATTCCTTGGGTTGGGTTGTCAGACTTATTCTTCTTAGAGAATAAGTAAATATCAAGAAACAGTAATACCACTTGGGAGTTTGGGTTCCATCTGCATCATTTCTCTACTTCCTGACTGTTCCTCACAACGTTCCGCTCAGTCCAAAGGTGTCCGCAGAAAAGGGCAGGGCAAGATGGCAAAGTTGATTGGAGTGTAGGGCTCAAAAGGGCCAGAGCAGGGGTGTAAACCATAAACAGTATTTTTTATTTTACAAAAGAGAGTGCAAGCTGCAGCCATTGCATGAACATCTGCAGTTGGTCGCAAGGTCAAGAGGGTCACTGCAGAAAATTCCTCATCACTTCCACATGGTGTGTAAAGGAGCCTCACGTGGTGACACGAGCTGCCGAAGGTACAGCCAGTTAGCCACCTCCTATCATAAATCCGCTGCCTGGAGTTCTCTTCTCTGTCCCAGCCATGTCAGTTGGGGTTTGTCTGGGTTGCTCTGGGCATCTTCTTTCCTTTAATATAATCTGTTTATGTGTTACATGTAAATTATCAAAGCCAGCCTTATTGCAGCCATTAGGTTTGTGGCCAGAAACTCCTGAATTTGTGATTTGTTCCGTGTGAGATAACAAATCGTTCTCTTTTCCCCTACAGGAACATTAGCATTGAACGTTCTTCCAAATCAATACAATCCATTAAGAATCTAGCATACCCTACATGGTTATATGAAATATTAATTGCACACTATTAGTTAGATAAATGAAGATTCTGCTGAAATGATAGCTTGTTTCTTTCCTTGGATTGTAATACCTTAAATGAGAACATTTTGAGTTCTAGGGTACATGGTATTTTGGAATTTGTTTATTGATCCTTGCTTATTTGAGTCATTAACTAACTGCACAGCTCATAGTTCCCAAAAGATACATCTAACTAGGACTACTAAGTTTTTCCTCTTGCTGATTCCAGCTAGAGTTCATTTACTTTTTAAAGGATCCAGTTGGAAATAATTTCGTTGATTTTCCTTTGATGTTTTCAAAGATAAGAAAAAATTATTTTGCTTTTTGAGTGCCACTCAGCTCCAGGTAGAAAGCAGTGAAGCTTGTAGGAGGGCCAATTAGAGCTAATTATTGTCTGACTGACCTGCCATGTTTTAAAATGTCCAGGAAGACTTCTAAGAGGTCGATTTTTAATTCTATCCTTGTATCAAAGCTACAAAGTTAACCATCTTAAGTCTTGATCATGGTTAAAAGTTGTGTCAAAGAAATTATCTACACCTAAAAATGACAGCTCTTAGGATAGTCTCTGGGAAATTGTATAGGTTCGGCCTTATTGTGGTGTCTGTTTTGTCATTCTGTCGTTTGGTAAGCCTATTCCAAATGCGATCAACCCTCCCTTGCTTTCAGCCAGATAATTAACTGAAAGATGTATGTAGTTGCCCATTTACTGTGCCTCTGGTCAAACTATGTTACTAAAATTGAAACCAGGACTTTCAGGATACTTGTACTTAAACATGTTTTCTCGTTGCTCGTTTGAGTGTATAATTACCAAATAAATCATCTCTCATGGTTTCAGTCTAACAAGGATTCCTACTTCTATCTCTTTTGATTTTTCTTAAGACATAAGCAAAGTGGAAAAATTGATAAATTGGATCTTATCATAATTAAAAAGTTCTATTCGTCTTAAGACACTATTAAGAAAATTTTTAAAATAGGCAAAAGACTTGAACAGACACTTCAAAGGAAGATAGAAGAATGGCCATTTAGCACATGAAAAGTGCTAATAACATCATTAGTTATCAGGGAAATGACAATTAAAACCATTGGAATGGTGAAAATCAAAAAGATTGACAATACTAATTGTCTGAAAAGATGTGGAGAAACCAGAATTCTCATGCTTTGCTAGTGGCAGTATAAAATGGCAAAGTCACTTTTAAAAAGCTTAGCAGTTTCTTATAAATTTAAATGTACATTTGCTTTATGACCGAGCAGTTCGAGTCTTAGGTACTTACCCAAGAGAAAAGAAAATATACATCCACAAAAGGATTTGTACACATATGTTCATATCAGGTTATTCATAGTAGTCAAAAATTAGAAAAAAATCCCAAATGGTCATCAGTGAGAGAATGGATAAACAAATTATGGTATATTCATAAAGTCAAATACTATTCAGCAGTTAAAAAGCAAATTATTGATACGTGTAATAACATGGATGAATCTCAGAAACATTATGTTAAGCAAAAAGAAGGCAGACACAAAACAGTATCTGTTACGTAATTCCATTTATATGAAGTTCAAAAATAGGAAAAATTAGTCTGTACTGATAGAAATCAGAAGATGGTTGTTGGGGTTAGAGGGGGACATGACAGGAAAGGGACACAAGCCAAGTTTCTGAGGCATTGGGGATATTTGTTTTCTGGGCTATCATTACACAGGTATATACAATTTTTACTACAATATAAACCCTTAAGATCACTGCATTTTTTAAATGTTAATTATATTTAAAACATTCTAAATTCATTGTTAATCAGTTTTTATTATTTATTTTTTGTGAGGTAGATAGGCCCTGAGCTAACATCTGTGCCAATCTTCCTCTCCTTCATGTGGGATACTGCCACGGCATGGCTTGATGAGCAGTGCTAGGTCCATGCCTGGGATCCAAACCTGTGAACCCCGGGCTGCTGAAGCAGAGCACGTGAAGTCAAACACCATGCCACCCAGCTGGCCCTGTTAATTTTAATTAGGAAAAAATGCTCAAAATATTGAAAATACCCAACTTCTAATTGTAATTTGTCCTAAGTAATATAAATTTCTTCAATTTAATTACAGCCTTAACTAATTCTATCCATAATTGTATTTTTTCATTAGAATTTGAATCCTTATCTGAAAGTCAGAGCTGTTCATTTAGTATGATTCACTGCTATAGAAATAGGAGTAAACCTTGCGTTATTTATTTATGTAACAATTAACTTTTCTCCCCTTATTAAATTATGTTTGCCTATTTGCTCTCTTCCTTGTTAGCCTAGAGTCTGGTAGATAGGCTTGGTTAAGTTTTGAAAGTTATTTTTCATAAAGAGATTTTGAAGGTGGTGTTTCTAAATGAAGGTGTTCTAGTGGTTAAGATTCAGCACTTTCACTGCTGGCACCCCAGGGACCCACACCACTCGTCTGTCGGCTGTCATACGGTCGTGGCTGCTATAATACTGAAAGCTATGCCACCAGTATTTCAAATGCCAACAGGGTCACCCATGGTGGACAGGTTTCAGCAGAGCTCCCAGACTAAGACAGACTAGGAAGAAGGACCTGGCCACCCTCTTCTGAAAAAAACTGGCCATGAAAACCCCATGAGTAGCAGCAATGCCTTGTCTGATACAGCGCCGGAAGGTGAGAGGATGGCACAAAAAGACCAGGCAGGGCTCCACTCTCCTGTGCATAGGGTCACTAGAAGTCAAAATTGACCTGTTGGCACTAATAAATTTGTAAATGAAACATTTATACAGTTACACTGGTACTTTTTAATGTAATAATCTTCGGCAGCAATTTGTTCATTCTATGTATTGAGTCCTGGCAAAATGCTTGAAAACTTGTAAAAGCTTGCATCTTGGCCCTTCCCTACGTGTTGAAACGAAAGCACACATGTTCCCATGTTAAAGTGTCGCCAGGCATCCCCAGCTTGCTCACATGGCTGCCTTAAACTATTTTATGTGCTTTCTCATTCAGTGGCCAACCGTTAAATTGCCATGTTCCTTTTGTGAGTATGTATGTCTAAATGCTGGTAATCAACTGTGTCCCTTGAAAATTGATAGATGTGCTCATTAAGGGGAGTTCTTGCTCTTGGCTCCTTTCACAAGTCACCTCAGCTACCATTTCTTGATGAAGCTGGCAAGAAATGCTGTGCGGTGGTACCTCGGGCTTTATACTCCTTTTCAAGGACTGAAACCTCCCTTTTCAGTATGTTAAACATGTTTTGTAGGGATCTTAAAAGAAGTCAGCTATTTGCCAATTACAGTATTAACACAAGAAAGACTAAGGGCTGCTGTTGTGTGGTGGGATTTTTTTTTTATGTGCTGCCATTTGCTCTTCATTTTGTTCTCTTGTGCTTCTGAGATTACACAAACACCCATTTATTTGTGAGACACATCCATCTGTGGAGACTCTGAAGTCCACCAGCCTGCCACTGGCATAGATCTCAACAAAGCTGCCTGTGTGAGAGGCACACTCAGCGTGGTTTATGATTGGGATTTTGAAGGTAGCATACACCTGCTTCTGCTTTCAGGATGAAAAATGAATTGCCAATTACTGTAGACGTGTTCAGACACGACACTTCATATGGTAGAAGCTTGCTCAGCCTGCTTTATGCTGGACCCCCAACTACGAAACCATCAGTTCTGAAAAAGGGGTGTGTTGGCAAGGAGAAGAGAGAAGGGGATCAATCCTTGATTTGTTACCATTTTCCGTGCTTGTGCAAGCTGTGGGAAGGAGGTCAGTGCCTTTCACCTTTGTTTCCCCAGCAGAGCTCTTGAACAAGATGAAGTGATCAAAGCCGGGTGCCAGCGCATCATCACAGTCTCATTACTTTGCAAGCTGCACGCCCAGATGCTGCTGTTTTCTGCATCAGGCTTCGCTGATTTACATTCATAACACTTCCATTACAGCTCATTTGATACTACTCATAATTAACCAGTTCTTTTCTTTTCATGATAGTGTTTCTCCAATACAAGAGATGCTAATGTAAAGAAGAAAATGACATTACTAGGTATAGAATGCATCTTTCAGACATCCTGGTTGGTTGACAAGAGGCAGGAATCAAATGCTTTGTCACTACTTAGATCATTTGTCGTTTGGGTTTGGTTAGCTGGATGTTGGTTTGGGGGTATTTTTGAAGTCTTTGAATTTGAGATAGTGGATTTTGCCAGCAGACCCATTTCGTCAACTCCCCTATCCTGGAAGTTCTTTTCAATTAGTGGATTCTGACACACTGTCCCCTTTGGTTTCTTCCCCAATGAAGAGCTCAGTGACATATGTCTATTTTGAAAGGTATGAATGTGACAACTTTGCTTTGGAGAACTTTATCATCATTAATATCAGTGCAGCCATCCTTCAGTTTCTCTTTGCTGCATGCTCTATAGACACTGTAAACACAGAAATATAAGTTTGAGTCGCTGCCGTGAGAGGTCTTGTTGAAGTATAGCTTTTCTGTAGAAGTGTCAAAACCTGATACAGGAATTATAACTTTAGCATTTGTTCAAGAAAAATTGTTGAGAATCTCAGACATTCCAGGTGTTTTTTATAAACTGGAAATACAGAGATGAAGAAGGTCGTGATCTTTGCCTTCGAAACACTTACAATATACATGGGGAGACAGATTAATACAAAAGTGACTAAAATGTGGTAAATGCTGATACAGAGGCGCAAACAAAACACTGTAGGAATAAAGAGGGGAATGTGGATTGTGGGAGGAGGTGAATAGCATAAGCTTGGGTCTTCTCACCTTGAGATGTTCTTAAGGTAAGAAGATAGAGAATTGCTTCCCATGAAGAGGGAATCAAATACTAGAAATGGTTGGAATGAACATGGGGGGAGGTGTGATGGAATATGAGGCCATAAAGGAAGATTGCAGTCAGACTCTGAAGGACTTGAAATGCCAGTTTTGAAAGGCTGAATTAATAGAGTGTGAGGATTCAACCAAAAGTTCTACATAACTTAGGAATAATTTTCTCTGTCACCCATCCCTGGTGCCTATAATTCTCACCATTAGAATTATGGCTTTTGAGTTGGTCATTGTTTCTACACATCTTCTATCAAATATGCAAGTATGATATTTGGTGCATAAATATGTGTGCATATTATAATACTCACAATTTGCTGTATCATTAATTATTATTATGTTAACATTATAATATCCATTCAAAAATAAGTACATATTAGCCTACTATATTAATTATCTCTTAGCAAATTTCAGGGCCTTGAGAGAATGGGACATAGGAAATAGTAGTTTTGATTGAAAAGATGGGGAAAGGAGAGTTCAGGAAAGGTTTGGTTCATGGAATACTGTCTGGGGAAATCTTAGAGCATTTTAGCAGAGAAAGCCCCAAGGAGATAAGGCACCAAGAGTCAGTGGGCTGGTTCCTCATTTTAGCATGTCCCTGCGGTCCATTTTATGCGATTGTCTTTGGATCGAAATGGTATAGTGGTGAACTTTTAAAAATATTCCTAACCGTGATCTCTTTGAATGGTGTCCTAAGAATTCACATGGTACCAAGTTCTGCATATTGTTGCAAAGAATGTGTTAGAGGCAAATTGTGTGTGGTTTATTCAGATGTTGTCTATCTGGATGTACAGTTTTTGGTTTATGTCTGTAATTGTGATTGTATGCACCCAAGATATATAAAATTAGCTCACATTCTAGGTAAATTTTCTACTGTTAGTCCACCTGAAGATCCTAGTATTATTAAACGAGCTTTTTAAGTATTCTTTCTCCTTCCCATTTGCATTTTGTGATCTACTTTTGCCTTTTGATACCTTCCTGGAGGCTTAGTGTAGGGAAAAGAATATGAAATTAATAAATGGCTATTGGTTTTTTTTAATTATCAAGGTAGTACTATTTTTTTTGTTAACAAGGCAAATGTAATCTTTTCCTCTTTTCTTCCAGATCATCTCCTTAAAAGTAAAGTGTGTGAAGTTGTAGTTTGATAGTCATCCTTCCACATTTATCTCTATCCACAGAAACATTAATAAACATAGATTTTGTTTTATTTTTACAAAAAATGTGAGATTATACCATATGTATTTTCTGAACCTTACGTTTATTATGGAAATATCCCCCTTGTCAACACATAATAAATCCAACTCATTCTTTTAAATACCTGCATAGTATTCCATGGCATTGATCTACCATAGTTCACTGAGCCCACCCCCTACTGACAGGCACTCAGGTTCTGTTTCAAATGATTTTTTTGTTTGTTTTTTGACCAGTAAAAAAAAGGCTGCAGTGAAACAAACTTTTGCTTCCCTAACATAGTTGGGGTTTGAATATGACCAGTCCTCCTGACTATGTGGCATTGGGCCACTTATGTTGGCCTTCTTTTTGCTGATGTAGGAAATGTATATATGACACGTCATGTTGTTGTTATAAGGGGTGATGAATAATGTAGGTAAAATTCCAGGCATATAGTAAGCACTCTCAACCCTACAGAGGGTCAGTTTCTGCAGGGATCTTTCGGGGTTTGAGTTGGCAAGGCCTAGGTTACTTAACCTTAGAGGTTTTATTGCAGCATGAATCAAAATCTGGCTTTCCAAGCCTCCTTTTTTTTTTTAAAGAAAAGGAAAGCACTTTTCTTGAAAATTTTCAGCTTTTTTGACTTGTGTAATTTAAAAATATTACATTTTGGCACAACCTTTGCAGTTTTTGCTGCTCATTCGTAATTCCTTAGAGGTGAATTGAGAAGATTAGTGGTAGAACTTTTTCCATTAACTCTGGGAAAAACTACAGACCAAAAAATTGTCCTTTGGCAGAAATGTCAATCCATACCTCTTTTGGAGCATTTGGAAACTGAAGCACTGAGAAGCTGATTTAATAGAAGAATTGAAAACCAAAATGTATACACATCTTCACCTTTCTAACTGACGACAAGACAAATGAAAAAGATGCTCTCAGAACTTGATGATGCAAAGAAAATAGGATTGTTGCTCCAGAGAGTGCATTAAGGCTAGATCTTTAAAAGATTTGAGGGCTAAGCTTTTGGCCACGTTCTTCAGAAAGCTGATCCATTCTTATTAATGATACATCTATTTGTACTTCATGACATAAAATTCCCCCCCTTTTTTTTTGAAGAAGATTAGCCCTGATCTAACTACTACCAGTCCTCCTCTTTTTTGCTGAGGAAGCCTGGCCGTGAACTAACATCTGTGCCCATCTTCCTCTACTTTATACGTGGGATGCCTACCACAGCATGGCGTGGCAGGTGGTGCCATGTCCGCACCCAGGGTCCGAACCGGCGAACCCCAGGCCTCCGAGAAGCGGACGCGCGAACTTAACCGCTGTGCCATGGGGCCGGCCCTCCCCTTTGTATGATGTAGTATCTGGGAAGTAGATTTAAGAAAAAAGGAAGGTTTTATATGCTACAGGTTTTGCTATAGCAAATACCAGACAATATGTTCATTTTCTCTTGTTTGTGGTTCTTGGTTTTCATGATTTTTTTTTTTTAACTTATTGGGACTTCTCTTAATTTTTCCATTTCATAATGTCAGTATAGCTATAATGAAATAGTAAATACCCGTGTGGGCAAAATTTCTACTGGGCATAGTCTTTATAGATATCCTTCACACAATGCAATAGACTTGTTCTAGCAGGTTACTTCTTCTCCCCCACTCCACCCCACCCCTCCGCCCCCTTCA